>NC_063354.1:24083320-24116139 GCF_021869965.1 Rhincodon typus | reverse complement strand
TGCAACCTTCGGGTGGCATCGTTGTGGCACTGCAGGAGGCCCAGGATAGACATGTCGTCTGAGGAATGGGAGGGGGAGTTGAAATGGTTCGCGACTGGGAGGTGCAATTGTTTATCGCGAACCGAGCGTAGGTGTTCTGCAAAGCGGTCCCCGAGCCTCCGCTTGGTTTCCCCGATGTAGAGGACTTCAGAATTTCCCCTCCCCCTACCGCATCCCAAAACCAGTCCAGCTCGTCCCCGCCTCCCTAACCTGTTCTTCCTCCCACCTCAAGCCGCACCCCCATCTCCTACCGACTAACCTCATCCAGCAACCCTTGACCTGTCCGTCCTCCCTGGACTGACCTATCCCATCCCTAACTCCCCACCTACACTCACCTTTACTGGCCCCATCCCCGCCTCTTCGACCTGTTTGTTTCCTCTCCACCTATCCTCTCCTCTATCCATCTTCTATCTGCTTCCCACTCTCCCCCTATTTATTTCAGAACTTCCTTCCCCTCCCCCATTTCTGATGAAGGGTCTAGGCCCGAAATGTCAGCCTTTCTGCTCCGATGATGCTGCTTGGCCTGCTGTGTTCATCCAGCTCTGTACCTTGTTGTCTCAGATTCTCCAGCATCTGCAGTTCCTACTATACCTGGGATATTGTGAACAGTTTTGATTCCCTTATCGAAAGGGAAGATATGCTGGCATTGAAGGCAATCCAAAGAACATTCACTAAATTCATTCCAGTTATGGAAGGATTTACTTACGAGGAGAGTTGAGTAAGTTAGGCCTGTACTCATTGAGTCCATTCTCATTCAATGAGATAATGGCTGATGGGATAATCCTCAACTCCATTCCCTGCTTTATTCCCTTAATGACCCAATATCAACAGCCTTTTATAGTAAAGAATTCCTCAGACTCACCTTCCTCAGAGAACAAAAATTGTTCTTCATCGGTCTTAAACAGGCAACTCTTTTGTCTGATATCACGGTCTCTGAAAATGGGCAAAATAACTGAACTCAAGACGGGAAATGAAATGACCAGCTTTGGACATCAAGGCAAACGTTTGACTGGAGTGAGTGTCAATGAGCTCTCGCAAAACTGAAGTCAACGGAGATCCATGGGAAGACTCTCAGTTGGAGTCATACTGACCACAAAGGAAGATGGCTGAAGTTATTGCAGGTTTAATTACCTCAGTCCCAAAACATTACTGAGGAGTTCCCCAGGTTAACGTCCTGGGTCCAAAAATCTTCAGCTGCTTCATCAATGAACATCACTCCAGCTTAAGAAATGGGAATGTTCAGATGACTGTACAATATTCACTACTATTTGCAATTCTTCAGTGATACCTCCCATGTCCATGTCCAGCAAGATCCGGGACAACATCCAGGCTGGGATTAAAAATGGCAAGTAACATTCATGCAACTCAAGTGCCAGGCAACGACAATCTCAAAAACATATCTAAGCACCTTCTGTTGACATTCTATGGCAGTATTAGCCACGAGTCATCCATTAATCCTGGGAATGAAAAATAAGAAAATGCAACACCAAACACATACACAGTTAATAAAGTTTTATAAAATGTGTGGGGAGAAGGATTCTAGTACAGACCAGAATAATAAAAGCAAACACAGTTACAGATCTTAAGAGTCCCTTCAGTGGCAATAATGAAAAGTCCTGAGTTCAATTGTTCAGCTATAGTTTCTTGTGTAATGGCAAAGCTGCACCTGTCCTGGAATTCTCAGTAACTGGTTGTTGTTGTTGTTCCCAGTTGCTTTTCAATGCTAATTCCTGACCTTGCTTTCTTTCAAGGGAAGATTTCAGAAACCTCACTGGTATCAGTCCATGTTGCTTTCTCTCTCCTGTGTCAGTCAAAGTCTGCTTCTGATACATAGTTCCTTGATGCATTTTAGGCTCAGTGTCATCTTTTTTTTCCTTCCATTTAAGTATGAATAAAACAAGAATTGCATACATCTTGAAGCCTGTATTTCAGTGTCCCTTGGAAATGGTAATTCTGATGCAGCTGGTTTTTGCATGGGCTTATCAGGTGATCACAGGAGACATTTTAGGTCATAGTGCCCTTTTAAAAATCACTTTTAGCTCATGACAGACTCACTTATTAAAGTCAAAATAACAGAAGTTGAATACGGATAATCCATTTTCACACGTAAAGACTGTGGCTACATCAGCAGATTAGAGACTAGGAAAATATTGGAGTTTGGTTCAAATGTGGTTTCCTACTCTTTGAAAGGATGTTATCATCACAAGGTCAGATCCCAAGTTTCTCAAAGTCATCTGGTGCATTCATAATACTTCAATTGCATTTCTTTTTGTAACAATTTCTACAATTAGGGAATAATTACCATGTGGTTCCACACCATGTAGCAAATTGGATTACACCTTTTAAAAAAAAATCTTTGATCAAGTATTGTTATTGAAATTTGGTGTCAAAACTGTTCATTTTGCAGCACCAAGTCAATTATACTGGAAGTTACAGTCTGAGTATTTTCAACAGCTGTAGGCTAATATTAATGCTAATATAAATGTAATGGTAGCTACTGTTCTGCAATAATCAGGCAAAAGGTCAATCCAAACATCTATAAATACAGATATCTAAATATATGAATAGAAGCAGATAAGCCCTACATTTCAGTTCTCGTGAGTAGATGCAGGTTCACTGCCTGTTATTTTAATAGTTAATGATGTTGAGAGATCTTTATTCTCATAGTTAATTATTCCCAGGTTTGTCTTACATCAAAAAGTTCAGGCTGGATGGCAATTACCTTATTAACTCTCAGTTATGAAACCCACAACTGACCGAGTGAACTCTTTTCAGGCAAGCAATTATGTACACAGAATTCCAAAAATATAAACTACATCATTACTAAACATTAAAACACAAATTTTAGTATATAAAAGTTTTAGACAAGATTGGCAAAAAACTGATTAATTAATAGACTGTATGTCATTTAGTGAAATGCATTACTTCATGAAAACTGTGGTGTATCATATTTCAAGTTTAATTTGCCAAATATTATGTAACAGTTGATACTCATATGAACAAATATCTTGGCAAAACTTATCAAGGACTAAATTTCTTTGCTATCGAAGAAGTTGATGGTATTTGAATGAATTTCAGTACATATGCTAATGTTTCACTATGTTAGCAGAGTTTTTTTCAACAGGTTTGACAAGCAAAATAATTGTCGGTCTTTTCACTCCTTGAGACAATGGTGTAAGTTTCTGGGTAATCACACTGATTGTGGCAGGATTATTTAGTCCATCTTAACTGTGGTTTATTTACGAATGCTGCTGTTTGAATTAACTGGCTAAACTCACATCCGGAAAACAGCCGTATCCAAATAGGCGAAGGTACAGGTTGAATAGAAAAGAAAAAAAGTGAAGGAAATTCATAGAAAAAAAAAGTACATTTACTTCAGTGGCACAAGCCTTTACACTATCTCAGAGCATTTATATGATCTGTAGGACTTAATAGAAGTCAGACTTAAAATATTTGAGAAACATCCATTTCAGCTCACTGCATATATAATTTTCCATTCAACAATTTGTTAAATATTAGGAACTTATAAGAATTAGAATTAAGAAACTAAAACACATTCCTTTTTACTGTTTGTAACACAATGTTTTGAAACAAAATACATTTCGCTATAGCTTCAAACATTACTGAGAGTTGTTCAGAAAGTGCTATTTGTGCCTGCTTAAATTTTGTTTCCTCCACAGTCTGACTTTGATATTGCTGCTCCCACTCTCAGAATTGGTATATAGTTAAAAAAATTGTATATGGAGAGTTTAAAACAATTTTACCCGTGCAATGAATCAGAAGCCCACTGATCTACAAGCATAAATCATGTGGAAATTTGGTTATTTGAATTAACACATTCCTAATTCACAGAAAACACAGGTTTATTACAATTAAATATCACATTATTTTGAATAGAAGGAAACAGCAACTTGTCCAGTTTAAACAACTTTATTACATAAAATAACATGTAAATATTGCACACTTGATACTAAATGTTACACATTGAGTTTTACATGGAGACTTTCTGCTGAATAAGCATATATACCGTCCACACACCAAAACAAATTTAAAACAAACTTTGTCTTAGCATTGCAGATTGCCCAACAAATTTAATTTGACAAAGACTTGACAACAGAGCAGTATGAAGACATCGCAATCAAAAGAAATAATTTACAACAATATGCAACATAATACAAATTTTAAGCTGTTTGAAAATAACAAAATACATAAGTCTGACATTCTCCAGAGACCATAAAAAGAAAGATAAAATTCATTCTAATCTAAAGTTATTCATCTGAAATGAGCAACCAATTTTACATGCCAAACAACTTTCTTAAACTTAGTGAGCATTGTTGGGAACAGATTGTTCCGTAAATCTCCTGATCCAATGAAGGAAAATTAACCTCATTTCCAGGTCCTTAAAATGTGAAGCTACACAACCATTTCCTCATTGAATGTTGAAAAGAATTTGGCAATGCATTGTCCCCCTCCCTACCTTTGCCACAATAACTCATGATCTTTACCAAAATTTAATCTCATCCAACTGGTATATACAGTAAGATCAGTTCTTGTATAAAAACAAAGCAAACAGAAATCTGGTGTTTTAATTTAATTCAATATGTATTAAGACAACAGGAAACAAAACATATTCAAATCAAAACAGGTTCCCGAGTTACTTAAATTCTATTATGATCAATCATTATTCAGAACAGTATAACATTGACACTTTAGATTGTTAAAACTATATTTGATATTACATAATTTAAGGACATTTAAAGACATACATAATTGTTTCATGTCCCATTTTCCATGTAGTGACTACAATAATATTTCTACAATAATGATATCAGCTTAAGTTCAGTTAACATATTTGTTCCATGAAAGGTTCAAGCTCCAGTTTAACAGATGCCTGAATTTCCCCAAGTGGATGCAATCTGCATCCATTCGGCCAACGTCAATCTTGCTGATCTTATAAAAATAGCCCAAATATAAAAAAGGAGAGAGTTTGGCTTGAGCAAAATGGAAGGAAAATGCTAACTTTATTTCATTTATTCCTTCTTTAAACTGGGAGAAATGAAATTTCAAGCCATTCAACCATTATGTGTGCATGTTTGACAAAGATTTATAACCTACATGGGGAAAGCTTCTCAACTTTGAATGTAACTTAGTCCTGTGATATAAATAAATTATGAAGAAACAGAATGACATCCAGGTATCCAAGAAGATAAATTTAAATGAAAGATCAAAACATTTCAATAAAGCACCAACAGTTTTTTTTTGGAGATGTTCCTGTACTTATATTCAATGACAAGTAGCAGCTTTTAAAAAAAACAAACAGTGCAACTTTAGCAGACACAAAATCAATGGCCCAGCCAATTATTTTGGGAATTTGTAATGAAGAAAGTACCCTTAGGACAGCAACAGGCAAACAAGAGTGACAATAGATTAAAAAAAACTAATCCAAGCACAATATCTTGGAATTTTTATCTTTTAATACTTGCACTAGGAATAAAATTGACAAAACGATAACTTTTGCTATATTGCTTTTATTTCCGAGAATCCTTAAGACAAACAGAAAAGATTTCAAGTTCCTCAAGGCAGTAAACAAGGGTATGAAAATGACAAAACATGCAGAATTTACAATTTTTTTCGTTCCTTCTCAAAGGAAAATTGAAAACATAAATGAACACAGTCAATTTGACAATATTTTCACTTGACACTATGTAGAGGAAAGTGCAGAAAGACAAAATGAGCTGAAAATTCCTTCAGTTGTTCTTTTTTTAAAAAATTAGCCCAATGGTCATTGATTGAGAGAGACTAAAGCTGCCATAAATACTGCACAATTTATACCCAAAATTAAAATGCTAGTAATTAGACAATAGTTCAAAGACTTGGCATTAATATCACACCCATGACATCTTAAAGTGCTTTAAAGACAATGAAACAGTCATTGCTGCAATGCAGAAAACAGCATTCGAATGGCACACAGCAACATTTCACAAACAGCAGATTATCTGTTTTTATTGATTTTAGTATTGGTAATTAAGACACGTGGAAAACTCTTCTGCTGTTCTTCAAAAAAAAAACACCATGGGATCTTTTCCACCAAAAAAAAAGGGCAGGCAAGGCCTCTATTTAACGCCATTATCAGAAAGATAACAAGCCCAACAGTGCAGCAGTCAACCAAATTTTGTACTCAAATCTCCAACATGGCACTTGATCCTCAACCTTCTGATTCAGAGATGAGTTTCCTACCAACGAATAATAGCTATTGGTCTTACCTGGTACATTCCCCAGTGGGGGAGAAAAGCTTAATGGTATGTTGGCCTTCATTGTGAGAAGTTGAGAGGATAGGAGCAGGGATGTGTTGTTATACAGGGCCTTGGTGAGGCCACACCTAGAATATTGTGTACAGTTTTGGTCTCCTTTTCTGAGGAAGGATGCTCTTGCTCTTGAGGGAGCGCAATGAAGGTTTAACAGGCTGATTCTGGGGATGGCGGGTCTGACACATGAGGAGAGATTGACCAGGTTGGGATTGTTTTCACTGGAGTTCAGAGACTTATAAAATTCTAACAGGACTGGACAAGGTAGATGCAGGGAGGATGTTCCCGATGGTAGGTGTGTCCAGCACCGTGGGTCACAGTATGAAGATTCAGGGTAGACGATTTAGAATGGAGATGAGGAGTCATTTCTTCACCCAAAGAGTGGTGGGCCTGTGAAATTCATTACCACAGAAGTAATTGATGCCAAAACATTGAATATATTCAAGAGGCAATGAGATTTAGCACTTGCGATGAATGGGATCAAAGGTTATGGGGAGAAAGCAGGATTAGGCTATTGAGTTGGACTATCAGCCATGATCATGAAGAACGGCACAGCAGGCTCTACGGACCCATTGACCTCCTCCTGCTCCTATCTTCTATGTTTCTATGTTTCAATGTAACCTTCACAACTCAGCAGTTATGGTGACAATGCAAAGGCGATCGGTCTCATCTCACATCAGATTCAGCCAGCTTTGAGGATTGAACTGAAGTTTACAAGCTTCTTTCAATCTGCAACCATCTCTTGCCATGATGAAGAATCAATGCTTTTAACAAAAATAGGTTCAAGGGTTTCAGTAATAACAAAAACAGTGCGCAACAGCTCAAATTTAAGCCGACTGCTCATCCCTAATATGCTTTTAATTTTCCATCTACTGTATTTAGAAGGTAAGAAAAAGTTATTCCTTGAAACATCTATTTTTGATTTAAATACTTGTCACTTGTGACAGAAATGATGAATAATTATGCACATTTTAATATCATAAAATACTATTATTTTTACATTCTAAGTGCAGAATAGATTAATTTCAGCAAGTTCTGGGAAATGCTTGTGTTTGTGAATACACAAACTTTTAAATACAATATCTATATGAGCATCAATTACCACAGCTTTACACTCTTCAACTTAGGTTGGTGCTACATGTTTCAACAATGCAGCAACATGATCTTGTCATAAAAGCTTAGCTATTTAGATCACTTAGTGACTGATTAATAGAAAATGAATAAAACATTATGCATACATTTGCAGATACTAAGTACATAAAATCTAGAGCGCCCCTGGGAGGTCAGTTTTTCAGTCCTAGTTCATATCAACAATGCTTCCATTTTTCTTCAATAAATTGGTTCCCACATATACTATCACAAAATACTACCCTCAGTTCTATCAAGCCCAGGGCATCTACAATTTAAAGTCATGGTTTGCTGGGGGGAAAATTACTACTTCAGTCTCTGACCTCTTCAAGTGTACGAGTGGAAAAGTTAATTGCTATCTCTGCACAAAGAGAATTTCACAAAATCAACTTGTTCAACTTGAAGACTCAACATTAAAGCGACAACACTGGCACTTTGTACCCAGCAACTACAGACAAACTGATATGGAGGTCAGCAAGTCATTGTGGAAAGCATTCAATGATCAATTACTGTCCAGATAAGATTGCATCCTGTATGGAATATGGTTTAAAATGTACAAAAACTAGACACTGATTAATAAAATTGTAATCAGAAAAAAATAACACTCATTAATATAATGACCTATTAGTTTAAAAAGAGTGGTTAAATGTAAACAGTCAGAAAACCCTTAAATTTTAATTCTTCACTTTCTTATCACATCTTAGTTCAAAGCAAAGTTCCCTTTTGATCTTGACATAAGTATTTAGTAGCAAGTCATCAGGAAACAGAAACATTCCATACGAGGTTATAATTAACTGAGTCGCTGACAACCTATCTTTTAGTCAAATCCTGAACATTTGAAGGTACATCACAAGAACACCATAAATTTTGTCATTTTCATAGTAAATTGTTTCAGCTCTCATCACAATCAGTAATAATCATGAAATAGCTATATTTCCACTTGAAGTATCACATTGGAGTTAGTTGCTCAAAACATGTATTTTCAAAAGAATGATCACAACTGGAAATATTTATCACAAAAATATTCAGTTTTACGTCAACGTGCAAATAAGCAGGTTCAATTACTAAATTTTAGAGCAGCGGTCAATACTTTTGAAATTATTTGAAATAATATGTTTTTGTTAGTTGGTACTTCTCAGAGTACCCACCAGCAAAATGTATATTTGAAAAGAAAACAATAAGATCGATGAGGTGAAGCATGGTGAAAGGGAAAGTTTCTAACAATGATTCTCGATTTCAAAAAAGTGCCTTGATTCTCATTTAAAAAAAAAAGAAATTTTTTCAAGTTTTGTGAATTATGAAAAGGTTTCCCATTTCAAATAAATGGATCAATAAGATTTGGCAATTTACCATAAGTTGGATGTGAAATAATGCTCAACATTACTACAAGGAAATGCTTAAAACAGTTTTGCAAATCAGTGAAGTCAATATTTTAGAGCATTCAGATTTAGTCTGTTCATCATATTTCTTGTAGTGTAGAAATTTGTGTGCAGCAGAAATGCTTCGTGAATATATTCTATCAGCTATTCAGTAGCCAGCATCAAGTCAACTTATTTTATTGGATTTATAACATTTCCTCCAGTTATATCTTTAAGCCACAAATAAGGGGGTGAACTAACTCAGTTGATTGGACAGCTGGTTTGCGATATAGATTGAGGCCAACAGTGTAGGTTCGATTTCCACATCAGTTGAGCTTACCATGAATGACTCCCCTTCCCAAGCTCTCTGCTCATCTGAGTGTGTTGACTCTCAGGTTAAACCGTCACCAGTCATCTCTCTCTAATGACAGCAGCCCTTGGTTTGATACAATTATAGTAACTTTAAAATCCGATTGAAAATTGTATTTAGGAATATTTCCATACAACAAAATTAAAATTCTCAAAAGACATTTGTAAAAGTGGTATTTAAAAATAAATCTAAGCTTTAAAAATGTACATATCATTGTGTCTTTTAAAATGTAGTTTCTTGATTAAATCCGATCATAACTGAAACCACGAGAATGTATTTCAGCCTTCCATTCCACAAGGATGAAAGATATTGTGCCAAAGAATCCAGTCATGCCAAGGATAAGCAGCTGCCACTTTAGCAGTAGATAATTGCTGTAGCCAAATGCTATTGCTGCACTGATAGACTGGTGGAGAGAGAAAAATAGCATTCAATGAATATATTGCTCAGAAGAAACTTCAATGTATAGGATAAACAAAAGTTTTTAACATTAACATTGAATATTAAACCAAACCTTGTATTGCTACAATTAATATATTGTTATGAATATTTATCTATTGCCCTCAGATCAAGTACACACACAAGAAAGCAGTTCACACTTACTTGCACAAACTTGAAGACAGCAAACGCAGGGGCACTTTCTTCAGAGTACATATATCCTACAATACTAAGGAGTTGTGTGTTGAAACAACTATCACCTAGTCCCAGGAGGAAACTGCAAACCATGGCAATGATTTTGCTGTGGAGTAAAAAAAACAAATTATGAGCTGGAAAATTCATCAACACAAACATAAAACTTGTAGTATATCTCTATCACTCAAATGCTGAAGAAATTTTAACTCGTGTTTGGTCTTTGGGAAAAGGCAAGATAAAACTAAACAACTGTTTTTCAAAACTGAAATTACAAGAATTCATTTCTGTCTATCATTGCACAAGGACAAAGAGACTGCAAAGATCCTAGAAGCACCAAGTAAAGGCACTCTGTGCAGTCAGGGATTTACTGCTACAGGAGCTATTGCTCAGACTCGGAGTGTGGCAGACCAAGCCGCAGATACTTTGACACATTAGAGTGGGGGAGACTTACCTGCAAGTTTTGTAACAAGGGACAGACACACTAATTAAGATAGGGTTTTCTGATATGGTGAGTCATCAGGAGCAGAGAAGTGTGACTGCAAGTAAGGCAGGTAAGGAAACTCAGAGCAGAAACCACAGCTTTTGCTGTTGTCCAACAGGTTTGAGATTTTTTTTCAGTTTGCTTGGATAAAAGTGAGGGCTGCAGGATGGATGAGCTAAATGATCGTGACACTGTCATACAGGACACTATTTAATTAGCGGGAGTAAAAAAGCAATGTCGTGGTAGTAGGAGACAGTGTAATAAAGTGAATTGACTTTTCTTTGCAGCAAAGAGCGACGGTTACCTGTTGCTTGACAAATGTCAAGTCCAGGATATCTGCTCATGGTCAGAGAGAAATTTGGAGTGGGGAAAGGGAAGATCCAGTTGTTGTGGTTCATGTAGGTACCAGGAACATACACAGGTCAAAGAAAAGGAGTTCTGCATAGTCAGCATGAGGAGCTGGGCATCGAATTAAGTAGAATTTCAAAGGTAATAAACTCTGGGTTATTACCGGAGCTATGTGCAAATTGGGATGTGAAAGTAAGATTCAAGAGATCCATGTGTAACTCAGAGGCTGGTGTGTGAGAAGTGGGTTCCACTTGACGGGCCACTTGTACTGGGAGAAGTGAGATCTTCACCATTGGGACTGTCCAATGTCAAACTCTGCTGGGATTAGTGTTCTAACCAGCTGCATAACTGGAGAAGTAGAGAGGAGTTCAAAAAAAATTACTGGAGGCAATGGATCAAATTTGGCAAACACGGCACGAAGAGTAGAGACAAGATGTTAAAGAAAGGTATTAATGCCGGAAATGATAAACAGGCTGTGATAGGAAGGGGTGGAGTGAGCAAATCCAAGATTAAATCAACAGATAAAATTAGATTAAAGTAATAAAGTGTGAAGGCACTTCTGAGATTGAATTTTACATACAGTTTGAGGGAGAGAAGACTGGATCCAAGACTAGCATTTTATTTTTAAATAAGGACAATTGTGAGCCATAAAGTAAAGCTAGCTAAAGGGAGCTGACAAACTAGGTTAAGGAATAGGTAAATAGAGATGCAGAGGCAGACATTTAAAGGTATATGTCAGAATATACAGAACGGATGCATTTCAGTAAGAAAGGAAAATTCCAAGGAAGGGACTTTCCATTTGGTCACAGAATCTCAGAATTGTTATGGCTCTAAAGAAAGCTATTCGGCCCATAATGTCTGCACCGGCTCTTCAATGAACTTTACAATTTAGTGCCATTTGCCTGCCTTTCACCTATACTCTTGCACATGGTTCCTATTTAAATAATCATCAGATGCTGTCTTAAAAGCCTCAATTTACTCTGGCTCCAACATGCTTCCAGGTAGTGCATTCCAGAAAAAGCTTTTTTTCTCACATTACATTTGCTACTTTTGCAAATCAGTTCCCTCTTGTTCTTGATCATTTTACAAGCAGAAATAGTTTCTCCTCTACTCAGGCATCTCATGATTTTGAAAACTTTCATCAGCTCTCCTCTTGGCCTCCTCCTCTCCAGAGAGAACAGTCCCAACCTCTCCGATTTATCCTCATAACTGTAGTTCCTCACCCCAGAAGCATTTTGGAACATTTCTTCTGTACTCTGTCCAATGCATTTCCTTGCTTCCTAATCATACCACCCAAAAATATACACGACACTCCAGATGAAGTTGATCAAATGCTTTATACAAGGTCAGCATAACCACCTTTCTCTAGTCCACTACACCGCTACTGGTTAAGGTCTGGATGCTGAATGCTTTATTAACCGATCTCTCAACCTGTTCTGCCACCTTCAGTGTTCTGCTCATATATACAGCTAACTCTCTCTGATTGATAAAGACCATAAGGCAGAGGAGCAGAAGTAGACTATTCAGTCCATTGAGTCTACTCACAGTTCAATCAAAATATGGCACCTCAAGTGCACTTTGCTGACTTGTCCCCATAATCCTTGATTCCCGACTGATTAAAAATCTGTCCATCTCAACTTTGAATATACTTAATGACCTCGCCTCAACAGCTCCCTGTGGTAAAGAATTCCACAGACTCACTACCCTGAGAGAAGAAACTCCTCATCTGTCTTATACTTGCGAAACCTTAAACTAAGACAATGCTGTCTGGTCCTAGACTGTCCCATAAGGAGAAATAACCTTTCCGCATCTACCCTGTCAAGACACCTAAGAAACTGGTATGTTTCAAGAAGATCACTTCTCATTCTTCTGTATTCCAACGAGTACAGGTCCAACCTATTACATCTCATCTTCATAAGACAGTCCCTCCAGACCTGAAATCCGCCTTCTCTGAACTGCCTCTAATGCTAGTATATCTTTCCCTAGATAAAGGTGCCCAAACTGTTCACAATATTCCAGCTGTGGTCTGACTAGTGACATGTAAAGTTTTAGCAAAATCTCCCTATGTATTTTCTCCATTCCCTTTGAAATAAAGACATTCAAATGCCCCCTTATTACCCTTTAAACCTGGATGCTAGCTTTCTGTATCATGGATGAGGAGGACCAATCCCTCTGTTTTGTTGCGCTCTGTAGTTTTTGTCCATTTAAATGATATTCAGCTCCTCTATTCTTCCTTCCAAAGTGCACAACCGCACATGATATTCCAAAGGTTTTAAGAAGAATAGCCCTACAACCTGAAGTATTATAGCTCCTTTTGTATACTATGTCCAGGTTCTTTGTACATTAATGCATCACCTCAGCTTTGTGTGTGCTGAACTGTATCTGACACCTGTCTGCCAACTCCATCAACTTATAAGACGTTATAGTGAACTCAAAATCTTGACTAGTTCTCGCTCCACAGATGCTGCCAGACCCATTAAATTTCTCCAGCATTTTCTGTGCTTGTTTCAGATATCCAGCATTCACAGTATTTTGCTTTAATGTTTAATTCATAGCCATGTCTCCTCCAGGCATGCCCACCTCGAAGAAGTTTTGCCCTTTGTCTGATGGTGTTTCAGTTTAATCTTTCAACTTGTTCACCTTCATTGCTTTCTTTTACCCTCTTAATGTTTGTTGAAGTGTATGCCAAAACTCACTTTCACAGCCACATCTCTTTCCTTAGTGGCCATCTCCACTCTGCCTTACTGTGCATGGATTCCAACCTTCATGTTTCAAACCCAAACAAGATTACAGGAATTTGCAAGACTTTTAGTGCTCCTCAGATAGTTACTGTCACAGCATCCTGAGATCCACACTTAGTGTCGCGCACCACCACATCCACATTCTTGATCTTTACACAACCAGCACTGCCTCACACTATTTCAAAGTTGTCCCGATCAGCAGTTTCATTCCATTTTTTTGTTTCATTTGATGCTTTAACAAGAAATGTTTTCTCTTCTTTTCTGGTGTTGAAAAATAAAATTCCTCAAGAATCATCCTGAAATCAAACCATTAACTGTTTTTCTCTCCATATTCTTCCAGACCTGCTGAGTTTCTCCAGAGTTTTGTGTTTATTTCACCAACTTGTCTGCATACTTTTGGAGTTGTGAACGATTCTTCTCACAGTTTACAATGCTCCCAAGTTTCAGATCAACCACAAACTTCGAAACTATCACCTGGACACCAAGATCTCGATCATTAATATATAATCAGGAAAATCACAGGTCCCCATACTGACTTCTGGGAACTCCATTACAAAACTTTCTGCAGCCCGAAAATACTAGTTAACCATTATTGTCTGCTTCCTTTCACTCAGCATGGTCTCTCTTATTGTTATAAAATTATAATCCCACATGACATCTGAGCCTGTAACTATCTAATCTTATTTATGCACTCATGCACATGCATAGTAAATCCAATTTAGACTTAATTAGTTGCTCCCTTACCTACAACTTCACCCAATGGCTTCCTATTGTCTCCTAGTGCTCTCCATCTCTCCAAGTATTGTGTGCACCCAGGTATTCCTCCCTAGTATTGTCTCTTGGTTCCCAAACTCGCTGAATTACTTTCAAGCCCTCCCAACATCATCAACAAAACACCCTCCAAGAAACTGAGTCCCAACTCCATTCAGTGCAACCTACGATGCCTGTAGAAGTGCCATCTTTTCAAGAGCTAATCCCAGTGTGTGAGGAATCTAAAGCCCTCCTTCCTAGATCATCTTTCCAGACACATTCATCTACCATATCCATCCAGTTCTGGATGCACTTGCACATGGTGCTGGGAGTAATCCAGAGATTATTACATTTGAGGTCCTGCTTGTTAATTTCCTAACTAGTTCCCTAAATTCAAACTGCAGGATCTTATCCTTTTTACTTTCTAATGCATCGGTCCACATTGGTATCACAGTCTCTGCCTGTTTACCAACTCCCAGAGAATCTCCTGCAGCTACTCTGCAATTTGCTTGACCCTGGCACGAGGCAGGTAACATACCATCCTGGAATCACACTTGCAGCCATACAAACACCTGTCTGTTCCTCGAACAAATTAATCCCCAATCACTATAACTCTTCCTTTCTTTTTCCTCCCCTCTTGTGCAGCAAAACCATTCACAATGCCATAAACATGGCTCTGACTACACTCCCTTGAGGGCCCAATTTCCAAAGTGGAAAACAATTTGTTCACTGAGAAAGTTAAAGCTGGTACCAAAGCGAATAATGAAAAAGCTGAACTAATAACAGCAAATAGGCAGATGGCCTGCATCCTAGAATCTTAAAAGAAGTGGCTAGTGAGATAGTTGATGTGTTGGTTTGAATTTTTCAAAATTCTCTGGATTCAGGGAAAGTTCCATTAGATTGGATGATCGCAAGTGCACTTCGTCTATTCAAAAAGCAAGTGAGCCAGAAAGCAGAAAACTACAGGCCAGTTTGCTCGACATCTGTAATAGGGAAAATGTTTGAAGCAATTATTAAAGACATTATCACAGCGCACTTGGATAAGTTTGGAGATGATCAGGCAGAGTTGTAGGCAGCATGGTGGTGCAGTGGTTAGCACTGTTGCCTCACAGCGCCAAGGACCCGAGTAGATTCCAACCTCGGGTGACCGTCTGCGTGGTGTTTGCACATTCTCCCCGTGTCAGCATGGGTTTCCTCTAGGTTCTCCGGTTTCCTCCTACAGTCCAAGGCTAGGTGGATTGACAATGCTAAATTGCCCATAGTGCCCAGGCATGTTTAGGTTAGGTGGGTTAGGGGAATGGCTCTTCAGAGGGGTGGTGTGGACTTGTTGGGTCGAATGGCCTGTTTCCACACTGTAGGGATTCGATGATTTTAACAATTTTTAAAAATCAAATTATTGGATTTTTTTTTTGAGGATGTAACATTCACTGTGGATAAAGGGGGACCCATGGATATACTGAAGATCTGTGCTGGGACTTCAACTTTTTATAATTTACATAAATGACTTAGATGAAGGATGAAGGACATTGTATCATTAGCAAATTTAGCAACAAAGATAGATAAAAATTGTTATGAAAATAATGTATGGAGGCTACAAGGTAAACGAGTATGCAAAAGTCTGGAATTGCAGTGTAATGTAGGAAAAAATGAAATTGTCAATTTTGGTGGGAAGAATAAATATTCTTTATAAAATATTAATATTATTTAAATAGTGGTAGACTGAAAAGCTTGGAGATGCAGAAGGATCTGGGTGTCCTGGTGATGCATAAAAAAGATTAGTACGCAGGTGGGGCATGTAACTGAGAAAGCTAATATAATGCTGTCTTTAATGCAAGGCAAATTAATACAAAAGTAGGGAGATTATGTTTCAGTTATACAGGGCACTGCTGAGACCACATCAGGAGTACTGTTTACAGTATTGGTTTCTTTATTTAATGATGCAAATGCATTGGAGGCAATTCAGAGAAAGTTAACTGGACTAATGTCTGAAATTAGTTTCTTGTTTCATGACGAAATGTTGGACATGACTGAAACACGGAAGGGACGGAAGGAACTTGACAGGGTGAATGTGGAGTGGATGTTTCCTCTTGTGAGGGAATCTAGAACTAGATGTCACTGGTTAAAAATAAGGGATCACCCAGTTAGAACAAAGAGGAGGTTTTTTTTTCTTCTCAGAGGGTTGAGTATCTTTTGAATTCTTTTTCTCAAGTGACAGTAGAAGCAAAGTCTCTGATTTTTTTAAAATACAGATATAGATAGATTGTTAGTAAGCAAGAGGGATCAAGGTTATCAAGATAGGGAGGAATGTGGAGTTGAGGTTACAATTGGATGAACAACCTTATAAAGTGGCAGAGCTTGCTCGAGTATCTAAATAGCCTATTCCTGCTCCTAATATGTTTGCTCATATGTAACTAGTTTATAAACGCATATAAACAATTTTAGAAAAGGTGGAAAGCCAACCCATTTCTAGCAAGCAGCCTTTGCTTCCCCCATTGAAGGTGGGGAAGCTGTCAGCATATTCTTCATATTAGAATAGAGACCTGTTCAAATGAGCAGTCTTTGAAAATCAAGCCAACATCAAGTGATTACATTCCAGACAGGTTCATCCACACATTCCCTTAACATTTGGCTGTGTAAACTTCTCAATGGCCTAAATGGATCCCGTGCCTCCATCACAAGTCTAGGTTACTTGTGCTTCATTTGCATTAACCAAATGCTCAAAGCAAAAGGCAAAATACACGACCAACCTTGGAATTAAGTAAGAAACTCGATCAGTTCCTTCATCAGAAACAATTGGTGAATCCCCTGGCACATTTAAGAATATCAGATAGAAGGCAATAACATGACATAATAAACCCAGAAGAACAACAGGGTTTCTACCAATGCCAAGGTATTTGCTGAGGAATTTGTTCAATAAACCAAAGGTTGCACCACCTAGAAATAAACAAAATGACAAAACTAAGAAAATGCAATTCTGTTTAATGAAATTGGATTTCAATGTTTAATAGTTAATATAATTGCAAATGATTACAAACCTAAGATTTCTCCAACACCAATGAAGATGCCAGATAAACCAACAAGGCTTTTAGCTTCATTCCCAAAGCGATTTGTAGCCCCCAAACAGGTACCATAAACGCCACTAAAAAAGGTTAGTTCAATACCTAGAAAAGGTAATTCAACAATTTCATTGATTTGATCCCTGCATGAGTTTTTTTTAAACTAACCTTTGAAGCATGTGTAGTTTTATCATGCAACTTCCTCAAATTAACTTATGTTAACAAGACAGCCAATTAGTAAATTAACACCGGTATTGTTTACGATAGGTCTACTTCATGTTGTATCATAGCAACTTCAATTATGTGCATACACAGCTAACCATGGAGGCTAAGTATTTACATTCATCAGAGGTTGGATACATAACATGATTTTAGACCCAAGATGTTTGCTCCAGTCACTCTCTTGCTAGGCATATGGTAACGTTTCAAAATGAACAGGAACCAAACATCTGTAATCTTAAAACTCCATCAGAAATATTATCCATCAAAACTTAATTTTATTTTTAATGGGTATAAAATATTTCAAATATTAATAATTCAAAAGAATTTCTCCACTTTATGACAGATCAGTTTGAAAAATCTAACTGGAAATTATTTTAAATGAAGAACAAACGAAAAGGTACATTGAGGGTAAGCAATCAAGAATTTTAAAAAAATGATTTTCTTAACAAAGAAAATCTCCTATCCTTACAAACTCCAAGTTCAAATTTATATGACTTGTAGAGGGATCTTACCAGTATAAGCAATAGTTATACATAGAAGCAGCATATCTTTAGTGAAGAATATACAGATCGCACTTCCTATTAAAGAAAGAAACGACCTGTTAACACAAAAGATTAACAAAGTTCCTTGAACAAATTACTGAAAACCGACAACTGACTACTTACACATGGACATACAATGCAGAAATTTAATGGAACCGACTAGTTCTTAGCAGTACGTCCCATAAATGGTCAGGTGCCCTTTTTTTTCAAGAAGCCGTTTTGGCTTGGCTTTTTAACTCAGCCAAAAATCACATTTCTCACATATTAAGCACTTTGCTTTCTTTCAAAGTCCACAATACCAGAGAGAGAGGAAGAGAACTGAACGTGTTCTTTAGTCATAATCAATTTGGCTATACAGGCGGCATGAGGTCTAGGAGATCAGCAAAATAGTTTACTCCAGAGCCATTGCCAACAGACAGATGAGTGTGGGTCTCAGATACCTGGTGACACAACAAAATATTACATCACTTAGCATAAAGTGGAGAGATAGCAGTATGGTGCTAATGGCACCTGACAAGTAATCCAGAGGCCCAGACTAATGATCTTCAGTTCAAATTCTATTATGGCACCTGTTGGAATTTAAATTCAAGTAATAAATCTGGAGTTAAAAAGCTAGTCTCAGTAATAATGGTTATGAAGCCATTGTTTATCTGTCATTAAAAAAAAAAAAATTGGTCACTCAACTCCTTTAGGAAAAGGAATCAGTTTTCCTTAGCTGCTTTGGCCTTAACGCGACTCCAGACCCACATCAATGTGGTTGAATCGAAATGCCCTCTGAAATGGCCTAGCAAGCAACTCAGTTAGATCAAACGACTAATAAATCAAAAAGGAACAAAACCACCTAGCATTGTCATTTCTGGATGCTGAACTCAAAGATACAGCCAGCCTTGTTCACCCTTGAAAGCTCTCCTTCCTAACACTGGGGGCTGTGCCAAATTTGGGAGTTGTTCCATAGTTTAGTCAAGCAAAAGGCTGATGCAATCCTGCACACCAAATCACACCTTCCAGACAATATCCCAGACAGATCGTCATCACCAACCCCCAATAGAAGAGTGACTTGATAGCACCACAATTGACCGAGCTGGATGACAGTCTTGAAAAACAGCAGCTAGACTGGATCTACTGCAAGTAGCAAGTGTAACAGAGGGAAAAACATACCTGACCACACTTTCAGCAATCAACATGTAACTGATGCATTTGTCCATAACAGTACTGGTAGGAGTGACCACTACACAATTCCTGTGTAGAAAAATTCCTGTCTGCACACTGAGAATACTATCTATCTACCATGTTGCGCAGCATTATCACTGTGCTAAATGGGATAGATTTAATAACAGATACGGCAACTGAAAACTGGATATCCATGAGGTCCTGTGGACTATCAGCAGCAGAATTGTATTAAATCCTAATCTGTAACAATATTAGCATTCTGACATTTACCCTACTCCAGCTTTACCATGAGGCCAGTGACTCAATAATGGTTTAATGAAGAGGTCAGGAGGGTATGCCAGAAGCACCACATGACATACCTAAAAGTGAGGTGTCAAACAGATAAGCTATAATACAGGGCAACAAGCATACCGAGCAGCATTTGATGGACAGATCTCTACAGTGCTGTAACATTGCTCATGAATGGTAGTGAACAGGAGGATCAGCTCTACAAATATCCCCTTCCTCAATAATGAGGGAACCTAGCAACTCTG
Source organism: Rhincodon typus (assembly GCF_021869965.1). Taxonomy (NCBI): domain Eukaryota; kingdom Metazoa; phylum Chordata; class Chondrichthyes; order Orectolobiformes; family Rhincodontidae; genus Rhincodon; species Rhincodon typus. Next base: position 24,096,466 of record NC_063354.1, on the reverse strand, counting down.
CTTGTACTAGTATATTTAATATTAATAGAGCAATATATTATTATGTATTAATATCACATCAAACAAGGAGAAAACATTTGCAACCATCTCCAGCCAGAAGTGATGAGTGAATGGTTAACTTGGGTTCCTTCTGAGGTCGTTGACATCATGGTTCTACCAGTCTTCAGCCAACTTGATACATGCCACATGATCGCAAATAAAGAAATGGCTGAAACACAGGACACTGCTAAGGTTACCAGCCCTGAAAATATTCAGAAACAGTACTGGAGATTTATGCTCCAGATTAACTGCACCCACAGCTAAGGTGTTCCAGTGCAGCTACAACAATAACATCTACCCAGCAATATAGGAAATTGCCCAGTACAAATCTAACACTGCACATTATTGCTCTACTCAAGCATCAAAGTGAAGACATAGTGGACAGTCAAGAAGGTTATCCAAGATTACAAACAGATCTTGATCAATTGGGTTGATGAGCTGAGGAGCAGCAGATGGAGTTTAATTTGGATTTTGGGAAAACAAGCAAGGGCAGGACTTGTACAATTAATGGTAGGGCCCTGGGTGGTACTGTCGAACAGAGGAGAGACCTAGGGGTTCAGGTATCTAATTCTTTGGGAAATTTGTGCCACAGGTAGACAGGGTGGTTAAGGCGGTATTTAGCACAATTGCCTTCATTGCTCAGACCTTTGACTATAGCAGTTGGGGCATCTTGTTGCGGTTGTACAGGATGTTGGTGAGGCCTTTTCTAGAATACTGTGTTCAGTTCTGATTGCTATCAAGAATATTATTATATTGGAGAGGGAAAAAAATTACCAGGATGCTATCGGGAATGGAAGGTATGAGTTATAAAAGACATTTGGATAGGCTGGGACCTTTTTCGCTGGAGCACAAGAGGTTGAAGGGTGAAATTGTAGAGGTTTATAAAATCATGAGGGGCATTGATAAGGGGAATAGCAAGGGTCTTCACCCGAGGGTAGAGGATTTCAAAAGTAGGGGCCATATTTTTAAACAGAGACAAGAAAGTTTTAAAAAGGACACGTGCAGCTATTTTTTTTTTAAACAGAGAACGGTTCGTGTGTGGAATGAACTGTCAGAGGAAGTGGTGAATGCAGGTACAGTGACAACATTTGAAAAACATTTGGATAAGTACGTGAATAGGAAAAGTTAGGATGTGGGCCAAACACAGGCAAGTAGGACTATCTAGTTTGGGAACATGATCCGCGTGGACAAGTTGAACCAGAGGGTCTGTTTCCATGCGGTGTGACTTTATGAAAGGGTCAAAGTGTTATCAAAAGTCACTTACTCAGCCGTTACTTACACACTGATACTCAGTTTGCATTAGATCAGGACTAATCAGCTCCAAATTAGGCTATGATCATTTCCAATGAGAGAGAATCTAACCACTTTCCCTTGATATTCAATGGAATTACCATCGCTGAATACTTCACGATCAACATCCTGCATTTACCATTGGCTAGAAACTGAAATGGATTAACCAAATAAATGCTGCACCTACAAGTGTTTAGAAGCTGGGAGTTCTGTATCAAGTAACTCATTTCCCGAATCGTCATAGCCTGTCGACTAACTATAATGCATGCCACACATTGATGGAAGACTCGCTACTTGCCAAGGTGTGCAGATCCAACAAACACAAGAAGCTCAACATTATCAGGGACAAAATAGACTACTTAATCTGTAACCTTTTCACCACCTTCACATAACTTCCTTTCACCACTGATATACTGCTCAATGAGGCTGCTTCAACTGAAGCTTCCAAACTTGCAAACTTTTTACTATCTAGGACAAGGGCAGATATATGGGTATACTATTACCTGCAAGTTTTATTTTCTTCATTCATAGATGAGGGCATCACTGGCTAGCCAGCATTTATTGCCGATCCCAGAGGGCAGTTAAGGGTCAACCATTTAGCTGTGGGTCTACAGTCACATGTAGGCCAGACCAGGTAAGGATGGCAGTTTCCTTCCCTAACCAACCTTAGTGAACCAGATGGGTATTTCCTTCAATTGGTAATGGATTCTTGGTCACCATTAGAATTTTAATTCCAGACTTTTAGTGAATTCAAATTTCACCATCTGCTGCGACAGGATTCAAACTCAGGGCCCCAGAATATTACTTGGGTCTCTGGATTAACAGTCCAGTGATAATACCAGTAGGCCATCGCCTCCCCAAGTTCCTTTCTGACTTGGAACTATATCACCATTCCCTTGCCATTGTTAAGCCAAAGTCCTGCAATTCCCTTCCCAACAGCACCGTATACTTGCACAAATGGACTGCAATGGATTAAGATGCCGCACCACAACTTCCTGAAGAGCAATTAGGGATAGGTATTGAATGTTGGTGACACAGCTCATGAAAAAGTAAAAATAACTATCTGTGACATTAAATATTTGTCATTAGTAACTGAAATGCAAAATTATGCCCAAGGCTGACTTTTTGAAATCCTTCTTCCTGTCAGTTCTAATGAGTCTTTTACATTCCATTGGCCCTTCAAGGTGACAAAGGAGTTCGAATGAGAAGATGCCAAGGAGAGCTCAAATATTCTGAAGCAGCACACATCAGTGGGAACGCCATCTGACATATCTAGGTTGAACGAGTTAGCAGGAACAGGTGTTGAAGATAAGGTCAGCTCTTGAACAGCTGAGTGTGGTAAACGTGACTCTGGGGTGGGATCATCCACAAATAAAATTACTCAAGAGCAGCAGAAAATGATACATGCATTTGTCATCATTTCCATAGGCACTGTGCACCCTTCAAGTGAGAGATTGGAAGAGTCTGACTCAAATATGAATGCCATGATAGTGCAAGTTTCCACAGATGGCCATCTCCAAGGAAAAAACTGGCTATGTATGGAGAACCAATCACAGGTGGAAATCAGGCACATGGTTACCTTTACCAATGGTCTGAACATTCAGACTATCACTTTCACAGATCAAATCTTTGCGTTGTACATTCAGTGCCTTATTTAAATGCAGCAGTGTATTCACCCAGTGTTTTGGCTGTCAGGGAAGTGCAATCGAGGCCACAAGGGGAATAATGGAGAAATGAAAGTTAAGACTATGTTCAAGGAGTTCCTATTTCCACCTGTTATTGCCAGGTAAACTCCCACATACTGAATCTCCACCTAATGGCCCAAGTCTTCCCGTGCATTTGTGCTGCTGCGGCAGTCTCTCTTCTGCAGTGCTCTCAGGGGCTCCAGAACCCAGAGAATGTGTGCCACAAGTTTCTCAGCTGTCTGAGCAGACAATCAGCCTGCTTCTATCCCTGATGACTCAGGGGGATACTGGGGAAGAAGAGTACGCAGAACAGAAAGGCTTTTGGTTGCATTTAGGTGTTTATAACAATGCTAGTCACATCATTTTCATAAAATTCTCATTAAATGAACACTTCATTTCAAATCTCCATTATCAAGTAATATCTTTAGTTGATTCCTGCACTCTAAATAGACAACAGCCTTCAGAAGAATGACAGAAAGAGAGTGGACGGTAACCAAACAATGTGAAAGACAAAATCCATCCATTTCTAGGAGAATAGATGAATTTTTTGAAGGCAAGAGGGTCATATTTGGTGTTAGTGGGTTCAATATTGGGTTGCTGAAACAAGCCTGTACAAGTCTATCTTGATTTCCCCAGCAGCTAGGTGAACAGCTGCAAGTATCCTGGTCACATGATGTTCCACCTTCAGAGATGCAGAATGGTTTTCACATTCCTCCTTCTACAATTTAAGTTCTCTTTGCTGTGCAATGTTGTGCTAGGTACACGAGGTCACAACCATTTTGGATGCCCACATTGGTGTATTCTGAATTAGTCACTGGAAATGAACCTTCAGCAACCTAAGAATTCACTCAATTAGCCTACTCTACAGTAGGAGTCCTCACGAGCATCATCAGCCACATCTTCACTAAGAAGGTCTCATCTCCAAGGAATATCCACTGACTGTTTGAAGATGCAAAACTCTGTGGGTGATGTGACAGACACATATTGAAGGCATCAAGGCAACATCCAGATATCCTGCTCAAACATGAAACCTTCCCATGGTTACATTATCAGCTGAATAGTAACAGAATGGAATCCTTTTTTGCAGATTAAAAACTCTAGCAAAATTTGAGGGTGCCTTGTCTGTCATGAATGTACTAAATAACTCTGCATACTCGTGAAATTCTGCCACTGTCACAAATATCAGAGTCCTCCAAAATGTGACAACCTTATCAATATCCAAGTTGGTGTAAGTGGTGGTCTTTGCCAGGTCATCAGCCACCTGGGAAATGCACTTGTAGCAGAACATTAGGAAATCTTGCAGATGTTAGCAGCAGATCCCCGAAAGAAAGTGGCAATGTGTGTTCATCTGCTTCACTTGGAAGGAGGATATGTTCCAAAAAGTTTCAGATACCAGTAACAAGTAATTAAGAAAGTCTGAGCCTTTTCAGACTTTATTACATTGCCACATCAAGAAGGGCTGCCTTATACACTGGGCAAAAGCCTCTTTCAAGTTAAGAGTTCTATTCAACCCTTGTGCCAGATGGAGAAGCATGTACCTGTGGAGAAGGCAGCTATCACTGTTGGCGATTCCTTTGGCTGGTCCTGTTGCTGTTGATGTTGATATTACTGTTCCTCTGTTCCTCTTCAGTATGGCTGCATAAGCTGTTACCATACTGCACCGAAGGCGGATGGGAGGGAAGTACTGATCAAAATGAGAAAGTTCAAGCAGGAAAAATGACTCCCAGGAAGTTGGAAGTAATTTTTAAAGCAGTGAAATACAATTGTACCAGTCTTGTGAGCACAAGGATATCATCTAGGCAAGGAAGCAACCATAGAAAACAGAACTTGCTGGAGTAATTCAGCAGGTCTGGCAGCAGCTGTGGAAAGAAAGCAGAGTTAACATTTCGGGTCCAGTGACCTATCTTCTGAATTGTTCCACACTGCTTGGAGACCTGTGAACTTTCTGTTAAAAAGACAGAATATTGGGTGGCAGAATTGGTAGGTTCTTAGATACCCTTCTAAAAGCCAGAAGTGAAAGTGGATCATTTGATGTTTTTGACAAGCCAGCATGTTTTGAAATTTAACTTTTTGCCAGTACCCATACCGCCCCATCCTTGCATAAATCTTCGCAAATGAAGGCATGCTTACGAATTGCACCAATTGCTTGTGATCGTTGTTCTTGAGGTCTGTAAATAAAGCAAAATAGCTCATTAATTCATCACAGAAATCGGTTTTGATGCGGATAGAATTAGTCACTTCTAATGTTTAACATTTAATATTCAGATTAGTAGGTTGTTCCAAATGGATTAGTTCAACTGAAGCAAGACTCTTCAGTAAAGCACATGGTTACAAAATGCCATCTTTAGTTGTTCAGTGCATTTATGGACACATTATCAAAACAGTTGGAATCATTTAATTTCTTTTCGTCGGATTTTGACACACATTCAAACTACCCCAACTGTAGTCTATAGCATACCATATAGTTGAAATGTTGGTGAATGAAGAAAAGAGCTAAAACTAGAGATTAGTTCACTGCTATCCAAGGAAGAAATTGTTTCAACCAATAAATCAGTGTTGTTGCATACGCTGAAGCAAAGAAAAAGTATTTTTGTGAAGGAATTAAACTCCTTTTGTAATGTATATAGTATCCAATTATCTTGAAGTGTTACAAAGTCAAAAAACTGATTCAGATTAAAAAAAAAAGGTCAGAAAGGCTGAGCAGCAATACTGAATCAGTGATAGAAAGAGTTGATGGAATTCCATTGCCCCTGCAGGAAACTGGAATTCCTTTAACAGTCACTCTGGCGTGTATTCCAGCTGCACACACATCAACACTTTAATGCTCACCTGAAGCTTTGGGAAGGTTTATATATACACATAATAAGTGGCTTATAATATTACGTAATATGTACTAGGAACCCATAAAAACAAATAAACTTGCACATTCCTAACTTATTCCTTTGAAAGTTGAATAAAACTGTGCAGAATTTCTCCAGTACGTATGCATACAGAAATAATGAAAAATCAAATCTATAAATTTCCCAACATAGCAAATTGATTAAATAGCTCTTTGTAACTTTAAAAGAAATTGTTGAAGAAATTATAACAAACTTACCCAAGTATAATATCAGACTCATCATCAGATTTGTCCTGTTCTATAGATGAAACTTCAGAAACTGGTTGCTTTATTAAGAAAAAAAGGACACTTCCCACTCCACTAATTGCAGTTAATGCAATATAAACAGTCCTACGATTATGATCTGAAGAAACGAAGAACAAAGATTAGTATTGAATTATTAAGCTGCTAAAACACAAAGGAAGAGGGGAAAAGTATGCTTAAGTTAGGCAATAACAATATACCACAAAAAAAAAGTAGGGAGAAGGAGTGAGGATAAGATACAGTGCCTCCATAAAAAGACATGTGTGGAAAAATGTTTCATGAACGTTAGAGAAGGAAGATGAAGGAAAATATAGGGTACATGCATCTAACAAAAGAAGAATAAAGTTAGGCTACCTTGCTGAAGGTGGAACGGAACTGTAACGGAATGGACTAAGCATTTACATTGTGAAGGAGGGAAAATTAAGATAATTGACTTTTGTAATTTTACCAAAAGGAATAGAAATATTTAAAGGGTTGAAAACAATCATGCATTTTAACATAAAGTGCTCTTATAAAAGTTATAGTTACTAAGCAAACAGTACTACAAACCTTTGAAAGATATTTGCAAATCAAAGGTCACCTGTTATCTGTTTAATAGATTTGAGGTAAATGGAGGTAAATGCACAGAAGGGGCCATTTGGTTCACACAGTTCATGTAATTTCTGTGTATGTAGAACTGAAACTCAGTATCAATTTATAGCTCTGTTTTTCTTAAAACATCTCCAAACAGTTTAAGCATTCTTAAAAACTGAAAGAACTGTGGATGCTGTAAATCAGGAACAAAAACAAAATTGCAGGTAAAGCTCAGCAGGTCTGGGAGTATCTGTGAAGGAAAAGAACAGAGTTAACGTTAACTCTGTTCTTTTCCTTCACAGATGCTGCCAGACCTGCTGAGCTTTTCCTGCAACTTAGTTTAAGCGTTCTTGTTGCATTCCATACTCCATTAATGTCATGCACCTGTAAGAATATACAAAGACCTGTTCTGCATATAAAAGTGGGGATGAAAATCTTGAAATATTTGTCAAGATCAACACTGAAGAAGCTAATGGGGTCAGTGCCCTGGCAAAAATATGTCATTTGAAAAACTAGGAAGCCTGAGGAGTACTCAAAATGTGGAGACTAGACAGTGTGACTATATATGTTTAACAAAACTGAAAATTCAGGATCAGTATGGTAGATGAAGATAGTCAAGAATAAAATCATAAATGATTATAGTACAGGAGGAGGCATTCAGCCTCTCATGCCTGTGATAGGTTTCTGCAAGAGAAATTACATTTGTCCCTTTGCCCCTAGCCTTTTCCTTATATCCATGATACTTTTTCTGCTTCTGATAATCATCCAATTCTGTTCTGAAACTCAAAAATGGGTCCTTTCATTAGTTCCTAATGACACTCCTGTGATATCCAATGAGAAATGTTATGGATGATGTATGCAGCATTTTGGACAATGAAGTCTGCCTCTTGTAATCAAGAAAGAAATTTTGAAAATTAATAAGTAATTTAAAAAAAGCCCTGAAGTACCAAAACAGTCAGAACTCTATGATGGAATAAAACATCTCTGCAGCTGAGTTCCTATTTATATATACCCACAACACATTTTGGAAAAATGAAACTGACCTGAGATGTGTGTTTCTCCCTTCCAGGCAAAATATATGTACAGATTTCCAAACAAAAGACTAGACGGAAAAAAGATGATTAAGTTTCACACTGCTTATTAATGTATTTGCTGTTGTAACTAATACCTAAAATAAAACAATTAATTTAAACTAAAGGTGATTGGAACACAGTTAAATTCAAATAAGATTCATGTAAAGTTTGAAAAGATTTGTAGCTCGGGTTGTGGATGAGGTTGCAGACATGCTCGCCAAACCGGTCAGTTTAGTTGCAAACGTTTCGTCACCCTGCTCAGCAACATCATCAGTGCACCTCCGGTGAAGCATTGGTGTTGTATCCTGCTTGTTATTTACATGCCTCAGTCTGTTGGGGTGTTTGGTACCACTTCCGACTCGGTTTCTCAGTGGTTTGTACACAGGGTCTAATTCAATGTGTTTGTTGATGGAGTTCCAGTTAGAATACCAGGCCTCTAGGAATTCTCTGTCATGTCTCTGTTTGGCTTCTGAGATTATGGATGTCTTGTCCCAGACAAATGTGTGTCCCTTGTTATCAGTATGTAGTGAGACAAGTGAGAATTGGTCGCGTCTCTTGGTGGCTAGTTGGTGTTCGTGTATCCGTATTGTCAGTTTTCTTCCGGTTTAGCCTATGTAGTGTTTCTCACAGTCCTGGCATGGTATTTTGTATACTACACTGGTTTTGGGTATGGGATCCTTTACGTTTGTCAGCAGCTGTCGTAGGGTGGTTGTTGGTTTGTGGGTTACACTGATACCTAGGGTTCTGCGTAGTCTTGTGGTCATCTCTGAACTGTTGTTGACGTTCAGTAGGGTGATTAAGGTACCAAACACTGAGAAACAGAACCGGAAGTGGTACCAAGCACCCCAACAAACTGAGGCATATAAATAACAAGTGGGATAGAACACCGATGCTTCACTGGAGTCACACTGACAATGTTACCTCGCAGGGTGACAAAACGTCTGCAACCAAACCCACCGGCTCAGTGAGCATGTCTACAACCTCCAGATTCATGTAATTTTCTTGTGTCAGAACCTATATTATTTTACGATTCTATGCTGCAGGTATGGATGCAAATTCAGGAATTGCCTTCCAGAACGCAATTCAAATGTCAAAGATTAGAGAAACAAGAAAGAAACAGATTGCCAAATAACACGACACCTGGAGGGCAGTTTTGCATTTCTGTCATCTTGTTATGTTGATTTTCTGAGAGCAGGCAGCACCCTGCCTGATATACGCCAATTACATCAGTGGAAGGTATAGAGCTGGCTGTGCCATAGCTTGTACAGAGAATCAATACAAGTTATTCAAACAAATTTCTTTCTCTTGGACTCGAGAAGGTAATTAAAACTTGAGAAGACTTGAAACATAGGTCAATTTGCATTAAAACACACTACTGTGTTCTTCTCCGTAGCAACAACCAACTCCGCCCCTCTCTCAACCCATCCCTAGTTAGGCTTCTTATTTGTGCCTTTGTAATTGTCATCCCAGACGAATCAATGTGCTTCTAGTCAGCCTCCCATCCTCAAGGCTCAGGAAACCTCAGAACTTTGCATTGTGTATTTCTTAAGAAAAAGTCCCACTCAGCTATCATCTTGCTGAACAAAAACGACTCCCACAGTCAAAATGCAACAAATTTAAAATTCACATCCTTTTATTTAAATTCTTCTGGGGATATTCTTCCTCATCTATGCAACCACCTCCAATGTTCACACTTCCCGGACATCTCATTTCCTCCAATTCTGGCTTTTTGTGCGTGTCCCCAAACCATCTCCCCTATGGCTAAACTGTTCATGGTCATGTCTTCAGTCACTTGGTCCCCACGGTTGGGAATTCTCCCTTAATTTCCACTGCTTTACCTCTTCCCCATGTTCTATTTGACTCACTTTTAAAAACAAATGACCAAGCTTTGGTAATTGCTCCCAGAATCATCATCTTGGCTCCAACTTTCATCTGCTTGCACCACGAGGAATGCTTCAGCATGTTTTTCAAAGTTAAATGCAATGTTAATTAATACAGAGCTCCTTCTTTCCCAAGTTGTATTACACTACACAAAACAAGGCTCAATGAAGATGAGCAATGCACGCATTTGTTAATACAAGTTGTTTTTCCATAATGCTGTTGTACAGTTTGTAAACCTAATTTTACTAAATACCTGAATTGCAACAGAGCCCAAAATATTCCACTATTTCTTCCAATTGTGTTTTCATCCGAGTTTGTTGTCAAACAGGTGCCTTGTGCAGTCCATATCACTGCAATAAGGATCAGAAACATTCAATCATTGTAATAATCATCTCTATGATAACACACATGATTCCCTTCCCGAGTAAGCATGAAAATAGATACTATACGTGCCATTTTACCTCCCTCCTTCCCAGGAATAATAGTGACCTTGGTCACTATTATTCCTATCACAAGAAGCAATAATTCACTTGTACTTTTTATTTAATATACTGTATTCACTGCTTATGATGCAGCCTCAACATTGGAGAGATTGAAAACAAATTGGATAATCACTTTGCAATGCACATTCATGCAGTCCACAAGTATGGTCCTAAGCTTCCAGTCACCTGCCACTTAATCTCCACTCTGCCCCAATTCTGATTTCACTGCTCCAAACCCAACAAAACTGTGTTGACCAGGCAGTTGACTGCCTTCCAGACTTAACATAGAGTTCAACAATTTCAGATCATGACATCTGCTTTTTTTTTTGCATTTCTAGTTTACTGTAATTCCCGACATGGCTCAGGAATCCTCCCTGTGCATAGGCATAATGTACTGGGCAGCAGGTTAGCGGGCCCTCATATGTATTGCAGATTTGGACAAGCTGCATCAAGGAGCTCAAAGTACTGGAGAAGTACCACAGGCACTGCCTTTGCAAAATCATCCAAAGTGCTCCAACGGTATCATCCTCCTCAAAGCATTGAAACATTGAGGTGGTAATCACTCAAAAGCAGCTCTTCTGGGCGTAACTAATTGTTCTTACACCTGACACCAGGTTACCAAAAGCAAGTGCTCCACTCAGAATTCAGGAGGAGGACTGCAGAAAAACTTTAGGAATGCCTTCAAAAGCATCCCTGAAGATGTCAAACATACGTGTTGACTCATGTACGACCCTGGGTTATGATTGACTAAAACAGAGACAGCTCACTTCTAATGGGACCCAAACAAAAACTTTAGTGGGAATATGCAAAAGCAAAATAAAATATCAGAGGGTGCATGTAAATCTCCAAAGAACCAATCTACCCACCCCTGTAAGTACCACTTGCCTCACGTGGCAGTCTTCAGATCACTCATTGGACATATCGACCATCTCAGATAAAACAAAACTTCCTCATCTCTGTCTTAAACAGGCAATTCCCCAGTTCAAGAGATCATGCCTTCTGACTCTCCTAAAAAGGGAAACAATCTTTTCTATTTTACCTTTTCAAGCCCCTAAGAATCTTTGATATTTCTGTAAGGTCTCCTCCCATTCTTCTAATCGCCAATGAGTACAAGCCCAATGTAGTCAAACTCTTCTCACAAGAAAATCCCTCCATGCCTGGAATGTACCTAGATTGACTTTCTCGGACTGCATCCAATGCCAATGTATCTCGCCTTAATTAAGGGGGCCAAAACTGTTCACAATATTTGAGCTGCAGTCTGACGAGTGCTCTGTATAGTTTTAGCAAGACTTCCTTATTTTTATACATTATTCCCATTAAATTAACAGCCAACAGTAAATTTGGTTTCGCTCCTACCTGAATTTGGATGCTAGCTTTTTGTGATTTAACTATGAAGACCCCCAAACTCCTGATGTGCTACAGCTTTCTCCAGTTTCTCCCCATTTAAAAAAAAAATCAACTCTTCTATTTTTCCTACATCAAAGTCCATCTGTCAAGTGTTCAAACACTTATTCAATCGGTCTATATCCCTTTGAAGACTTTTTTCTGTCAAATTCACTACTACCTTCCTACCTATTTTTGTCTTATCTGCAAACTTGGTGACAGTACATTCATTTTCCTCATCCATTCCTCAATCCATGCTAATATTCTACTCCAAACACCCTGGACTCATCTTACTAAGTTGTCTTAATGTGTCGTACTTAATCAAATGCTTTTTGGAAATCCAAATAAATTACATCTACTGGTCCGGTTTTATCTATCCTGCTTGCTTCCTCCTGAAAGAAATCTAATAAAATATGCAGGTACCATTTCCCTTTATGAAGATGTGTCAACTCTCCTTGATTATATTACGTTAATGTTCTGCTATTAGATCCTTTACAATGGACTTCAACATTCTCACAATTACAGATGTTAAGCTAACTACCCTACAGTTATCAGCTTTTTGTCTCTTTCGCTTTTTAAATAACGGTTGTTACATTGGCTGCTTTCCAATTCTTCAGTTTTTTTTGTTCAGAATCTAAGAACTCTTGGAAGATAACTCCCAGTGCTTCCACTATCTCTGCAGCTACTCCCTTTAAAATGCTAGGATGCAAACCATCAGGTGTAGGAGACTTATTGACCCTTAGCCCCATACTCTCTAGTAAAAGTCAAGGTTACGTCGATTATTTACAAGTTTGGAATGCTAACAATGTCCTCCATTGTGAAGATTAATGCCAGTGAGCTGGAAATTGACAAAGCAAGCAATACCTTCAGGAAAATTTAAAAGCATCTTGAGCTTTCCATTGCAGCCTGCACTTATATTGTGGCATAATCTCCTTTCAAACTATGATAGAAGTTCTAATGTAAATCGATGTTTGAACTCACAATGGACTGAGTACGCAATTTCCTTTCTTTCTATTTCACCTAAAGTGCAACAAAACTAGGTTGCAAGTTACAATGCTATTTTCCACAAAGCATAATGAGTGGAAGGGTTTAGGCATCTCACAGTATGCCTGGGAAGAGTAGTTGTTAATTAAGGGAAATGCAAAGGATGTGGCTGAACAAAAATAGGGAGATTTTCTATCAGCTTTTATTAAAATGCCAACTTTATTAATTAACTTAGTTACACACTTTAAACTAACTGCCATGTCAGTGACTTCTATTGGTAAAATTAATCATGAACAAATTAATCGAATCTTCTGGAGAAGTAGATGGAGAGGGGAAAAAATAACTTTACTGAAATAGAAGTTACATTGATATGTTTCCAAACTAAAAACAAGATTGGGCTGTTAAAAAAGTGAGGTACAGACCAGAAATTGGCCGAGTGTCAACCACGATTTCCATGCAAGTACCAGTGAACCCTCTCACACCATTCTTGAAAACTCACCTCACCAGCCATACGCCCATCTTCCTTCTCACTGCTAGAACCCCCTGGACTCCTGGTGCTGACAGCATCCTTAAAGCCCAGTGATGTACCAGCCAGGTGCTGCCCCCTATTGTGC
>NC_063354.1:24079881-24082820 GCF_021869965.1 Rhincodon typus | reverse complement strand
ACCAAATCTCTGCTGTACTATAGTTAGTCGAGCACTAACTTCAGCACTCAGCTGTCAGTTTCTGTCTGGCTAATTGTACCTGTTCCAATTGAGCTCTGATCCAGACATGGCAGCTTTTTTGCACCGCTATGTTCTCATCCCTCTTGGAAGACTGCCTAACTGGAATCTCACCATGCTGCTTATGAAAAGCATAAATGATAGTGAGATGATCTAAGATCAGTTGGCAAACAATTGTGCCACATGTCTTGCTATAGCCCATGTTGCTCAAATTCTCTAGATTCGGCCCATTACTTTGGATGGGTAAGAACACCTCAGAATAATGGAAGCAAAAAGACCTGAAAATAAAACCAAATGCAGGAAATCTTAACAGCTCATCCCATCTGTGGAGAGATGAGACTGCGGTTTAACTCATTGAGTTACCTGTACACCTGTCGCTGGCATGTCAATTCAACCAGGGACTATGTCAAAAGTCTGACAGCAAGTCTTTGGACAGTGATTTTGAACAAATAACTTGTGGGTGTGGGATAATCATTACACAGGACACCGGAGGAGAAATTCCCTGCTATAATACTGAGGCCCTTTAATCTTCTACCTGAGAAACAGAACCTGACTACTTGTATGTGGCGTTCCTGACAATGCGTAAACAAATTACAATGACAATGCAGACTGATAGTGCATAATACAGGCTGAAGGCAGCATGCACAAATGCTTGTTAAAATACATACCCACTATCAAATGCTGAAATATATGAAACCAAACATTTTGCATGGATTAACAGTCTGTATTTTGACTGAGCAGGCAGTGGCTTCTGCTAAATACAATGATCATTGGAGCAGTGATTACCACCCTTTTTTTAACCTTTCTAAAGGTGCCGTTCAGTTCCTTCCGTCACTTTAGCTGGTAGTGCTAACAACCTTAGGCAACCATGCTCTTGTGAATGTGTTTTTGTTTTGTTTTTGTGAAACTCCTACCATTGCCTAGCCAATGGCCCAGTAACCCAAGCCTTGGGAATGCGTCCATTGCTGGGACTCCTCTAATGAGGATAGTCACAAACTTAGGTTTTGAAAGTCTTCAGGTCTGAAATGGTGTATCTGTAAAGTGGTTTTTTACTAATGTAGAGGCGTTGTTGGCCAACTGCTGTCAAAAACTGAAGCAGTTTAAAAATATTACTTTGCCTCCAGTTTTTAAGTTCCTCTGTTTTAAAGGAGCAAAAAAAAACTTTGCACAATTGAATATGTGGAGCAAAGCAAACAAATGAGACTGTAGGAAATTTTATCCTTTTTCTGGAGGCCACAGTAGGATCTCCAACAAAAAGTTGTCATAGAGCCAAGCTTCCTTCAGTTTAAAGGTTTTTTAAACTGCTCTGCTGCTTTGCCAAATTTAGCAATGCATCTCTAGAGGGTATCTGTGCTGTCACTACTCTTTCCCCCAATGAGAAAAGAGTAACAAACTTGTGCATGTATGTCCTTTGTGAGGATTTCCCAAACCTTTGGACTTGAGGGTCTGTTCTAATATGAAAGCAGCAACCAATTTGTAGGTAGATACATGTCTTCAACAGGTGGGAATAATACGGCCAGAAAGTGTTTTTTGTTTTTTTTTTGTTGTTAGTCAGTCGGTCGGTTGTCACTGGCAAGATCAGCATTTAATCGCTGCCCCCACTGCCCTTCCTCTTCACCCCACCCAAACCAAAGTAAAGTTTGTTTGTTTTTTCTTTTGAGGCTGTTCTCAGAACTTCCAGTATTAACACCACTGAGGAGCCAGTGATAATTCCAAGCCAGCAAAATGTGGTTTCAGATGAAATGTACAAGTCGCATCCCAATTCCTCTCTGTTGCCCTTTATCCTTCTGGATAATAGAGCTTAGATTCAGAATGTACTGTTGATGCTGTGATCACTAGTTCTGGTGCTTGTTGGTACTGCTGTTGTGCTAGTGAAGAGTTTCTAATTATCAAGTGGTAGATAACATGCTGATTGGCAGGATTTAAGGAACCTGCTTGAATTGCTGGAGCTACTGTCATACAGGTAAGTGGGAGAGATGGTGTATTTGAGGCTGACGTTTCGGGCCTAGACCCTTCATCAGAAAAGGGGGAGGGGAAGGGGGTTTTGAAATAAATAGGGAGAGTGGGAGGCAGATAGAAGAGGGATAGAGGAGAGGATAGGTGGAGAGGAAACAAACAGGTCGAAGAGGCGGGGATGGGGCCAGGAAAGGTGAGTGTAGGTAGGGAGTTAGGAAGGGGATAGGTCAGTCCAGGGAGGACGGACAGGTCAAGGGGGTGGGATGAGGTTGGTCGGTAGGAGATGGAGGTGCGGCTTGGGGTGGGAGGAGGGGATAGGTGGGAGGAAGAACAGGTTAGGGAGGCAGGGACGAGTTGGACTGGTTTTGGGATGCGGTGGGGGGAGGGGAGATTTTGAAACTTGTGAAATCCACATTGATACCATTGGGCTGCAGGGTTCCCAAGCGGAATATGAGTTGCTGTTCCTGCAACCTTCGGGTGGCATCGTTGTGGCACTGCAGGAGGCCCAGGATGGACATGTCGTCTGAGGAATGGGAGGGGGAGTTGAAATGGTTCGCGACTGGGAGGTGCAGTTGTTTGTTGCGAACCGAGCGTAAGTGTTCTGCAAAGCGGTCCCCGAGTCTCCGCTTGGTTTCCCCGATGTAGAGGAAGCCACACCGGGTACAGCGGATGCAGTATACCACATTGGCAGATGTGCAGGTGAACATCTGCTTGATGTGGAAAGTCTTCTTGGGGCCTGGGATGGGGGTGAGGGAGGAGGTATGGGGGCAGGTGTAGCACTTCCTGGGGGTGAGGGAGGAGGTATGGGGGCAGGTGTAGCACTTCCTGCGGTTGCAGGGAAAAGTGCCGGGTGTGGTGGAGCTGGAGGGGAGTGTGGAGCGGACAAGGGAGTCACGGAGAGAGTTGTCCCTCCGGAAAGCAGATAA
>NC_063354.1:24006684-24074881 GCF_021869965.1 Rhincodon typus | reverse complement strand
GCACCTTGTTGTCTCGGATTCTCCAGCATCTGCAGTTCCTACTATCTGAGATGGTGTATTTGTCTGAATTCCCAATATCCGTTGACTTTGCAGCCACATTTTGGACATAAGTGAACTGACCTGCTTTTAATAGACTCATTTGTGGGGCTTTTAGTCATGGTACTGACGTTCAGTTCCTTTTTTGTGTGGGCTGGTCACTGCCTGGCTGTAGGGTTATTTGTATGGCACAAACTTGATTGCCATTATCAACCCAAGCCCAAGTGTTAGTTGCAAATGATGCAAAATACTTGTGGTGTGAGGCATCCATGAAGATTCCCCACCTGAACTTCCTTTTTATGATCGAAGGAAGTTCATGAGGCAGCTGAAAATGAACTCTGCTGAAGGTCCTCAGTGTAGTTTCCTATGTCCTCGGACTAAGATTGACCCTCGACTATCTTTTTTCTGTGAGCAATGACTCCAACCAGTGATTCTCACTTCAATTTTACTGAAACTGAGATTCCACACCATCAAATCATGCTTTGATTTGCAGGGCAGTCATATTGACTTCATCTAATGTTCACCTTTTCCTCGTTTTGTGACAGTACTCCAATTTGAGGAAATTGTGTGCTGCTTCTCTGGGGGAAGGGGTGTTACTACAGTGGTGCCAGAATGTCTCCTTAGCCAGTTGGTCATGGCTTTTCAGTTCTCCCTGATTCTTTAAATGAAACCATTGGGCAGGATCAGGGCTGAAACAGACTCATGAAGGCTTTTAGCTTTGCTTTAAATCATTTGGGTTTTCTACTACCTGGCTGCTAGAATAAACTCTTGGACAGTGAGGCTTCCCTTTTTAAAAATCGGAGGGAGCTGATCGTGTCACTCTTCAGGATCAGAGTGACTGCCCATGAGAATCGGAAGTCTTTTGCTGAACTTTGTTTTTGTTTTCTGAAGGGTGTTTTGTGGATTGCTGCCTATGATGGAACAGTCGATGCTTCATTAAATAAATTACCTTGAGTATTTCGTACTTAAGGTTACACTAATTCTTGTTTTTTGTATTTTAACTGTCACAAGTTTTGCTTAGAGCCTAGTGGTGAATCAAAAAATTACATTTGAACATGGCACTTTTTTTTGCTTGACTGCTTAAGCATAAGCATATTAAAGTTAGGGCCTAGCCTGTCTCCTTTTGTTTTAGGAGTGTCTGGTCCATAACTTATCAATCAGGAACTTGAAGATTGCAGCTAGTAACACAGACACAGTTGCCAAATTTTGAGGGACTCCAAGCAGGTCACAAATACATTACAAACTGTACTTGACAAAAGTGCAAGATCTAACTTTCCAAAAAAAATTAGATATACTTGGCATATGTCAGACTGTTCTAGTCATATTTAACAAGTCATAAGACAATCAACCTGATGGTCAAACAATAAGAAATTTGTGTATGGCTGAGAAGCTGAAATGAACAAGCTTTTTGACCGTCTGAATAGAGACGTGAGCTTCTATAGTAAACTACTCGGATAACAATGTTTAGAGCTGCATGAACTGAGCAGGCCAAGCAGGAAGGCTGACGTTTCGGGTCTAGGCCCAAAACGTCAGCCTTCCTGCTGCTTGGCCTGCTGTGTTCATGCAGCTCTAAACATTGTTATCTGATTTTCCAGCATCTGCAGTTCTTACTATCTCTGATACTATAGTAAACTACTGTTCTTTTGTCAAGTCAAAAATATTTGCAGTAAGTAAGCATTTGGTTTTTTTCTGATTTGCACCCCTTTCTCACTGTAATTCTCTTGTTTGGACCAGTCACGCAGTAATTGAGTGGCTAAATTGAAGTCCATCTGGTTTGTGCAATTTTAGTGCTCACTGGCAGCTGTAGATCGCCAAGAATGGTGTGAAGTATGTGATGCTAAAAGGTGGATGTGGAGAATAAAAACTCAGCCTTGCTCCAGTGCACTTTTTAACTTGAATCCAGATGAGGCATCAGACCTGCAAAAGGCGTGAAGTTGGAATCATCCTGCTTATTGATTAATAAATGGATCATACTTGTCAGTTGTCATGACAGCTGTTCCTTGCTTGTCTCAGTACACTGGTCTTACTTCCTGGATTTGCACTCTAATATTTAGATTTGAATCCTCCATGGCAGCAGTGCTGGAAAGCTATCAACTGTTAATTTCTCAACAAATGTTAGCTGGAATCTGTGACCCAAGAACTTTCCTCTTCACTAAAAATTGGAATTGTTTTCTTGCGTGCAAGAGTCTGTCCTTGCTGGTATAATATGCACAAAACCATGTGGTTACTTCAGTATTTTCCTGTTGCTTTGCTATTCCACCATGACACTTGCGCTTTGTACTAACTTGTGCAACAGGTTTTTACTGGCTGTGTAAAATAATGGTAACACTTGAGCAGCAGCTGTCAAACTGATTTATGGCAAAGCAGGATGAATAGGGCTGTCCATAGAAACAAATGGCATGTGCAAAATAGTCTCTTTGAACAGTGGCTTCAACTGTAGGAACCAGTCATACTGACATGGTAGGTGGCCTAGTTTGTAGCCAGGGAAAGATCCTATTGCTGTTAATAAGGTGAAGAGCGAGAGACAATCATTAGATGTCATTCAAGCTAGTTCTGAATCAAAACATGCATGTGGTCTCATGGTCAAGAAACATAGCCTAAAGCCATGTATACATACCAAAACTTCAGCCCAAGAATTATACTTTATTAATAAAATTGATTCATTAAACGTCAAGTGTTCAGCCTTCATAATGTGCAGTACATTCAGCTGCAGGTTAGAATTTTTTTATTTTCAACAAACTAAGGCCAAGGACTGAAATTGTAACTGGATGATGCTCTGGGTTCTAGAGGAGAGCTACAAATGTTTAAAAACTTAATTTGGAAAAAATGAAGATGGTAACAACAGCTATGTCAGCTAACCTCAGAAGCTGGGAAGGAAGTGTTTTATTGTCTAGGATTATCTTCCTTCCCAAATGACTAGGGCTTAAATGTTGGCCAGTATTAATTGGGCAAATTATTTTTTCCCTTGAAACAGGATGGAATGTCATGTAGCATATAGATTTTCAAAAGGGTTTTTGCATCATGTAATGGACTTGTTTGGAAAACTTGAGTATGAAATCAGTCAGACTGCAATTGCACAAAGAATGGTGTCCACTCTAAAATCTTCCTTAGAATCCAACAAAGCACATAGTGGTCACCATGCCCTGCCACCCCAGGCATTATAGTGGTCACTGGTCATTTAAGGACCTGGACTAAAGTCTACATGGCATGACTTCCAAGCTTGCAACTTAATTCCATGCCATGTGGGAAAGTAGTTGAATGTCCGTCAAGATCATAACTCTGACGTTTGAACTGGGACTCCTAAAATGGCAGAAAAATTGAGTCAGTTGTTGTAGTGCTGTGAAAATCTGACCATTTCAAATCTGTCCTTTTTGAACATTTGAATTGGTTTAAAAGTTTTTTTTAAAGCTACTTCAGGAGAGCAGCTCAATTGTTTTTGACTTGTTTTGCTCTAGTGTTTATGGACCAGACCAAACCCTTTTTAAATATATTGATAGTTTAGGCTGACTTGCTTAAATCGAAAGGCAAGTGTAAGGTGCTGTGTTGCGGATGTGATTAGATCCATTTGGCTCTAAGCAAAGCACTGTTTAAAATTCTTAATGCCAGTTAAAGTACTAAAAAACAATGAATTCTATGGAAATACTTGATTTTTTTCAAGTAATCAATGGTTGCAATATGTAGCATTCCATAAATACCCATGGTAAAGGCAAAGTAGCAAAACCAATTTTGTCAGTTTCCTTCCAGTCTAGGAGAAAGTAACAACTGCTTTAACCCACTGGTTCTGAAGAGAAACAGCACAGAACAAATCTGAAGGTACAGTACCATTACTAGAGGGTGGGGTTGGGTGTGTGAAGGGGAGGCCCAAAACAGGTTCTTGCATGAGGGGAAAGACATCCAAAGCAGCAGAAGTGCAGAGTTTACCACCACCAGGGTACATCACCTGGTGAGGCACTGCTCATGTTTCTGTCTTCCTGTTGAACAATACAACAGGCACTTATTACAGGTATACACAATCATGACATTGCTTAAGCAAGTGGCTGTAATAATATGCTCAGTTTACAGCAGAGGAGCAGGCCTGCAGAGTGCTAGGATTTAAGGTCTTTTTATAATCTGGGTTCTCAATACACTGATAGCATGTGCATGTTTCAAAGGTACACTCTCTGTGGTTGAGACACAACACAGTACTTGTGCTGTTTTCAGCAATCTCTAAGCAGTTAGGGCTGCATCAAAGCTATTGCTTTGATGTGCAGTCCATGGGAAGAAAGCTGCAAAAAGAGAAAGCAAGGTGTTAGACATTGAATGAAATCTGAAGACATGAGTTTAGGGAATAAGAAGTAATCAAGATGAGTTAGCAATTTTAAGGATTTCTGGAAAAACATTTCAAATGGACACATGGACAGGATCCTGTAGCATAGCATTAGCAGTGACCTGTGGTTTAACCTTGTGGAAGGTTATTCTTTTGCTAAAAAATGAGTCTTCTTGTTTTACACTGTACCTGTAGGCTGTTATTTAAAATGCAGTGCTTCCTTGGTATTTATATTGTAAGAACTTGTTGAACCTGGATTTGTGCTCACTCTCTTGGCCTGTCAAGCCACATTTTTACTATGATCCAACCTGTCCAGTGTTAAATGAGCTGGGATCACAAGTGAGGATAGCAGTGATTGTTTCTTCCCATTTCATAAAACTTAATCATTTGAAGGATGTACAGCTGGCTTTTCCCCCCTCCCAGACACTCCCACACTGCTTAGGTCAACAGCTTCTTGCACTTGTCTGTCTTACTGCTTTTTCTCTGTACACTGACTTGTGGGCTCCCAGTCGCTGGGTTCTAATGTGCAAAGTATGCTAAACTACAGACTGCTGAACTCTGCTTTCATTGAGTCCTGAGGCAGGCAGGCAGCTTGTCATGGTAGGGAGCATTTGCAGTCAAGGTGGACCTGTTACTTGATAGCACAATACAAGGTCAGTGTTAAGTAACATGGGTCAGCAGTTTACATGGCCAACACTCCTTCATGCACATGTCAAAGTCAAAAAGCAACACTTTGTGGGGTGCTGCCACAATTTGACCAGAGTTGGTCAGGTGCTTGGTTGAGTCTGGAAATTTGGCCTTCATTCAGGGATTGGGCCAAGTGAAACCAGTTTGGGTTTTGTAGCAAGGTCTCTGTTAATGGGACAGTTTAGGGAAGTGAGTCAGTCTTCCTAAGATTTGCAAGAAGGTTTGAGGGAAGGAAAGCCAATGGTTATGCAGGAGAGCTGAGATGAGGTTTCCCTGGAGACAGAAGTAGGAACTGTAGAGGGGTGTCGGTTGGGGCGAATGAGGTGGGTGAGAGCTGTGGAGGGGATAATGTGCATGCACTAGTTTTTGCTTCAGTAGTACTTGGTAGTACCATGCACAGCAGAGAAGAAAAGAAAATTGGATCATTCAGCTGATTGTTACACTACTTGGGATGTGGCATCAACCTTGGCTCTGAGCTGGCTTTGTCTGGTGTGGCCTATTGTTGCAGTCTGCTTGGAAAAAGGCCTGCCCTGTTCCAACTTAGACATCAAGATCTTGAAATCCCTACCTGCAGTGTGGGAAGCAAACATCTTGTCCTTGAGGCCATTCAAATGTGGAGGCTTGAACAGCATTGAAGTAAGTTCCTGGCTTGCAGCATCTCAAGTGGCATCTAGCTGGAGCTTTTAGTATGGGCAGAGCTGCCAGAAGGTCCTGGCCATGCTTCAGAAATGTGCCCATCTATATAATTTTGGTGAAGAATGGAAGATTGAGGTCAGTTGTGGCAGAGTGGACCATCTCTCTCAAATACCTGCAGGCAGAATTTTTCCATAGAATTATCTGAATGCCTGGACTCCATGTACAACAACTTTTTAAGTAGCTTTCAGTGCACAAATGCATGATATAAAGACTGCTAATATATTTGCATTTCTCTTGGGACTGCAATTAAATGGGAGATGCTGCTTTAAACCAAGGAACCTGTGCAAAGATGTGGTGGTCTTAATCATGTTTACTGGAGCTTGTTGTACATGACTTTGTATTGTCTACTTGCAGATTGTTACAGCTGATGGGCTCAGAACATCAAATACTTAGCTGTGTTCTATACTCTCTGCAAATTCCCTTGAAGGAAAGGATAAATAACAGTTCAACAAAGGAAAGCACACTGGTGTGCAAACAGCATTGTATCATTAAAGGCTTGAGAAAGCAGCTCATCAAATCCTGCAGTCCAGATTGGTATGATTGAATTATTGACAGCAGTCTTCTGTCATTGTGTTGTGAAGGGGGTATTTAAGGGCCAAAAATTTAAGCTGGCACCTTTTTTAGGCACTGGTAAAACAATTTCAAAGTTAAATAACTTTTTGGAGTTTTTTTAGATAGCAAGAATTGCAGATGCTAGAGCCAGATAAATGTGGAGTTGGAGGAACACAGGTCAGGCACCATCAGGTGTAATAAAGTTGATGTTTTGTGTTGTTACCCTTCAGAAATGGGGAGGGGGAAGGTAGGTGAGTGCAGGTAGGTAGCGGTGGGGATTGGTCAGTGGGATGGGTGGAGTGGATAGTTGGGAGAGAAGATGGACAAGTTAAGAGGCAGGGATCAGAGGGAGGCTCGGACATGAGGTGAGGCTGTGGGGTGGGGAGACTTTAAAATTGGTGAATGCCTTTGTTGAGGCTGTTGGGCTGTAGGTTCCTGAAGTGGAATGAGGTGTTCTTCCTCCAGTTTGCAGATGGTATTGGTGTGGTCATGGAGGCCCAGGATGGACATGGACTCCCCCTCCCACTCCCTGGGTGACAAATGGTGATCAGAAGGTGGTGGTGGTGTTTGCTGCAAACTGAGTGCAGATGCTCTACAAAATGGTCTCTGTCTATGCTTGGCCTCAATGTAGGGGAGCAGTGAACAGAATTTTTTTGCCTGTTTATCAGTTGGATTGGGACTTGTGATAGTTTGACTATTTTGACAGTTGTGACAAAGCCAGGGATTGTGCTTGATTTACAGTGCACTAACCCCTGAGTGACGCTACTGAAACTGGAATGAAGGAAATGTGCACAAAATGGGTGCTATAAATCATTAAGGTTGGCAGGACTAGAAGGTGAGCAATGTCCAGAGTTGGTGCAGAAATAGGCTGAACAGCTTCCTATTCTGTAACTATTTGTAATAAACCACTTTTGTTTCAATCTTCAGGGGCAGCAGGTGTTGTAGCAGTGATTCATTGGATTAGTAATTAAGAACCCATGCCAAATCCTTAGGACACTGGTTCAAATATCACCACTGCCACAGGTGGTATTGAAATGCAATAAACAACCTAGAAATAAAGTTAGTCAGTAATAGCAATGGTTTTTAAACAAGACTGGCTTTTTGGTCGTAATTTTAACAGAAAGAAGACTGCTATCCTTGTCTAGTTGGGCCGAATTGAGATTCCAGACACAGCAATGTGCTTGTGCTCTTGCTCTTAACTACTCGGAAATAATTCTAGCAGGCCATTTGATTCCAGGGTTGTTAAATGTGGCTAATTGTTACCCATTTCTATTGAAGAATTTACATGTTTAAATGGCATGTTTTTTGGCTAGTATGTTACTAAAACAAAACATTTATCTTTCTGCCACTTTGGTTTGAGTAACTGGAGAGAAGATTTGGGAACAATGGTCTTAAGTGGAGGTATAATTTTAAGTGATCTATTACAATTCAGAATATGCTGCTTGAAATGTTGAAGTTTAAGACTGCTAATGCAGATTGTCAGATTGCAAAAATGACAGGTCATTAAATTAGAATTTAATTGACTGACTGGGTGTGACATGGAAAATGCTGATTTTAGGCACCTCACCAGGAGGCTTTTGAGAAACTAGCTTTGGAACATTGCACCTGTCACTGCAGGTATGCAATGGACAAAATTGTCTGTGAAGATGTCTATTTTGTTAAATTGAGTACATGCTTTGATATCAGAAATTCTTAGTGTGGCTGCTTTGGGATGTGACTCTATCCAGCTCCTCCCCCACCCACCCAAACAAATTTCTGAAGCATACAGTTTGGTTTCTGCTTGTCTGAGGTGCCTCGGTGTCATTTTGCAAGGGATTGGATGATAGAGGCACAAAGAGGGCAAGAATGTCCTTTTCTCAAGGACAATGTAGTTTGAAACACTGCAATTGTGCCAAATTTGAGGCAGTTGTCAGTTGAGTTTATTTACACATGATTCTTGTTGAATTGGAAAATGGGTTATGGACATGGAGGGAGATGGAAATAAACTTGTGACATTTGTTGTGCTAGAATTTTGAAGTCTTCAGATTAATAGTTCATTCCCCTTGCTAAAACAGGAATTCCTGTGGTATTTTGGGCTCTTGTCCCTCAGCAAAGAATGTTTGTTTTTTGCAAGCTTGAGCCCACATCCTGTAACCATAGGTAACTGTGGATTCATTAACAGTGGCAATGACCTTTTATTTAAAGATCAAAACAATCCAAATTGTTAAGCAGATTTTGTATAGAGAAGGCCGTATTAACTGGAGTTCAAATTCTTCTACAAATACACTTGCTATGCCACCCTTTTGAAACTGGGCTTGAGTCATCCATTGCAGAATAGTTAAATCTTTCTTTGCATTTGCTTTTGTCACTTTTTTTTTATAAGCCACATCAGATGAGCAAGGCCAATCCACTTGGATAATAGGCTTGTAGAAAGTCCAGTCAAGTATGCAAACTAGATATGACAAATGGAGTTTTCAAGTCAGTCTGCAAAGCCATACAGATTATGATGGTTCTTGCATCCATTCCTTGTTACCATGAATAACTAGAATTTGTAGGGAATGCTGCCTGGCTGACTGTTAACCAGTTCCCTGGTTCTGACACTGGGCTTGCGTAGTAGAATGTGGAGTGGTGGAAAACACGAGGCAGATGCTTCAGAGGTAAACAAAACACTACTTTTTTCTTTCTGTAATTAAATTAAATTTTGCTTTTTTCCAATAAACAGTGAATATTAAAACCCACTGATCTCAAGACCTTAATGCAAACCTCAGTTAGACCAGGCGGATAAGAATGGATAGTGGGTGGTTGTTATGCTAATGAGGCCCCCAAACTGCTCTCGCTCTCTGGCTAGCAAGTTGGATTAGTCTCTGACTTTCAGGCTCATCCCTAGAGTGAAAAGTTTTGACTGGCTTGCTTATAGCTGGTACTCTGCCAAGGGCCACGAGTACCAGGTGATAGTCTATTTCACGGTGTCCGCTGATGCGGCTAGACATGTGGGGCCAGCCTGGAGAGTTCCTTGGATTTTCGTTGGCCCTGTGAGTAGGTGGCTGAGAGTATTGCCCCAGTTGGTGTTTCATGTCTCTGCCTCCAGCTGTCAAGTGGTGGTTCATAAATAGTTGCTGCTCAGTAGTTGTGAGGGCCACTTTTTTTTTTGTGGGGTCTGCTTCCTACTCAAACTCCCCTTGCAGAGCGCAGACCTGGTTGGAATCGGGCTACATGGTTTGTTTCTGTGTTGGTTTCACAGAGCCTGAACTCCCAGTGCCCCCCACTTACAGCGCAGGACTCTCAGTACACTGTCTTGCTTTCCTCTATCTTGTCTTCACTAAATTCTCTTGCCTTGCTGGGCTCAGGGTCTCCAGTTAAACCCAACTGCAGGCCCCCCTTATTTCCTGCCAAATCTGTTGAGCTATTGCTGTTCCTCTTGGGACTGAATGAGCTTCCTGAGCACTGGAGTATGTGTGAATTATTATCTTTTAATTTGTGGTGAGTGGTTTTGGAATGTCTGGCACTTCGCTTGGGTTTCCTGAAGGGTCCTGACCCAAAATGTCAACTTTCCTGTTCCTCTGCTGCCTGGCCTGCTGTGTTCCTCCAGCTCCACACTGTTATTTCCCTTGGGTATCCATTCAGTTCAGTTTTTTGTGTGGTGTGCATATTTTGCATCCAAGATGAAACCAGTTTGCATGTAGCGTACTAGTGTGGAATGTTAAGTATTTTTGTGCTTGAGCACTGATTGGAAATGGAATGGTACAAAAACAAGTTGCTGGAAAAGCTCAGCAAGTTTGGCAGCATCTGAAGAAAAAAAAAATCAGTGTTCATGTTTTGGGTCCAGTGACCCTTCCTCCAACTGATGGTAGCTGGGAAAACTTCAGTTTATAGGCAGAAAATTGTTTACTCTGTACCCCACCCCTTCCAATCAATGGGGAGTGAGCCCAAATACGTAGCAGTTGGATAGACAAAGGAATTGATGATCTGGCTAGAAGCATGAATAGCTGTTACTGGGGACTGTGTGTAATGGTAGGCTGTGATAAGGCCTGGTGTGTGGGATAGGGGTTTGGGACATGGGAGCGTTTAGGCCCTAAAATTATTGAGTCTGGAGGGCTGCAGGGTGCCCAGGCAGAAAACGTGGTGTTCTTCCAGCTGGCACTGAGCTTCGCTGGAACACCGCAGCAAGTCAGAGGGATGTTGGCCAGGGAACTGGGTGGTGCGTTATAGTGGTAGGCAACAGGTAGTTCAGGGTCTTTTCTGCAAGCAGAACATAGATGTTCTATGAAGCAGTCACCCAGTCTATGCTTCATTTCCACAATGTAGAGGAGACCGCATTGTGAGCAGTGAATGCAGTAGACTAGATTGTGGGAAGTGCTGCTTCACCTGGAAGGTATGTTTGGCCCCTTGGATACTGGGGGAGGGAGGATGTAAATGGGCAGGTGTTACACCTTCGGTTACAGGGGAACGTGCTGTAGGAATGTTGGGGTGAAATAGTGTGGACCAGGGCATCCCGGAGGGAGTGGTCCCTGTGGAAAATGGACAAGGGAAGGGAGGAGAATATGTCTAGTGGTGGCAGAAATGACAACTGACTTTTCTGGATGTGGATGTTGGTGGGATGGTAGCTAAGGCCAAGGGGAACCCTATCCCTGTTGCAGGAGTGTGGGAGATGGGTTGGACCCAGTTGAGGGCCCTGTTGATGACAATGCAATAGAATCCTCAGTTGAGGAAGAAGGTAGACATTTGGAATGGTTTTGTATCTCAGTAGGTTCCAAAGGGTCTGAAGTTCTTGTTTGCTGCAGACTGGCTAGTATTGTCTTTAGCTGGGGCATGAAATGGGGGTCTTTCTTTAGTTTCTGTAAACTAACCCTGTTCCAGCATCTGCCTCTGGGCTTGTATGTTTCCCACTCTGTCCCAGCCAGCCTTTTTTCCCTGGCTCAGTTGCAGCCCATGGTTTTTGAAGTCCCAAGGGTTCAGTGAATTTAATCAATGTATTTTCCACAACTTCCTTCAGGATTGTTGCCCCACCTTCCAAATCCATCTTTTTGATATGCAGATGGAGTACATGAAAAGGTGCATTGAAACATAGCACTGTTTTTCCAGCATGTTCAATATCGCATCAGTGGAGCCAGTTCCTTTCACATATTCTGAAACCAGGAGACTGCAACATTTTTATTCCCCTCTTTGTCTAAATGTTTATCTGTTGTGCTTTGTCATCTTTCCCTATTAGACACTTCATCCATTGTCCCATGAGCCAGAATGACTGGTCCTGCAAAATTGACATGAGGTGTATCAGATGCTACCATCTTTGACTTCCACATCTATAGCAGTTTGCAGCAACTTAGTGTCTGCTGATAAGATCAGCAAACTTGGCTGATCTAATCTCTATAAAGGGTGCCGAGAAAAGTTGTTCCTTTTTCGTCAATTGATATGATTTGGGTATGTTAACTGTGCATTGCACTGACTTGGTGATTTCAATGAGACTTTTGTAGTAGGCTTGAGTCACTTCTGCAACACAACTTTACCACCATCTTCTACTGGGATCTGGTAGCAAGTGTTGTACAGCTACATTCCTGTAATTGAGTAATAGTTGCTTTTGTCTGCAGTTTCAACTCTGCTTCACTGATACCAACCCATTTTTTTTTAAATGTACCACATGTTTAAGCTTGAGCATGGTTTTTGAAGTCCAGCTAATAGATATCTACCTTTGTTAAAGCATGGCTTTTTCTTTGGTTGTAATCCTCACTATCCTGTAATAATTCACAGGATGCTGCATATGTATAGGCAAACCATTATGGATGCCACCTCTAGATTTCCTTGTGTTATTGCCTCCTTGTGTCACAAGTGTTTTTGAGCTGGCTAGATATCTAGATTTAACTTACTACTGGACTGGTGATCAGATCAAATTCAAGCCTTTGTCTAATTTTTACACTATATAATTGTTTTCATAACACGACTTGTTTTCTAACCATTGTCTTCGGTGCAACCCTGAGCAAGACTGCATCTTGGTCTTGAATTCCTCTTTTGAATGAGATTCTATTATGTACCAAAATAGCTTTTCACTACTTACAAGTGGTACAGGTAGCCCATAGTAAGCAAAGGATGTACAGATCAACCAAGATTTGGAGGCATACAGGTAATATTGCAAAGGGTGTTGGCTAGGCACAATCAAAGTCAGCAAGATCTGCATTACTTGATGCTAGAGTCCAGTCATCAGACAGATAACGGCTGGGAAGAAGCTGTTCTTGAACCTTCTCGTGTATGTTCGGGCTTCTGTATCTTCCTGATGGAGGGGTTTGTATGAGATCATTACTGGGGTGCAATGGGTCTTTGACAGCCTTTGTATAGCAATGAGCTGTGTAAATGTAGTCAACTTAACACTGGCTGGACAAGGCAACAGCTTTTTCTTAAAGGTGCCGTGCATAAAAGAAATCTAATAGATCAGAATTAAACTGTGCACGTTATCAATCCAAATGCTGTGAAAAATCTGCAGATTTGGCAGCACCTCTTAGAGGAACAAATAAAATTTTCAATCCTCTGAATTCTTCAGAACAAAGGATCATAAAACTTGTTCACTTTTTTCCTTTAACAGATACTGGCAGACCTTGCAGCCCTTCATTGTTTTGAGTGTCTTTTTGGTGCCTGGCTTTCAACAAACTCAAATTGACTTCCAGTTCTGAGAAAGGATTGCTGGACCCAAAACATTAACTCTGATTTTGTTCTTCACAGATGCTGCCAGACCTGAGCTTTACCAGCAACTTGTGTTTTTGAGCCTGATTTAGTGTCTGCAGTTAATTCTGTTTTTCCATTCTCGTAGTTGAGATCACATTATGGGGGCATCTGAGAAGGGATAAGTCATGAAGGGGTATTTTGAGTTGAAGATAGAATGGAATGGAGTGAGAGCTTTGCTTTTGAAGGGGACATGCTTAAGTTGTAGGACTAGAATCCATTTAAGTGTGGTGTGCACTAATGGTCTTTGCTCAATGACTTCACCCAAGTTGAGCTCAGTGTGTGGACAATTGCGATGCCAATTCTCTACACTGGGGAGGTTTTCTTTATCACAAAGTAATTGTAACCCCATGCCATTCTGCTAAAATATGTCTAGTTAATGCAAATTGATTGGACAGTGGATGCTGCTTGGATAACACCAACTTTTGCTGTGCAATAGAACAACTTTTTTCTGTAGCTAGTTCCCTAGAACGTTGATTTTTTTTTTTGGATCTATAGCACGAGGTCACAAGAATGCAACTATAACATTAGATATCTACCTCGTAGGTGATGGCCGAGTGGTGGTATTGCTGGGCTGTTAATCCAGAGACCTAGATAATGTTCTGGGAACCTGGGTTTGAATTCCACCATGGCAGATGGTGGAAATTGAATTCAATGAAACATCTTGAATTAAGAATCTAATGATGACCATGATCCATTGTTGATGGTTGGAAAAGCCCATCTGCTTCACTAATGTCCTTTTTATGGAAGGCAACTGCAATCCTTACCTGGTCTGGCCTACGTGTGGTTGACTCTTAACTGCCCTCTGGGCAATTAGGGATGGGCAACAAACACTGCCTAACAGTGACACCCTCATCCTGAGAATGAATAAATTTGACCTATAATGCAATAGTTGTCTTTGGGTGACCTCACTATAGAACATTTTCCCTTAGAAAATAATGTTGTAGGGAAATAGCTGCAGAAAATTGCTGTGCTGTACCACAAAAGTTTGTTATCCAAATAGCATCTGCTGCTCATCAATCATATTAACAAATTGACTAATGAAACATGATAGCGGAACTACCTGTTATTTTGAAGAAAAAAAAAAACTTAGCACCTTCTGTTTGTATATGAATGACTGACTGAATCCCTGTCCTTCTCATAATTCAAAGTCTGGTAAAACATCACTGCCACCCAAAGGGGACAATTTTTAATTCCAAAGATGCTGAAGAATACCTAATCAGCACTTATTCATGTGCTGTGAGTGCTGCTAATGGGGCCATCATTTATTGACCATCTCATGTCAGAGTTTAGATGTCCCTTGGCTTGGACTATATTTTGTGGTGAAGTAGTCACTACTGTTTTTTTTTTAAGGGGGATTCTCAATCAGTAACTTACTTCAGTTAGGGTGGTATGTTGCTTGGGGAACTGTATGTTGGTCCAATATGTTTGTCAATAATCCCCTAAATGATTAGGATTTGGGAGCTTTGTGACTTAATGACAGTGGTTAAATATGAGCATATGCTCAGTTCACTTGAGGCTAGATTTGGAAGGAAGAGCTCACCAGATGGTGTTGCTAGATGCTCTATCATAAAGGTTGCCACTTTGCATGAACCATGGCTGACTCTGAAATGGTCCCACTCTTGTTGCCTTTGTGTCTAAAGAGGTTTAGTTTGGCCATGATCTGAATCTTGACTATGTCTTGGGCTGGAATTTTAACCCAGAGGTAGGGAAGTTACCTGCTAGGTCACAAGATGATCTGCTCTAAGCAACAAGAGGTATAAATTTGAGGATCTCTAAAGCATGTAAATTGCTGCAATTCATCTTGCTGATTGGCATACTGCAAGTAGCCAGAGTTGAGATACTAGCCAAGCTGACCTTTGTCCCAGACTTCAAATAGTAGTAATCCAAGCTGTCTGTGTTGTGCCATGCAAGGGAAAGGACTGAGGGAGTGGATGGAAAATATATTTATGGTAGAATATCCTCTTGAGGGTAGCCACAATATTTGTGGATGGTTCACCAATGTGTCAAAGATGCAAGAATTCAGTGGGAATGTGTTGAAAGGCATGTTGGGAGAGTCTGGGAAGTTAACTGAGTAGAGGAATGTTCTTGAAATAAGGCGTTGGCTGCTTTTTTTCTTGACATTTGCGACACAATTTTTTATTTTTTGTTTGGCAGGCCGAGGGTAAATTCTGAACATGCTGAGCTTTGAGAAGGAAGGTTGTTTAAAACTGCTCACTGGTTGGACCGACGACTAAGAATCTGCAGTGCTGTGGAGGCCACACTTCATCTTGGAATAACATCCTTTTTTTTGTCTCCCTCTTTTGGGTGTGAATCTAGCCAGTTGCTTTGTTTTCTATCTCCACCCCTGCCCCACCCCTTGATTTCAAGTTTTCATGCTGCCCTTGCTTAAATGTTACTTTTGATGTCCTTCTACCCTCTGGAAGTCAGCTCTTTGGAGTTCTGGAATAATGTGGCCCTAGTGCCTCACTGGGGTTTAGGATTTAACTAGGGAGCATAGCATTCTTTCCCACTATTGTCTGTCTGTAATATTCAAGATTTTTACCAATAAAGATAATGCCAGTAAACATTCAGCTGTTTGTCTGTAAAACCTGTGTTTTTGCAAAGAATGGTATATATGATTTGGTAAAAGAAAAATGTTTCAAATTGCATAGCCTCCCCGTCTACTATATTTAAGGCAATGGTAAGCAAATGAACTCCAGTTGACCTGAGGTTGGACCATCCTCCCTGGATTTGGCATCAGTGCAATGAAAAGATAGCAAACAGCTCAACTTGTGTTATTATTAACTTCTGCAAATGAACAGTGAAACAGAAACTGGTGATTAGTTTTGTAGTTAACCTTTGAAACTTGTGTATGTTATCATGAAAGTCAAATATGCTCTGAATTTGTTCTGCCCTCTCCTGGCCAGACCTGCACTGCACCTAGCAAGATGATCTGAGAGCTTTTGAGCTAACATGGTATGACTACGTGTTCAGGATGGGGCTGGACATGTTTTTTGTTGCCTCCTATCAAGCCTTTGTCAAAATATTAAGCAGTAGATGTATTTTTCCCCCAAAATAAAGTTAGCATAGAGCACTTAACCACCCATAGATTGCAACTGTTCTGATCTAACAAACAAACCGGATGTGGAATGGGCCTGGCTGGTGTTTTATTGAATCTTGTCAGGAAGGGTGAGGGCAAACCCAGATAGCAGAGACAACCTCCCTACTATGTGACTCCAGGGAGGAGTGCTGTGGTTGTTGATCATGAGTGGATGTGGAGAAGATGTATCCATTCCAGTAGACACTAGGACATGAGGCACAGCCTGAGTGAAGGGATGACCCTTGAGAATTGAGATGTGTTTCTTCAGCCAGAGGAAGGTGATTGTGTTGGACTTGTGGCCTCAGCAACTTTCTGTGGCAAAGTCGTGGAGTGTATTTTAAAATAGGTTCTCGAGTGTTATGGGGAGAATGGTGTTGAAGTGAACAAATGGCAGAGTGGACTTTATGGCTGAAAAGAGCAGAATTAGACTGATATCTTACAGTCATGAATGGCCTGCCTTGCCAGGTCTAACAGCAGAATTGTAAGAAGGTCCTCTGACCTGCCTTAAATCTTGGACTGGAGTCCAGGGCACTCTGGCCAGAAGGTTTTATTGTAGCCTTGTTTTAAATGTGGGGACAACTGACAATACAGACAACTTTTAAATCCAGGCTTCTGCTGCCCAGAGATGATACGAACTGCAGATGCTGGAGAATCTGCGATAACGAGATGTAGAGCTGGATGAACACAGCAGGCCGAGGAGCAGGAAGGCTGACATTTTGGGCCTAGGTCCTGAAATGTCAGCTTACCTGCTGTGTTCGTACAGCTCTACACTTTGTTATCTCAAATATTTTTAAGATTTGGTGTTTGATATTGGAAAGTAACACCCCAACCTAAGCACAGTTTTTGGTTCCTAACATGTGGCTGTTTTGTTGAAGTTGCTGTGGTATTTGAAGTATGTGAAGCATCTCAGAAGTCTGCAGTAATAGAAGACCAGGGTAAAAGCTTGTTTGGAAACATGTTCAACTCTTCTTGAAGGTGGTATTTGGAAAGCTGTGCGTTTGTTTTACTGATGGGCAGGTGATCAAAACTCCTTGAGGTGGGTTATGCTGGCAAAGTGTGACAAGTGGCCTGGAGCAATGCTTAAACTGACAAGTGGTCTGCTTGGCTGAACTCTGTGCCCAGCCTGCTATATGGTTTTGGAAACCTCCTGTAGCTACCCAGAAGTACCTCCTCTGGGCTGTACCAGACGCATTCCATTCTAGGTTTAGAATGGAATGGGCCTCTGTCAAACCAAACCAGAACACTTGTGTGCACACGTGCGTGCCCCATATGCAGAAGCGTGGTCAGTTCATCCACAAGCAGAGTCCAGTCCAGCTTCCTACATGGCAGTGCCTGTGTCTATCTTGGCTGCATGAAGTTGTGTAGTGTGCTTAGGAACATCAAACACGATTGAGATCATAAGTAACCTGGATCAAATGAGATCCCAGGAGAACTTGAGGGAAGGAGGGAATTTCCAGGGTAGTCCTGGGAGGTGTGCGCGCGGTAGGGGAAGAGACCATTGGTCAAGCCTGCTGATGGAAAACACTTGATTTTTGTCTAGAGTTGTCGTTGTTGTCGCCTTCTAGAAATGCAAGTTGTTTTTTATTTGGTGTAATGGTTTTACTATCTGAACCAAAAACTTGAATTTGTCCACTAGCTAGCTGTTTGATGATTTGCTTTCGGAGCTAAAAAAGTTGCCAGAGAAACCTGACTGCAATATTATAGGGTCTTGGTGTGGCCTCACCTCTGGCTACAATTTTGGGCTTTTTAAAGAGGATTGTTCTTTTTGTGCAAGCAGTGATGAGTGATTCCTATTCTGAGCACGCTTTCAGTAGACTAGAGCTATTTTGCTTAATCTAGAGAAAAGTGATCTCTCTGAATGCCACTAGTTTCTTGATGACTGATAGTCTTAGATGTCAGGAGGATGCTCTCCATGGCTGGTGAGTCTAGAATTACCATTGTCATGAAATAAGCAGCCAACCGTCAGTGCTAATGAGAATATTGACTTCATGAATATTTGGGATGGTTTTTAAGGCTTTACATGTGTCTTTGATTTTGAACATTAGCAGGGGTGATAGGGATGATGGCCAAAAGTGCAGTTGAGTATGTTAACACATTTTCAATGATTCTGAACTTAGCTTGAAGTATTTCCTGAAAAGTTTCCGCAGCATCGTTCTCTCAATACTGTGATCATACTAGAACGGAAAAATACTTATCCAATGTTTCAAGTTGCTTTGCTATAATGTTGAATGAACTGACTTTTTACCTAGACTACTTAATTCTTCAACCAAAGATCTTCTGTGAGCACCTGGTGTGCTCAAGATGACAACGTTGGAAACTTAAGTGACAACAGCAAGTAAACCAGAACAGTTGACTGGAAAATGCCAATTAATGGCTATCAGACTTAGCCTAAAGTAGAGATGGGATTTGCAAACTTTTTGTTCAGGTTACCCTGAACTGAAATTCTGTTCAAGGCTTGGAGCTATGCTGTAAATGGGCAGAAGTTTCAAATCCCAAGTATTACATGGGTCAACAAATCTTCAGGCAACACTCTTTTTTTGGCTTGAACTTTTTTTTTTTTTTGAAGCTTCAATCATGCTGAGCAGGAACTTTTGAAGTTTTCAAACTTAAATGATTTCTGTTTTTGATTATGTTTAAAGTGTTCAGATGGTTGTATTCCACTATGTTGGAATAGATGTTCATTTGAGTTCTGATAATTTTAGAGCCTTCTCCCTCTTTTGTGAGGATGACATTTTTGCCACAAATGGCTAATAGTTTTCAATATGACATGTTCCTGTTTTGGTGTAAGTCAATGGCATTTTCTTGTCCATTTTTACTTAATTGTATGTTGACTTTTTATTATTTTGTAGCTGATCTTTTTTAATTTCCCATCTTTTTAATCAGGAAGAAGATGAAGCAGAAGTTGAGAGTACTAAAAAATCCCCCTCTGAAAGCACTGGTAAGTTATTGTATAGTAAAATAACTTTTTATGCTAGTCATAGTTCTGTAGTGCAAGTTGAAGTGTGGGTAACAGGAATGCACAGGCTTATGGGCAGTGCGAAGTTCAAGGCTGTTCCATTTTGAGCATGTCAGTAATGCAACTTCAGTAGATCAATCAACAAATGTTACATCTGTAACCATATCTGAATGCACACTGCCAATTTCAAATGTGTTAATAGCATAAGGAGTTGCACCAATACAAATTGGGTGACCAATGTTAGAAACTGAGCATCTAAGGGTCTTCAATCTTTTGGTAAGGAGAGAAAACTGGAAACTAAGTGAGGCAGTACAGTTAGCAAAAAGAGATGCAATAATGAGACAGGATGTTGGTGCAAGAAATCGGGATGTGGAATCAGTCTGGCTGCAAGACCATAAAGAACAGGTAGGTGATTTGGCTCATCAAGCCTGCTTTGTGATTTCATCATGGCTGATATGTTTCTCAACCTTACACTCCTACCTTCTCCCTGTAACCCTTGATCCTCTAATCAAGAAACTATCTACTGTCTTAAATGGGCTAAATTACTTTGCCACAGAAGTCTGCAGAGGCCATGAGTTGCACAGATTCCTGGGGAGTGTTGCTGAACAAAGTGACCTTGGAGTACAGGTTTATAGGTCCTGAAATTGACTTGCAGTTACCCAGGGTGGTGGAGGTGTTTGATATGCCTGTCTTTTTATTGGTCAGTGCACAGTATAGAAATTGGGATATCATGTTGTGGCTGTATAGGACACTTGGTTAGGCCTACTCTCAATGTAGCATTTAATTCTGGCCTCTCTGCTAGAGGAAAAATGTTCAACTTAAAAGGGGTGCAAAAAAATTTGAGGATTTTTGGGAGGGTTTAAGCTATACGGAGAGGCTGAATCGGCTGGGGCTGTCTTTTCCCTGGAGCTTGAGGCTGAGGGGTGACCTTTTTTGTAGAGGGTTATAAAATCATGAGGGGCATTGATTGGGTGAATAGCTAAGGCCTTTACCCCAAGGTAGGGGAGTACAAAAATTGAGGACATAAGTCTAAAGTAAGATTGGGAAGATACAAAAGGGAACAAAGGGTCAACTTTATCATTCCAAATGTAGTGCATGGAAGGAATGAGCTGCCAGAGGTGGTGGTGGAGGCTGGTACAATGACAACATTTAAAAGGCAGCTGAATGGAAATATAAATACACAGGGTTTAGAGGGATATGGGCCAAATGCTGGCAAATGGGACTAGACTAACAGAATATCTGGTTGGCCTGGATGAATTGGACCCAAGCGTCTGTTTTCAGCTGTACATCTGATGCTATTAACCACCCTCCGGCTGAAGAAGTTCCTCCTGATCTCCGTTCTAAGGGCCAGCCCTTCACTCTGAACCTGTGCCCGCAGGTCCTAGTTTCTCCAACTAGTGGAAATATCTTGTCCATGTCTGCTCTGCAGGCCTCCAGAATTTTACAGAAGTTCTTTTTTAATGAGTCTTCACTCCCTCCCTACCCCTTCTAAACTCCTCCGATCAACTGCAAATCTACAGTCCTCATGACAAGCCCTTTATCCCAGGGTTGTCATTTTTTGAACCTGCTCTGGACCTTTCTCCTCTCCATCTCAACACCACCACAACTGCAACCCCACCCCCCAATGCCATACAGCCATCCTTAAATACAGGGCCTGAAACTGCTGTCAATTTTTTGCAAATGTGGCCTTGCACAGACTCTGCAGTACATCTTGTC
The DNA here is from genome assembly GCF_021869965.1 of Rhincodon typus. Lineage (NCBI taxonomy): Eukaryota > Metazoa > Chordata > Chondrichthyes > Orectolobiformes > Rhincodontidae > Rhincodon > Rhincodon typus. The sequence continues at coordinate 24,054,163 of NC_063354.1, read as the reverse complement.
ACTCTCCATTTTCTTGCCCTCCTGGAATGAAAATTTTATCATATTTTGCCTTCCAAACTGCCAGTTGAAACTGAATGTTAACCTTAAGATGGTCGGAGCTGAGGAACCAGGGGTGAAAACATTGCAGGCAGTTGGCTATAGCTCCAAACAGTTGTTGGGTGAGAGGAAACAGTGTTACATGCATGTGATTTCCTGTTTAACGAGTGCTACAACAGTTATGCTTGATTTTTATATTTAGTCTTAGCAAATGACTTGTGATCATGTTGGCTGAGTTTGCCATGGAGAAGATGGACTTTCAGACTAAAACTGAGCTCCCAACTGGAGGGAAGAAAGCTAGAACTAATGGGGCCCTTGTAAATTTGGTTTTGTGCAGTGAAATTGTTAACTTAACACTGGTCACTTTCTCCCAAAAGGACTTCATAAGACCGCATTCTTTAGATTAGAGGAAGGTTGTTGGACCAACTTGGGTTTTGATTTAAAAAAATTTGACCAGATGTACAGATGAAGGCATTGCATTTGAACCCGAGGCTTTTGATAAGGTCCTGCATGAGCCTGACTGGATGCATGTGTCCAGTGATGTTCTGCAGGAATTAATGTTGGGGCCCTTTTTTGTTAGCTGCATATTTAAATGATTACAACCTGAATGTGGGAGGGTTGATCAGTAGCTGAGCAGATGATGCAGAAATTGGTGAAGTGGTAAGTCGTGAGGATTGCCTTGGGTTGCAGGAGGATATAGACAGGATAGTTAGATGGGATGTTCTGTGGGAAATGGAATTCCTTCTGGATAAGGTTGAGGTGATGCACTTGGGCAGGACAAACTAGACCAGGAAATAGATGAAAAGTTGGTAAGTGGAGGATCAAGGGATCTTGGTTTTCACTTCCATTGGTCCCTTAAGGTAGAGGAACAGGTAGATAGTGGTTGCAAAGACATGGATACTTGCCTTTGTTAGCTGAGGCATGGTGTTTTAAGAGTAGGCAGGTTATGCTGTAGTTGCAACCTAACCAACTTTATACAGTATTTAACCATTCTGGAATCCACATTGGAGGGATATGGTAGTACTGCAGAGGGTGCAGTGGAGATTTGTCAGAACATTCCTTGGGCTGGAGAGCTGAAGAGGTTGCATACACGAGTTTTTCTTTGGAGTGGAGAAGAGCAGACTGAGGAATGAGTAAAATTTCTCTATAATAAATGGGAAGGCGTATTCCTCTTGATGGAGGCATCAATGACCAGGGGACACAGACTTAATGGAAGGGACATGAGATTTGGAGGCAAGATGAACAGTTTTTAAAACCCAGACAGTGGTGGTAATCTGGAACTTACTTGCTGGTAAAAGTAGAAACCTTTTTGACCTCTTCTAAATGTGAGATTGTGTTGGATCCCAAGGCTGTGAGCTCAGCTGGAAATTGGGATAGGAATAGCTACCTGCTTTTGGTGCAGGTTGTGACTGAACAGCCTTTTCTGAGCTGTGGACCTGACTGAAGTGAGGTAGTCCAATCCCACACTTGAGTATAAGGGATAGTTTGGCAATAGACTGGGTAACCTCTTCAAAAAGTCTCTAGGCAATTGATAAAACATCTGGAATCAGTGTGCACAGTGCCTTTTGTCAGGCATAAGAACACAATGGAGAAGTGGCCCACTCCTTAACAAAAGGAATGGTGGACAGCATTGGATCCAAAGAGAAGATGGAAGTTGCTAAATACATAAGCTTGAGGATTGAAAGCAGTTTCAAATTCCACAAGAGGCTAGTCTGTTTAAGGGAATAATAAGTAAGCTTGTAGGCAATAGGAACTTCTATAAAAGAAAAATTGTCAGATTTTAGGCCGATCACTGTGAAACAGGAGAATTGACACCTGAAGAGCCAGGAAATGGCGCAGTTCTATTAAACTGTAGTTAGGAGTTTTCGTTAACTTTTTGGGAAGCAGGATTTGATGGAGACTTAACATGGGAGGTGGGAAGTTATTTTTGTTTTTTTGTCTTAAAACAATTGTAATTCCCTAGTTGTCTTTCAAAATTCTAGAGATTCTGAAACCACCAGCCTGCAATAAGTGCAACCATACTGTTCATAAACAAGAATTGCAGACTAGTCTGACATTAGGAGAAATGCTGGATTCAATTAAGAAGGATTAGATGCTTAAAATGGTGTTAGTGTTCCTCAAAATCAACCTTAGTTTCTGAAAGGGAAACTGTTTGTTTGACAAACCACCTGGAGTTTGAATGTAACTAACATGACTGGGGGAGAAGTATTTGGATTTTGAGTTGACAGTCCCATGAAGTCAATGTGCAAAATTAAAAACGGGATAGGTGGTAAGTCCTGGTTTAGATTGAGAATAGGTTAACCAACTGAGAATGAAGAGGCAGTTTATGGAGTGGAAGGTGGGGGTACCACAGGAAGGTGTGCTTGGGGCCCTGCCATTTCCCAAATACACTAAGTATTTGGAGTTTTGTTATGTCAGTGAGGAGTATATAGAAGTTTCTGGCAGGTTTAGGTGTAGTTGCCCACTCAACCTATGATAGCTGTGGTGTATTGGATAAATGTGAAGAGCAGAATGACTGTGATTTGAGAGGTTAATGTAGAAGACCATGCCCTTGTAAATTGTCAGTGACAGAAAGATGCAGGTGTGGCAAGCATTTTGGAATGCCACTGGACTGTTGGCTGTTCACTTTGTAAGTGTTCGGAGTCTGAACTTGGGCAACTGTACAAGTGCTTTGAGACAACACTTGCAGTGCTAAAGGGTAGTAGGAACTGCAGATGCTGGAGAATCTGAGATAACGAGGTGTAGAGCTGGATGAACACAGGCCAAGCAGGAAGGCTGACGTTTCGGGCCTTGACCCTTGTTCAGTACTTGAGATTTTTGAGATGGGTATTGAGCCTGGTGTGAGTGTGTGCAGCCTTAACTTTTGTTCATCGGTAAATTTACCCAAGTTTTTTTACCACTGGTATTCACTGCTGACAAAAGGAAACATATATTTTTGAAACTAGATGCATAGTTTTGAGGTTGTTGACTTGATCACCTGAGCTGGCTGGTTGTAGTTTGGACGTTTCATCCCCATGCTAGGTAACATCAGTGTGGCCTCTACGACTTAGTTCTACTCCACTTTGATATGATCAGTCTGGAATGTTGTCATTTTCTGGCTTTTTTTGGGCTAGGATTTGTAAATAGGGTCTAATTCCACATTTATTGATAGCATTACAGGTAGACAACCAGGCCTCTTGTAATTCCCATGCATATCTACAGTTGGCTTGAGCTAGGATGGTCATATCACCCCAGTTAAATTGGCCTTTGAGTGTACTGAAATGTGGGAAAGGTTTTTTTTTTTCGTTGTTTGACTGCTAGCTGGCGTTCGTGTATCCTGATGGCTGGTTTCCTTCCTGTCTGTCTGATGTAATGTTTGTGGCAGTCCTTGCATGGTATTTTGTACACTCGTCCTGCATGTAGGTATGGGGTCTTTGGTCCTTGAGTGTTTGTGGTGTGGCTGTGGGTTTGTGCTGCTTTGCTTAGTGGTCATAGGAGTCTGATTGTCAGATCTGATTTTATATTCTAGACATTGGGTCGTGTGGCCGGTGTATTGTGTCCTCTTGGTGTTGCCTGTCTAGTAGGCATCTATGGTTGAAGTTGGGGTATCCATTGATGAAGACCTTGTATAGGTGCTCTTCCTCGTGCAAAGTTTGGGTGTGTTGCAGTGGATTGCATCCTGTTTGAATAGTGTCCTTATGCAGCTTTTGTGGACGTTTGGGTGATTGCTGTAGAAATTGAGCACTTGGTCAGTGTGGGTTGCCTTCCTGTGTACCGTGGTTTTGGAACTCCATGGGTCATGGATTCTACCCAGACATTGAGGAACAGAAGTTTGTTTTCCTCTTGTGAATTTGGTCCTGGTGAATGTTGTTGAGGTGGTGTCTCTTCTAACAGTGCATTTAATGGATAAATGTGTCATCTCAATATATCACATCCAAATTTGGCTGTACGTGAGGGAGGGTTATGCGTTCCAATCTCTGCGTGACTGCCTCTGCAATCAGCCCCGAGATGGGTAACCCCATAGGTGTGCTATTAACCTGTTTGTATACTTTTCAGTTAAAGATGAAGTGTGTGGTGAAGCACAAGTTGAGTAGTCGGAGTATGTTGCCCTTGCTGATGGAGCTGTCAGTTGGTGTTCCTGTTTTGTCTAATGTGCCCAGTGTTGCTTTGGCTAGTGGGACATTAATTGATGTGAAGAGCATTGTAATTTCCATGGATACCATCATCTTGTTGATTTTTGATCTTTTTGAAGTTAAAGAATCCCTAGGTTGGGTGGATGGAGAGGGGTGATCTGTTGACTAGGTGTTCTAATCTGTGTAGGTTCTTAGCTAGCCTGTATGTAGGTGTGCCCATTAAGGAGACACTGGGTCGGAGGGAGATGTCTGGCTTGTGTACTTGGAAGTTTGGAGAAGCAGGGTGGTGTTTGAGCCTTCTGGTTTCATTTTAATGTAGTCTGTCTTGATTTATTTGTATTGCATTCTTTAGTCTCATCAGTGTTTGGATGATCTTATTTGCCAGCTGCAGTGTTGGCTCTGTATGCCGTGCCTGTACTTTAACAAACCAGACTAGATTGACAATTAACAACCTCATCCACAGTCTGAGCTGCAACTCTCTCTATTTACAAGAATCTTTTTTAAATATTTCAGTTTTGTAGTGTCTTTGCAAGAGTTCTTTTGGGAGAGTTTTCTGGAATTTGCAATTGTATGTGACCATCCACCATATTTAGTGTCCTTGTTAATCCCTTATGAAAAGTCAACCCTTGGCTAATGAGTCCACATTTTTTCAAGTTCTGCACCAGCTGGCTGAAATCTAACTTCCTTAGCACAAATGACCATTTGAGAATGGCAGTTGTATCATCCTTTTTTCCTTAAGAAGGGGAGGTTGTACTGATTTGATAATGGAAACAGAAGCCCCCAATCTGTTACGGTGGAGTAGAGGTCCCCTTCCAATATTTAAAACCTGAAATGCCCAGAAAAGCTCACCTCACCCAATCTGGTAAGTGGTTACAGAGAAGGGGAGGTGAAATGAAAAATATCCCTCATGTTCACTTTAACAAGTAACAATTTACTTAATTTGTTCACTGTTAAGGTTAATGAACAGAATGACTAACATTAAACAATTCCCCCTTAACAAGTAAGTTTCCAGAATGGAACAAAACTATTGGTATGCTGTTCCAATAGACACCAGTCCCACTTGTATAAACCCAAGTAGTAATTAAAACTAACACTTAGACTCTCAAAATCTATACAAAGTGTGTTTTATGGAATATTCTGCCTCCAGTCAAATGCCATTCTTCCACTGATCCTTCAGTCAGATGTTTCCTCTGTGAACTTGTCTCGGCAATCTTTTTTAGCTGGGAGTGCTTTGGTACCTTTACTAATGAATAGATGGTGCTTTCTCAAAGCTTGGAGATTTTGAGCTGGACGTTTATTCCTCAGATGGCAGTTTGTTCTCGCCCCAATTTTTAAACTCGCTATTTCTATACTCCTTGATGACCTGTTAATTTCCATAGTATAGGATTGGTCTGAGGTTGTCCAAACCATGAGGTTGTAATCTTGGATCGTAGGAACTGTAGATGCTGGAGAATCCGAGACAAAGGTGCAGAGCTGGCCGAACACACAGGCCAAGCAGCAGCATAGGAGCAGAAAGGCTGATGTTTCGGGCCTAGACCCTTGATTTGTTTTCAATCTAAGTGCTTGGTTTAAATTGGTTGATCTTCAAGATCAAAACAAGCCCAAAGTTTCTGATCACACAGCCAATTGATACATGTTTCAATTTTAGAGCTGTCTATACCTCTGCTTACAGACACCATTTTATTATTCTCCAAGTTTAGAAAAGCACTTTACCCCTTGAAGGGGCTACAAACTTTTTTGATCCCCTGATGCCATTTTTACATAAAATACTAGCTTTCATGGCGTATGTACTGCTCTAATGGTAACATCTAATCTAGTGTCACCTGACAGTTTCCTCTCACCAGAATATTTGCATCAGATGTTGTCTAAGTGAATCCTTTAAACTGTTCCTTGCAAATGTTTAAAATTTGGTGTTTAGTTTGAAAACTGCCTTGATTTCAGTGTAGCTGAGCAGATTCTTTGCTAAAGAAACAATGTGATTCTGCATGACAAAAGGGTAGTTTTTTGCTTTCGTTTCAACCCTCCATCTGCACTCAAACCTGTCACAGAATATTCATGTGAATTTATTGATGCTGATAATCAGGAGGTCAGTTACAATTTGAAATTAGACTAGCTTTGTGTATTGACTTCAGTAATTTATCTCTCTCATTTAAATCTTATTATCTTTAATCTTGGCTCTTGGCAGTCTCCAGTCTTCAAATTTAAATAACACACTGTACTGGTCCCCTGGGTGGCTGTCTGTAAAACTTGCCCTGTCTGCAATGCTCCTTTTTAATTATTTCCTAACAGAGGACTAAGCAACTTGATGCCATTCTAGCTCAGTACAACTAAATTGTTGTGTCCAGTGCTTTGTAATTATTGCATTACTGCCCTTTTGGTATCTTTAAAACACTTTGACTGAAATGTAAAGCATGTTCCAAAAATTGAGAACAAATTGACTTAATTGAAATCTAGATCAATAGAATATGCCAAATGAAACAATACTCCTTCTGATTGAAGTTCCCTTAAGGCAGATGGATTTTTTTTCAATGCTCCTTTGCAAATTGCTTTTACACCTCTGTACTGACTAGGACAATATTTGACCCGTGGTGAGTTTGTTAGCTTTATCTAGTTCTCTTTCACTTGTATCATTGTTCTCAACACAGTCAACTTGTATTTCAAGATCTGTTGAAAAACCTGTTAGTGCAAAGCAACATTATGGATATGGGTTTATTCCCAAGTCTGTCAAAATGATTACCAGGTGCCCAGTCCAGTAACTCATTTTGACTAAAATGTTGGTGGCATTCATACCTTTACAAGACGAGTTAGAATTAGGTTTTTCAGTCTGTCCCATCACACCTATTTTCTGCAACCAAATTTTGAGCATTGCTATATTGACTAGTTGGTGTATGCAGTTTCCAGGGAATAATACATGAAAACAATGTACACATGAGAACATAATGACAAATAATACTTCATTCAAGGAAAATGAAATTTTGGAATTCCTGTTTGGATCTTTGCCTATTGTGAATATGAAACTGAGAATCTCTAACTTAAACATACAATGCTTTGCTCATGACTTCTCATCACCACCTCTCATTGAACAGTTAATACCCAAGTTACCACTGCCCCCTTGTCCAGTTTCTGTTGTATAGACTTGCAAATCTACACACATTTTGTTGTACTGCGTTACCTTTAACTTTCTTCAAGTAATGCCATCTAATAGAAATTTTGCATTTAACAAGTTCCTACTGCTTGTTCACCCATGCTCCTCCAAATAATTCTGCTTGTTTATCTCTGTCCCACCCTGCCATTGGACTGGCCTGTGTAGTTGCTGCTTTAATGTTTTTTCCTTTTTCAGATGTCCTCTTCCTGGCCTGACACAACTCCAGTATCTAAGGAACATTGCACAATTGTGACCTGAGACTTTTGTCTCCACCTGACTTCCCTCTTCCTGGGATGCATCCCATCTGGATGAGTAAAATTTCTTAAGTTGTTCTTGTGTAGTTAAAACCCTCTTCCCAATTTTCTTACCACTATTGTTCAGTTTCCTCCTCTCCCACCATTATCTGCTATTATTTGGATAAATACAAAACTCATCCAGTACCCTTTAGTTGACATTTTTCTGACCCTCAATGGGTTCCACCATCCTTTCTTTTGGTTGAAACTATCCTTTGTTTTAATGTTGAGCATTTTCCTGTTGACCTATTGCCCTTTTAGTCTTATTACCTTTGTACTAGCATTCTCTCTCCCCTTGTGTGCACTCAAATGAGAGCAGCTACAGAATAAAGTGAACTTTCATGGTATTGGGTACCCTGCCTTTGTCCAAGGGAACATGTTTTGTTTGTACTTGAATTATCTGTGCCTTGAAGCCCATTTCCCTGGCTGGCCTTTGTTTACTGGTGGTTAAATTCCTTCTGGAATTATTAAACTTGGCACTCCCTTGTGACTTTGCCATCACAGTTTAACTGTTCTTGTTTAACCAGAGTTTTTCCACTGACAATGTGCCCATTGACCCACTTCATTCCTACTGAACAATCTGTTTCCCAGTCTATACAAAGTTAGTTGGTTCTTGTACCAGTTGACAATACTTCTGCTCAGATTCCTATTGGTTTACGTAGGAAGTGCAGACGTTGTTATAATAATCTCACCTATTTTACTGAGTGAAACACACTTTGCCTCCCCTGTAGTTTCTGATAACTTCAATTCGCACAGCATTTCTTCAGTTTTTGCAAATGTGCCTATTTAGGGGAAGGAAGAAGCTGTATAAGGTCTGTGGCTTAGTACATGCACACAATATTACTTGTACCACCAGATATGAACTTCAAGTTGGAACTTGAGTTGGTGCAATCTGTCATGCTGTTAGTCATTCATTGTCCCCTGATTTTGTACTTCAGTACATGACAAATGAATTGGATTAAGTCGAAGCATCTTTGTACTGAGTTAGATGTGTGTGGTGGAAGCCATTTGGTATATCGTTGCTTGTTTGTCCTGAGAGCTTGGACAGTAAGTTTCAGCAGGCTGTAACGGTGCTCCCATTCGGATGGAGAACTGATGCATTGCCTTTTGAACTAGCATTTGTATGCACTTGCCAGTAAAAGCAGCTTGGCCATGGGATTCTTTCTCACCTTGAATGTTCATTTGAGGTTGTGGGCAGAGATGACTTAAAGCATCCTTCACTAGATTTTTAAAAAATGCTAAAGAAGCAGAAATTGCTACAAGCTTGTTATTTCAAGGGACAAGCATCTTGCCCTTGCATTCAATCTATCTTACAAAACTGAGACATTAAGAATCTTTGCTTCCTGCTGTCCTTCTGTCACATAACAGTTGCCAGAAAAGACAAGCATCTGTCTAATTATCAGTTTCAGATGGTCTTGATAGTGCAGTTTAGCTGAAGAGGCCAGACCTTGAGAGGCAGGTCCTGCTACAAGTGGAGCACCATTACAGATTGGCTTTGGTGCCTGTGTTGTCAAGTTGTTGTAGCCACTCATTTTGGACCTGTTAATGAGTTAGCAATATTCTGCTATCAGTCACCGACTCCCAATTGCATCACTTGGTTGGACCCATGTCACATGTCCAAGGATCATGAGAAGCAGAGCTTTTGGTGTCTTCCTAGTCATTTGGCTTTGGCTATTTCGCCATAATTTCTGGTGGTCTTTCATTCTGCAGGCAGGCTGAGGCCAATAAAGCAACTTAATTGAACATTTCGACAGTTCCCAAAATTGGTTGCCTTCCTGAGAGGACTATCCCATTTCTGATAGAGCTGTATAGAAGATGCTGTGAGCATGCTTTGAGCTGTTTGTTTAATTCCTAAAGTTGCCTTAATATTTTTCATGTCCCTCTTTTGGCCCCAAGTCAAAGACACTTTCTTCATGCAAGTGCAATTCTGCCCCTGGTCCCAAGGTAGCAGAATTTATTACCCACTTTTCTATTGGTATTTTATTCTGTAATCCATGGAGATAAAACAGCTTGAGTGATGTTAGTCCATTTTCTTTAAAGTCAGTGTCTTTTGTGACTACTTTTTGTGTAGGCAAAAAGTGAGGCATGCATGTGCAGGAGTTCTCCTGATCAGGACGTTAAGACCATAAGACATACGAGCAGAAATTAGGCCATTTGGCCCATCGAGTCTGCTCTGCCATTCAATCATGGCTAAGTTCGTCAACCCCATTCTCCTGCTTTCTCCCTGTAACCTTTGATCCCCTTGATAATCAAGAACCTATCTATCTCCATCTTAAATGTACTCAATGACCTGGCCTCCACAGCCTTCTGTGGCAGTGAATTCCATAGATTCACCACTCTCTCTGGCTGGAGTTTCCCCTTATCTCTGTTCTAAAAGGTCTTCCCTTTACTCTAAGGCTGTGCCCTCGGGTCCTAGTCTCTCCTACCAATGGAAGCGTCTTCCCAACATCCTCTGTCCAGGCCATTTAGTATTCTAAGTTTCAGTTAGATTCCCCCCTCATCCTTCTAAACTCTAAGTAGAGAACCAGAGTCCTCAAACATTCCTCAGATGTTAAGCTTTTCATTCCTGGGACCGTTCTCGCACGCTTCCTCTGAACGTACTTGAGAGCCAGTACATCCTGAGATATGGGGCCCAAAATTGTGCACAATACTCCAAATGTGGCCTAGCCAGAGCCTTATAAAGCCTCAGTGGTACATCCCTGACTTCATATTAAAGTCCTCCCAAAAGCTGACATTGCATTTGTCTTCCTGACTACTGACTCAACCTCCAAGTTTACCTTGAGAGAATCCTGGGCTAGAACTCCCAAATCTCTTTGCACTTCAGACTTCTGAATTTTTTCCCCACTTAGAAAATAATCCATACCTCTAATCTTCTTAATGAAGTGCATGACCTCACTTGTACGGCATCTGCCACTTCTTTGCCCACTCTCCTAACCTGTCCAAATCCTTCTGAAGCCTTGCCATCTCCTCCATACTACCTGTCCCTCGACCTATCACTATCATTGGCAAACTTAGCCAGAATGCCCACAGTTCCTTCATCTAGATCATTTAATGTATAAAGTGAAACGTTTTGGTCCCAACACTGACCCTTGTGGAACACTGCTTGTCACTGGCTGCCATCCTGAGACCCTTTTTATCCCCACTTTCTGCCAGACAGCCAATCTTCTATCCATGCTAGCACCTTGCCTCTAACACCATGGGCCCTATCTTACTCAGCAGCCTCCTGTGTGGCACCTTGTCAAAGGCCTTGAAGTCAAGGTAGATAGCATCTATTGGCTCCCCTTGGTCTAACCTGCTTGTTATTTCCTCAAAGAATTCTAATAGATTTGTCAGACATGACCTCCCCTTGATGAAGCCATGCTGACTTTGCTCTATTTTGCCAAGTATTTCCAATTATTCAGAAATATCATCCCTCACAATTGGACTCTCAAATCTTACCCATGACTGAGGTTAGGCTAGTTGGCCTGCAATTTTCAGTATTTTGCCTTACTCCCTTTTTAAACAGGGGTGTCACGTTAGTGATTTTTCCAGTCCCCTGGGACATTCCCTGACTCTAGCGATTTCTGAAAGATCACCACTAACGCTTCCATTATCTCCTCACCTATCTCCTTTAGAACTCTGGGGTGTAGTCCATCTGGTCCAGGTGATTTGTCCACCTTCAGGCCAATCAGTTTTACTAGCACCTTTTCCTTGGTGATGGCCACCATACTCAGCCCTACCACCTGACTCTCTTGAATCTTTGGGATTTTACTTGGGTCTTCCACCGTGAAGACTGGTGTGAAGTAATTATTCAGTTCCTCAGCCATTTCCTTGTTCCCCACTACTATCTCTCCACTGTTATTTTCCAGTGGTCTAATGTCTACTTTTGCTTTTCTTTTTTGCCCTCTTATACCTAAAGAAATTCTTATAGCTTATCCTCATTTTAATCTTCTCCCTCTTCTGTTTTTTGTTGCCCTCTGGTCTTTAAGCTTCCCAGTCATCAGGTTTCCCGCTGCCCTTTGCCACATCAAATGCTTTCTCTTTTTTGCTTTTATGCTATCCCATCTTCCTTAGTCAGCCATGGTTGTATCATCCTCCCAGCCAATGACCGAAAATAAATAATAGTTCACTTCTTGGCTTGCGCTCTCACCACTCCCTTCACTCAAACAAGTAGGCCACTGGCTCACCAAGGTAACTTAATTTTTTTTTTATATAGGAAAAGCTTGCCTTCCTGGTTGCCCCCTGGCCTGCATTCCCCACTCCCGCCGCTCGAAACAAGTAGTTGTCTTTACTTTCTCGTCCGTCTTGCTTTCAGTGAGAAGCTCATTTTCACTTTCAAAGGAAAATGACTGGGTGTGGTGAAGAACACAAACTGTAGGAGCTGGACAGTAATCCTGTTCTTAACTCTTCATTCTGAAGCAAAGTTGCTTATGTAAACACTGCAATACATGGTGTCATGGAAGAACTGAGGCTCAGGAGTTTTTTAACACAGGAACCAATTTCTCCAGATTCCTCAAGGGTCCTGTTTGGCATCAGGAGCCTTGCTGAAATGTGGGACATGAGGTAAATGGGTATATCTACAGTGGTGTGCTTGTCACATTGGCACTTCTACTGTGGGTGCAGTGTCCAATTGTCAGCTATAGAAGAAATGTAAGGGGAATTTTGGTCCACAATTTGGATCAAAGGTCTTGAATGATAACAATGAAAAGCTGTCATGTTGTTGTTTGAGCAATATAATGCTGTGCTCCAGTGTACTGGAGCAGTTAACTAAATCAAAAGACACTGCATCTACCATTTTATTTTTGTGGTTGGTCAAATTGAGATTAATGAATAACATGAAAAATCAAGGATAAATCTAATCAAAATGATTAATATAAGCTCAACTGTAGTTTTAAAAATAACATCAGAATCACTCCTTTTTTGTCTTTTAACTTGATTAAAATCATCTCCATTCTCCAACGATGTTTTTCTGTCCCATCCTGTTCGTTTCATTTCCACTTCCGAGACCAGCTATCTTGTGTACTTCCTAGTCCCTTTGGAACACCAATAACACTGCAGTGCCAAATGAAATTGGCAGTGATTTTGGCTTGTGGTCTGAATTCTGACTTTGAAGGTGAAATCTACAATTGGCCCAGTGAAAATTCTCAAATATTTCAGCAGTCATTTTGCAGTCTGGACAGTTTAGTGAGTGTGTTTTGTAAAGTGTAACTGTTACACAAGTGTTTTTTTTGCATTTTCTGCCCTGGGACACTGATTAGTTGGGTAACAGTGAATGTGACTTTGTTTGAGAGTTTTTTGAATTGAGTCATGGAAGAATTTCCTCCTCCAGATAAAATATTTGTGATGTTTAATTACATTCTGTATGTGTGGCCACACAGCTTTTAAAAGAATTGAGCTTTGAAAGCTTTTTGTTGCAACAGGAATCACAAGCTGCTCAAATCACATGTCCCTAACAACTTTGTCTTGTTGAAATCCAGTGCATAACATCACCTGTGTTTTTGAATTTTTTTTTTTAACTTGGTTAACTTTCTGCCTCTAATGGTCTTTCCATTGCAACATTTTACATAATTCCTTAGTGCTGGCAGCCTCTTTCCTTTAGAGGGGAACAAGAGATGCAGGTAGTGGGGTGAAATTAGTAGGATTTACACAAGATTAATCTTGGCACAAGCTAACTTGAAGTCTTGGGGGTTTCACAACATGGAGATAGAAATGATGCTTTGTGTCCGGCCATGCTTTTTGTTAGAGGGCCAAAATTTACAGAAGTAGGTGATGTAGCCTCTTGTGTTCCTCTATTCATTTCTGAGATTATAGCTGATCTGTGACCTATCTCCAGATTTGTTTTTCCCCACTCCCTCTTTCCACTGACATGTCTCATCCACTAGTTATTAACTTGTTTCACGACAGTTGAGTTGGAAATCCCCACCTCCTTGTGAAGGAAGTTAGGAAACACTTAAAATTTGAACTAAAATTCTTAGGATTGCTTCCAGTCCTAGGCTGCCCAACCACTCAATAGGTAGAAAGCACAAATCATAGGCCCTCAAATGTCAAATGCAAGTGAATGCAACCTTAGCTGGTTTAAACTAGACTTCTAGATTAGAATCTCCACCATGTGGAAGCAGGCCTTTCAGCCCATTGAGTCCACACTGACCCTCAGCATCCTACTCCGACCTGTCCCTCTACACTATCCCTCGAACTCAGCACCTACCTGGGTGAATCCACCCAGCCTGCACACTGGACTGTGGAATGAAACGGGAGAACCAGAGGAAACCCATGCAGACATGGGGAGAATTGGCAAACTCCATGCAATCAAAAATTGAAGGCTGGAATTGAAACGGAGTTCCTGGTGCTATGAAGCAGCAAGGCTAAACGCTAAGCTACCATGCCACCCTCTTGGTGAACTTTCATAAGATTTAATTTGTGAGCACTTTCTGTTTTTTTTTTTTAATTTGCTGCACACAAGGCCATCTAACATGGAGCCCAGAGCTGCTGAGTACTCCAGGCACTTTTTTTTATATTTAGGCTTTGAAATGCAATAACACAACTAATGGGTTACAGGTTGTGCCTTAAATGACTAACTATGGGAGAGAATTTGAATCTGTTATTTTGGATATGTTTTGGAATTCTGAGGGTTAATGGTAAACTATGGCTCGGTCATCAGTTTGTCTTTGTCTTCACTGCTTGGTAAGTAAATAACATTATAGAAGTATGCAAAGTGTGTGCTAACTTGAGAAATAACTTCTGTGGCCATGAGCCATTAATGTTTCTGTTCAAGCCATGATTGATGGCGAATGTCTTGTGCTTAGCCCAAACCAACTGGGTTTCTGCTCCAGATGGATTTTGCCTTGCATCATCTAATCATAATGAAGTACATCATCTATTGGAAGTCTTCCAGATCATGACAAAAGCTTTCTAGTTGTGTGCAGTCAGCAATTCCTGCTGTTTTCTTTAAAATAAATTGTGTTTAAGGCCCATGTCACTGCTGATCTCTTGGGCTTCAGTTGAACAGGAAATGCAATTTGTTAATTGCTTTTTGTTTAGTCTTATAATTAAGTTGGGCTGTTTGATGCAACTTGTACTAAAATCAGTATATGAAATAGCTCTTTCTGTGCTGGAGAGCCTTCAAGATAAAACAAAACGTGCACACGTGTGCTGCAGACCACATCAGCCCCTCTGCTCCACCATTCAAGAACATCAGAGCTGGTCTTGGTTCCATGTTCCTGCCAATATTTGTAGGCTTACCTTCTGTCATGTGCTACCCTGTTTCAGGTGTTGAGGATACATTTTGGAAGGTATCTTTTATTTTAAGACACATCCAGTTGTTTATTGCATAATTTTATATCCTGTATTACTTTTTTGTTTGTCCCATCTCAGATGATTGTAACATGGCATATCTTTACTGTTCTACACTTTTTTATTTGTCTTGTTCCATATGCGCAGGAGAAGGTCAGTCAAGCCTGCCCTACCATTTGAGATTGATAGTTTTTAATTTGAAACCTCACCTACCCTGAAACCTTCACCCTTCAGCTTCTCAAGTCTGTCCATCTTGGCCTTAAATATTTAGTTGCACCACTTGTTTTTTCTTTAGAATTCCAAAGAAGCATGATCACAAGTGAATTTCACCTTCGCTTGTTTTAAATAGGTGACCTTTTTGAAAATGTAGCTCTAGATTTGCCCATCAACATGCTCTCCACATCTGCCCTGTGAAGATTCCTCCAATCTTAAATGTAGTAAGTCCCAATTGCCTTAACTTTGAGAATTTTCCTTTTGCCTTGATCGAGATGATGGCTGTTAAAGTGCTGACTGGCTGGCTGCTAAATCTTTATATTCTATCTGTGTCAACCAGCTTGCTTTATTCCGTTCTATAAGGTTATGTAGCTGATCAGTTCAAAAAGCAAAGCAAGTTTGTGCATGCGCTCCAACTTCTCCCTATTAGAATGCACAGACTACATGGTGCATAAAACACTAAATAATTTTTAGTGGTGTAGTTCTGCTAGGTGGGTTGACTTGAGTGAATCTAGGTTGAGCTCTGGTTCTTCTGACTTCAGCATTGCGGAGGTTTAAAACATAGACTTGCTTTCTCTGTTCTGTTGGTCCTGGGTTGAACTAAGATCTGTGCTGCAATGAACAGAGCAGCATTTTTAAACTTGCAGGATGGATTGAGAGGATAGAAGCCCACACAGGTCTTGCCACTAAATGCTGTTTGGTACTCTGGCCTGGAGAACTTTTTTGGGCTTGTCAAGTGGATCGCGAACCAGCAATCCAGACATAGCCATGGCTAATTTGTGGACAGCTGCCAAGCCAATATTACCTTTGATAAAGATGGGTGTTAAACAGCTAACTGGCAGTGAGATGAACTTTGGTATTAATGTGGGGAAGAGGAATAAACAAAACTTGTTTCCAATGCATTGTTTTAGCATAGTGTTCTATGTACTGCATAAATACTAAACCAGATCTGGGGTGAAGGGTAGGATAGCCAGGTGGAGAAAAGGTACGGAGTCAGTATATGATGCTTCAGAATAAAAGTATGTGCCACTTTAATAGCAGTTTGCTGTTCATGATGTGGCTTATGTAGTCTGTAACCATAGAACCCAGACCGTGATCAAGTGACATCTTGGCAATGTGAATGGTTAATGTTAATCAACTTCAATAGGTCTGCTACAAGGGCTAATGTAAGAAGCATTCAGGACATGTACTGGTAGTGGTGTTATCCAGAAACCACAAGTTGTTTTCAAAAACAAACACTTGTAGTATTATGGTCCCAGCTGATGTTACTAATAGATCCAAAATTGAAACCTGGCTAGATCTGTTCATTTTGTTACTTAATGTTTGTGATTTAACCACAATATTCACAAGGCTGCATATTCTTAAAACAGCAGAAGTTTATACACCAGAAATAAACACAAACGAGCCATCTAAGTATAGTTAGAATGATATTGAAACACAGCAAAACAGTTCTCAACCCCATTCAAATACTTACACTCTGAAATTTAAGACTCTATCTTGAAGCTTCTATTTGTCTGACTCCTTTGAGTTTCTTTGCCATGGACAGTAGAGATAATGGAATTCTTCAAGTTTCAGTGTGAACTTGATATGATTGACCCTAAAATTTCTGTGCTGTAATAATTTGGATTTCTAACTCAAATCATGATTCGGAAGATCTATAAACTAAGCCCTTCTGTAGTAACTATTCCTAGGAAGAGTTTCTAGGACAGAATAAACTTGCATTCTGAACTCTACTGTGAACTGAGTTGAAACTTGGTCGATCTGAGATTCTGCAGAAGTGAAACAAAAGCTAATGTTGTTTAACCTGCCTAGTGTAAATCCCAGTAAAAACACCCTTGCAGATCCTGACCTACAAGTAGTTTTTAAGAAAAAAGCAGGTGACCCCACTCCTATGACTGCATTGTCTCTACTCCCAATTGTATTGATCTTGTTTTTTTTAAAAAAACTTTGAAGGTGTCATTTTACAATTGAGAAATTTAAACATGTTGCAAGTAAAACTGTCCCACAGATTGACTCAAGACTAAATGGAAGCAGTATGGGTGTGGGCCATTTGCCAAACTTGAGGTTTGTTAGTCTTTAGTCACGGAAGTGCAACCATTCCTTGAGCATTAACCCAACTGAGTAAAATATTGCTAATAGACAACTTATTGAAATGTCCAGTACTCTGACAAAATAAATCTTGTGCTGTATATGCGCTTCAAGTCAGATGCTGTTTGTATATGTGGTTGAACTGGTCAAGCAGTCCCAATTTTTCACTTCATAGTTGTCTGAATTTACACTTTTCCCCATTCTCCCTTCTCTTTTTGCCTTAATTCCAGTTTTAAGTGCTGTTCATAATACTATGCTCTATGCCTTGTTTGAGCCCAAAACCAAAGATCTAGCGAAGTTGACTTTGTGTACGTGTGACTCTGTTTGTATTACTGTCTTTTCAGATGACCTAGTTGATGAGTACCGTCCGGGCAAGATTCGAGGTGGCAGCAGCTATGAAAAAATGCTGACGAGAGAAGAATTGGAGGAAGAACAACGGTATGTTCACCAAATTGTGATTTGAGCTCCACTTGGTTTTAAGTTGTGCATGTTTTCTTTGTCCTAACTCCTCCCCCCAGCCAGTTTTGCTGCTTCTAATATAAGCACTGTTATAAACCTATCTGCCTTTTATGTCACTTAAAACTCTACGCAATCAGGATGAGTATTTGAAGTCTTTCTTTGTGGAACTAATGCATGTTTAAGTTTGTCCATGACACTTGGGCAACACCTGCCAAACTCTCAATCAAAAGGATATCTCCAGAACATTTTGACAGGACCTATAGCTTGTGGATATAATGTAACCTGAGTTTTACATGTGAAGACTCCAATGTTGAATTTTCTTAAGGCCTCAATCCAAACAGATCACATCCACTCACTCCTTTGTCTATCTAACTTGTTACTCCCTCAAAACTCAAAGATTTGTCAGACATGACCTCTTGATGAAGCTGTGCTGACTCAGTTGTGTTGTACCATGCACTACTAAATACATTACAATCTTGTCCTTAATGGACTCAAATATTACTCAAATATCAGGCAAATCTGCCCATAATTTCCTGTCTTTGCCTCCATCCCCTTAAGCAGGCTGTTAGATGAGCCATTTCCAGCCCTTCTAGATGCTCCATGACTCCAGTGATTCCTGAAAGATCACCACCAAAGCCTCAGCAATTTTCTTTGTTACCTCCTCCAGAACCCTGGAGTGTAATCCTTCTGGTCCAGGTGATTTATCTGCCTTCACCTTTTCAGCTGTCCGAGCATGTTGTCCTTGGTGATGGCCGCTATACTAAACGCTGCCCCTGATTTTGTTACTTTTCGAAGTTCTGGTATGCTGCTGGTGTCTTCAGCTTTGAAAATTGGTATAAAGTACCTATTCAGTTCATCGACCATTTTCTTCGTTCCTTACTGGTAGTACTACTACTCCAGTCTCCTTTTTTCCAGTGGTCCACTGTCTACTTATTGCCTGCGCCTCTGTTTTTCAAATGTCTCAAACTCTCTCTTGCAGTCTCTTTTATGTTATGGTGCACAAATTGTATCCCTTCGCCCACCCCTCTTTTATTGCTCTTTTGTCCTCTGGTTTTTCCAAGCTCCCCAATCCTTTTGGCTTCCCACCAATCTCCACCACATGGCATGTTTGCTGTTGTGCTGTCCCTGACTTGTCAGTTATGATTGCCATTGCCTCTGCCTCTCTTCCTCTTCCTCCCCTCAGTATGTTTCTTCCTTGGGATGAATTTCTATGTCTCCTGCATTACCCCCATAACTCCATTGCTGCTCCACCATCTTCTCTACTAGGTTCTCCTTCCAATCAACTCTGGTCAGCTCCTCCCTCGCATCTTTGTAGTTACCTTGTACTCGGTTGTAATACTGTTACAATTGAGTTCTAAAAGTGGATGCTTTAAGTAATCTTCAGTTTTGTACTGGATCAAATGTAAAATATTTGTTTTAACCACCTGTGTACCGAATAGATTGTTACAGGCTTATTTAGCTGTTCGTTCCATAAGTTTTGAACAACTGAATGCAACAGTGATTGGCTTGATCTATAATTGACACTCCAGTTTCTCTAATCATGCAAACTAGTGGGTCCTCCAGTAAGAAGCTGAAGGGAACAAAATATTTCAGTTGGAGGCTAATGAATATAGCCAATTCCTTCCCATTATTGATCATGGTAGAGTTGTTTTAGGTTGTGGTTAATGGAACTTCAGATTTTATCCAAAGGAGAGGGAAAGTCTACAAAAAAAAACTTATGAAGCAGAATTTTCATGACCAAAGGAGTGCTTGTTTTCTTGTGATTTTTTTTTTCATTTCTCCAATTCTGTTTTGACTTGCACTTAAACCCTTGTGAAACAAAAGTTTCAGATTATCTTAATTTTCAGCTCACTTGACAGTTCAGCAGTGTTTTCATTAATATATACAGAGTGTACCAAACTTGTGCTGAATCGATCAGTTTTTTGGAAGTTTTTACTTCAGAGATTTTAGGTTGTAGCTGCTACATTTGGTACATTCTGATGCCAGATAATTTGACCCAACTTCCATTTTATACCAGATCTGCTTGTTAACTGTAAGTGATACAAGATTCAATCATTCTGTTGGCACACTGACATGTGGTAGATAAGCACAAGGATATTTTGTTTATATGCAGAGCCTTGGGTGAGCTTAGTGGTTTTTAGACTCTTCACTGTTATTGTAAGTGAAGAATATCTCTAGCACCTGCTGAAAAGATCATAAATGAGGATTTTAACATGAAGCTGTTTCTTGAGCATGTGCACATCCTTGGTTGATTTCTGTAAGACTGTCTTGGTGACTCAGGACAGCAATGCTTTAACACTTTGACTTGACTTGGTGTGCACTCATTTTAACTACATAACTCCATTTCAGATGCTATGCTGATTTTTGTCCCAAATAGTGGCATTCAATGCTTTGCAAGTGTTAAAATGTATCAAGGTTTTACATGATTGTATGTATGATAAGTAATAAATAGTGTCTGTTATGGAGTTTGTGTTGGGAAACAAAATTGGCTGAGTTTAATCTGCTAACATGGGCACAATTTTTGTTTGGAAGACTTTGCAAGGCTTTTTTCTTCAGAGCTAGTTGATTGTTCAATTCCTAGCCAGCATTGAATTTAGAATGTGTGGTGTTTTCAGTGCCTAACCTTGAGGCATTCCTTCTCATCTTACCTCTGTCTCCATGACAACCTACCTTTTTAACCTACACATGTCTGTTCCTACCCTTGATGTTTTCTGTCTTGACCTAATTGCTATTCATTCTGTTATCTTGAATCCCTACCTTGACGTTCATGGAGAACTACAGTACCTTGAGTGATCCTTGAGAACCTGGACGTAACTTTTAAAACTTTCTTCATCATTTTAAGGATGTTTTTTGGGCAAGGTCTCTTTGCCAATTCTGAACTTGGTTGACAGCTAGAGTCAGTCATGTGGCACAGAAGCAGGCCCTTCTGTCCAACTGGTCCATGCCAAACATAATCACAATTTAAACCAGTCCCACCTTTCCTGCTCCTGTCCCATATCCTTCTAAACCTTTTTTCCTATTCATGTACTCACTGAAATGTTTTTAAAAATTGATTGCACCCACATCCACCTTCCTACGGAAGTTCATGCCACATGAACCACCTTTTTGTTTTAACAAAAATTGCCCCTCGTGTCATCTTTTTAAATCTTTCTCCTTGGAAATATGTCCCTAGTCTAGAAACTCCCCTATCCTATAAAGACAGGTACCATTAACCCTATCTATACTCATGATTTTATAAATATCTATAGGTCTCCTCTTAACCCCAGAGGGGTTATTTTGTGATCACCTGAAGGATGCAGTAAAGTGAAGAAGTCTGTCACTGTTTGCTTGGATGCCCCTCTTAAATTTTTATATCCATGATCTGGCAGTTGTACCTCTCCCTCCAGACTACTTTCCTATCCACTTCAATGAGCATCCACTTAAGATTTTTGACTTGCTGTTTCTGATTTAAATTAACAATTTTATTCTGCACTAGATTCTCTATGTACCTAACAGCATGATCTCTCCTTTTAAAAGATCCAGTTCACTTAATGGACCAGTGAGCAACCTATTTAGGCTATTGACTTGTAATATACTTGGCCCTTTGGTATTTGACTGAGTTGTGGATTGTTTCAAATTCCATCATTGTGTCCATAATCTCAAAAGTACATGCCTTCAATTTGCTTTCTCTGGCTGCATTTCTTAACAAGTGCCCAGCCCACTTTTGGTTTTACAGATACTGGATCATGATCCAGTCTGGCATAAGACATATCTAAACCCATAATGTCAGAATCTGAACAGTTGCTTTCATTTTGGGGGTGTGGGAAATGCTGGCAGAACAGCTGTAAAAATTCTTAGCATCGAAATGATCAATGCAACCTACAATAATGCTTCACTGCAGTCCACAAGATCTGCGTAACCTGAAGGCTGTTCTGATATATAAACCTGGTCCACAGTGTAGATTGAGATTCTGGAATAATTTCTTCTCCCCTGCCCTCCCCACCCCACCCAAAACATTTGTCTTTGCTTATCTCACCTCCAGTTTTAGTGAAATTAACAGTCAAGCTAAATGAACAGTCTGTATTACTTGCCAGAGAATAGTTGGGTAGATTTGTAACCAGGAAGCTGCAGTTAGTATTCAGGAATTGGCAAAATTCTAATAGAAATGGTTTAGAATTGCATTACCTTGTTCTGATGTTTTCAATGCAAACATTGTATTTGGCAGCTAGCCTTATTTATTGTTATAGCAGGTGTGAAGTGAGATGTTAACCAACATCTCTAATTTTGCAAATGGCAGTGTGGAGAAGACCTGCCATGTGGTGAGCGTAGTTGATTTGGCAAAGTGAAATGGGGTTGAAAGATTCTGTTTAAAAATTTGAGAACATTTTCTGTTCTCCCACAGATGTAGTGGGAGAAAGATACACTCGAAGCTTGTTCGTTCATATCACTTAAGCTTCCATTATTTAGAAAGTTGGTGAATAGGTTAGTTGTGTTCATAGGCTATGTTGCATTGACTTTTCTGCAACTGTCCTGACACTGACAGTACAGAAGCTGTAACATTATGAAAGAGACTTTGAGCTTTGAGTCAAAATGTATGGAATTAGCCTTTGTTCGTGAACCATTTCTTCAAATGATCTTTTTGGAAGATTATTAAACCCAAGACAGTAACAGTTTGTAAAACCTAGCTTAAGAATTTTTAAAGTCCATGCATTGTTTCTTACAGACTTTGCTATCTAAGTTAATCTAAATATTAATGGTGTGATTAGTTCATATAGTGCCAGTTCTCCCAAAATTCCAGCAAAATCCATTGAACGATTGGCAGAGAAAATCATGTGGTCCAATATCTGGCATTAGGATCTCTCCACTTAAGAAATCGAAGTAATGAGTGTCACAGGATAAATGATGGCTAGACATTTCACTGCTGGAAATTGTAGACAATCTGGAATAGTCCTGATTTTTAACCTTCTGAAAACCTTCTGACAAAATACTGTGGAAGTGCCTGTGCTTACGTGTCCCTACACTTAATATTGTTTCTAGTTGCTGTATGTTGACTTTAGTTCCATCTTTTAAAGAATGAATTTTCTTTAAATATATCAGGTTGTGGGGGAACCTTTTCAAATAAAAATAACAAGTGTTTAGCTGGTCTTCAGTGGCATAATTACTGTTCCATTCAGGTTGAGTAATGTCTAGGAACACCTGGAGATCTGTACCCCCCAAGTGACCTTGAGGGAGATGAGGGATGTTTTGAACAATTAAACATCCTTTGAGTTTCCTTTTGATCCAGTTCTCGTAATCTCCATTGAATGTTTGAACTTTGTAGGAAACTACGATTACTGGGTTCCTTGCTGAGATATTTGTATCTTACTTAGTCATGAGTGAGGTCCCAGAAGACTGGAGGTTAGCTAATGTGCTTCTGTTATTTAAAGGTTGTAATGAAAAGCCAGGGATCTATAGACCAGTGAGCCTTATGTTAATGAAGAAGAGTCTAGGCCCGAAATGTCAGCCTTCCTGCTCCTCTGCTGCTTGGCCTGCTGTGTTCATCCAGCTCTACACCTTGGTATCTCAGCTGTTAATGGTGCGTAAGGACTGGTTTAGTGTTGTCAACGTGGCTTTGTGCGTGGGAAATTGTCTCCCACACTAGAGTCTTTTGAGGTGACAAAGTTGAAGGCAAAATAGTAGACATTTGTCTGTTTGGACTTTAAATAATTTATTACAATTCTGCACAGTAGACTGGTTAGTAAGGTTAGATCTCAAGATCTGGGGGGAGCTAGCCAATTGGATACAAAATTGGAGGGTTGCTTTCCAGACTGGTGGCCTGTGACTAGCAGTATCCTGCAAGGATCAATGTGTCTGCTGCTTTTTGCCACTTAAATGATTTGGATGTGAATATCAGAGGTCTGGTTAGTAAGTTTGCAGATGACACTGAAATACATGGCATGGTGGACAGCGTGGATAATTGCCTCAATACAAAGGGACCCTGAACAGATGGAATTCATGAAGTGTGAAATCTTGCCTTTTGGTAAGGCAATCCAGGGCAGTTTTTGTGCAGTAGAAGGTAGGGCCCTGGGGAGTGCTGCCAAACAGACCTACAGGTGCAGGTGCTTTAAGTGGAGTTGCAGGTAGACAAACTGGTGAAGGTGTTTGTCTTTGCTGGATGGAACCTTAGGATGTCATGTTGCAACTGTACTGAACATTGAGGCCACTTTTAGAATACTTTGTACAATTCTGTCACCCTTGTATAGGAAGGATGTTATTCAACTTGAAAGGGTGCTGAAGAGATTGCCAGGGATGTTGCTGGGACTGGAGGGTTTGAGCTATAGGGAGGGGTTGAATAGGCCGAGGCTTTTCCCTGGAGTGTTGGAAGCTGAGGGATGACCTTTTGTAGAGGCACAAACTCATACAGGGCGTGACTAGCCAAGGCCACCCCCACCTCCCCCTGGGTAGGGGAGTCCAAAACTACAAGGCATACATCTAAGGGGAGAGGGTTTTTAAAAGGACCTGGGGAGTAACTTTTTTCCACAAAAGGAGGTGTATGGAATGAGCCATCAAAGGAAATGGGTACAATTACTATATTTGAAATGTATATGAACAGGAAAGGTTCAGAAGGATATGGGATGTCTGGTTGGCATGGATGAGTTGGACCAAAGGCTGTATTTGAGTGCTGCATGATTCTTAAACTCTAATCTCCAACATTGAAATCATTCCCAGATCTC
Organism: Rhincodon typus; assembly: GCF_021869965.1. Taxonomy (NCBI): domain Eukaryota; kingdom Metazoa; phylum Chordata; class Chondrichthyes; order Orectolobiformes; family Rhincodontidae; genus Rhincodon; species Rhincodon typus. Next base: position 24,029,856 of record NC_063354.1, on the reverse strand, counting down.
TTCAGATTACATGGATTTCAACTTGTTTTGAATCCTTTGGAAGCTGCATCCATCAAATTTTGATATTCCCAGCATAGCAGCAAGCAAGAAATGTTAATATTGCCAGATTTCTTCCCTTACTTTGAAAGTGAAAGGGATCAATTTGTCTTAATTGGAAATAGCCAAAACGTTTACTCTAAGTGAAATGCAAGTAAGTCATGTCTGTTAACTAATTGTGCTTTGCACATATGAATTTGTATTGGCTGCCTGAACAGGTTTTAAGTTTACAGTTTTTACCTCCAGTGGGTTTGTACGGTACTTAAAGGAACTTCTGAAAGACTAAGATTTCAAGCAGTTTGGCAGCATTCAGAGCAACCTAATGTTAAATAACTTGAAGAACAAACTGCTTTTAAACAATTTCCAGATTAATGGACTTCAAATATGAAGACTTAGCTTGGAATAAACAAATAATGTGTTTTGGGAATGTGCTGTTGATTCCTTCAGAAGATTTGAAGGAAGTCTCTGTAGAGCTTATTCATCATTATTTTGGGTGGTTCAAGCTTCTAATTACTTCAGGGAAAGGAGCACTTCAGTCTGTGCTGGTTGTTTTAATCTGGTCATGCTGTGTACCAAGATGGTTTTTAAAAATATGTCCAACTGACAACTTTTTTTATTTAAGCATTGGTGTAGTTTTTAAATGTAAGCAAATTGATACGTCAATTGAAGTTTGAGTATTACTTTTGAAATGGCCTGGTCTCGCCATACAGAAGTTTCAATTTGTAAATTTATGTAAGCAATTGTACACCTCAGCCACTCTGTTTTGCCTCAGTCAGCTTGGGATTTGCAAATCAGTTACATTTGACTTCATAAAACCAAGTAAATTTGTTCTTTTTTTTGAAATAACCCACTTATGCATTACTAGTTTATATTAACAATCTAAGAGCATGTGTACCCCTTCCAGCCCCTTGCCTGTTCTGCTATTTAAGATCTGACTATAGTCTCCCTCCACACTTCCTGCCCTGTATAACTGTAGCAAAGCATATTTTATTGCAAGATTTTTAGAATGTAAGCAAAATTCTCATTGGCTAATCATTTGTATCTTAATCACTGACTCCCCAGATACCTCAGTTCCGTCATTGATCTCTTCATTTGAGTAACATGCTGCTTTTGTTCTTTTTTAAATAGCACATCTGAGCAACAATTTAAATGGCATGTTGCTCAGATGAACAAGTTACTCCTTTTTTCTTAGTAAGGTATTATTCACTATTTCAGTGCTTGTTTCCAAATCTGTTTTGGTGGTTGAATCATTCTGCAGCATGAGAAGGCTTTTGCTCCATAGTTGTCTGTTTAATCTGTTGTCCTCCATGGAAATTGTTTTTCTCTTTTACACACTCCTGTCTTTCTTTTATTGTGCACTATCTCCTGTTCTACCTGCTTTATGCTGCCCTTGAGGCAGTTGCTGATGAACAAGCAAGAACACTCATGGTCACACCTATTTTCTCACACTGGATATCGTCACTGTCTTAACCAAACTTCATTGCTATTGGAAGTATGCAGCTGTTGCTTGGGGCTTGCTAAAGCAGTATAACGATCAAATCCCTCAGCAGGGGAGATGGATTTTCCAGCATCTGTATCTCCCTCTTCAGGCCTTACAGACTGAGAGACTATTTGTTTGTTTGAATCAGGAAAGTTAGTGTTTTCCCACTTTCTCCTCATCATTTTACCACCACCTCCCCCCACCCCACCCCAATAAGACTCCCCTGGATTTGCCCAGAAGTAGATGTGACCCAACCAGGACCTGGTTGGGAGTCAGGGAGTGCCCATGTTAGTGGAGCTGCATATCATTTGAGAGTAGAGTGTTCCTCCAACACTTGTTTGACCTAGGACCATGGTCCTAGTTTCCATTTCTCACCACCAAGACATGGGCCTCTGATCTAGAGGCTACGTACTGCTAAGCAGTGTTTTCAGCTCCCACTTTGCCATTGTCATGTTCATGCCAGTTGACCAATTGTCTGCTGTGAAGCTAATACCACTCTTGAGGCAAACTCATTGATTCCATCCCTTTTCTGTAATGTATTGTGTCTCTGGCTCCCCTGGTTAGATTTGAAATTTGAGGTTAGCTACCTGTTTTTGTGGCAATCAGTTATGCCTTATCCCTGCAGTCTTCACTTCAAACAGACTGGTGAGATCACTGACTCTAGCCAGTTTAAGGATTGAAAGTGTTTTATGCAGAGTCTTGCTATAGAGTTAAGATCTTGCCACCAACAATGGTACATAAGCTGGAATGGTTGAGTTGGAAGATTTCAATACCATAAATGTCTGACAAGTGCAGATATCTAGTAATAGAGTAGATATGTACAATTAGCTTGCTATATCTTGAAGGCTGTACCTTGTGAAATGATTGATCCCATTTCCTGTTGCTGTAAGATTCATATCTCCTTTGGATATAGTTAGATTCCCATGCATATCCTGTGAGCCAGGATAAATCTGAAAGCTAGTCAATACGTTTGAGTGACCTTTGCTGAAAACTTAATACCCAGTGCTGTATTGATTGAATCCAGGTTTTCTGAAATTCTGGATACTAGGAGCTAAATGTAGGCAGTGGGGGAGGTTAAGCTGATACCCTTGGTGCGGTGGGGGTTTCAACCTAGAAGTTGAGGGCAACAGGGTTACACCTTCGAGTCAAGGATTTGTACAAAGCCAGGATCATCCTCTGCCACCACGTCTTCCCAGAAGACCAGGTCTCCCCTCAGCTTGTCTGGACAGCTGCAGTAGCAATCTTGCTTAAACGTGAATTCCAAGTGGCTGACTTAATAGTTCTGAGGAAGGGTTGCTGGACCCAAAACGTTAACTTTTTTCCTTCACGGATGCTGTCAGACTTGCTGAGCTTTTCCAACAATTTTGTTGTTTTTTTGTTTGGCTGACTTAACTAGACTTCTGAATATTTGGCTAATTTGAATAAATGTTTTACCTGTGACAAAGATGATAAAGTTGTGTTTAGCTGTACACATTTGACTTGGCTCAATGGAGGCAGTTGCCATAGTTCATGAATCTGTGACAGATTCAAATATTCAAACCGGCTGACATTCCAAGTAGTATTAAGGGCGTGGTACTCTGCCAAGTACTGTCCTCCAAGGTACAACATCACAACACAGTTCAAAATTGTCAGGAACTTCTGTGCTCTGGCTGATGCGTATCAGTTAACTTGCATCAACTAGGTTAGCTGCCAATTAATCTCATGGTGATTTGAGTAAATTGCTGTAGAGCAAACTGCCACTTTTATGTTGGCCACAGAAAATTGGTTACTCTAACTTAAATGGCTATGAAGCACCTTGAAACATCCTGCTGTGGAATGTTAAATTAAAACTAGCTAAATTCCTTTATTCTGTCAAAGCTTTTCTTGTGTGGAGAGCTTAACTGGAACTTCAGTCAATAGTCTGTTTTTCTGATGTAACTGAGTTTTTGGTGCTTGTTACTTTAAGCAATTTCATCCTATGTGAACATGTACTTATCTTCCCAACTAGTCATTGCTCCAAAAAATGTTTCACCCTGGCTGTCCCAAAACAGTCTGTTACCCAGTATTGTTCTGTACCTGACTGGATGGATGATTCTCCTGAGCTGGCTTGAATAATCTTTGACTACTTTTAATGTGTTTTCACTATTTTGTTTGTGAAGCTCAATATACTCCAGAATTAATCTTTATCAGCAGGCAAACAACAAATACATTTATGAAACCTTTGAGAATGTCAATCCCAAGTTGAAATGCCATATAAACAGGCAGCATGTATCTTCTGATATCACTACTAATTTTTTTGGCTGTGCTTTTTGACTAAATTATGTCAGCGATGTTACAGTATTGTGTGCTGAGGATAAACAGTTCCCATGTTGCTGTGCCAACTTCTCAATCTAGCCTTTGATGCACTAGGATCATTTTGTGTACTCTTGCTACTTCATTCTAAATTTTTCAATGTATTAAATGTTTTATTGTGCTGATCAGCAAAATGCCTAGATCAGCTTTGTTACAATATATAGTATTGTGCATGTTTTGGATTGAGCTTTGCAAACCTTTCTCCGACCTTTTTTATTGCAGGGTTGAATTAACCCCTGACCTCACCTCGGTGTAGGTTCTAAGCCTGATGACACTATTTCTGTAGCAATATATTGGTAAGGTTCTTTTTTAGTATGCCCCATGCATGTCAACCTGTCACAACTTAACACACTTTCCCATCTGTCACTAATGAAGTATTGTCTGCCTAACCCAGTAACCATTCTTACCTTGAACCTGCTGAGAACCTGTATTAATTGGCCACCTGTTTTAAACTAGGCATTTTGGAGTGAGGTTCTAGCCTTTTTCAAATTGGAAGAGTAATTAAACCCAAATGACCATTCAATACAGGTTTCACAAGGTTACATCCAATGAGATGGTATGGGTACTTAATGGAAGCAAATTGTACTTGTCAATTATGGTTTTAACTAACCTGAAGTAAAATGAGCTTAAGGATTGCATTATTGGCAAGGATGCAGTTCTTTGTCTTGTGCCCCACTCCCCAATTCTGGGTATTTCATCTCCCCACTGTCAATCTCCCTTTTTTTCCTCTCCTCTTTCTTTCTTCATTCTCCCATTGCATCATCAGCATGATGTCATACAGTAGAGGTTTTTCTAATAGAGATAGTAGGAACTGCAGATGCTGGAGAATCTGAGATAACAAGGTGTAGAGCTGGATGAACACAGCAGGCCAAGCAACAGCATAGGAGCAAAAGGCTGACGTTTTGGGCCTAGACCCTCCTTCAGAAATGGAGGAGGGGAAGGGGTTTCTGAAATAAATAGGGAGAGAGGGGTAGGTGGATAGAGGAGAAGATGGGTGAAGAGGAGACGGACAGGTCAAAGAGGCAGGGATGGAGCCAGTAAAGGTGAGTGTAGGTAGGGAGGAGATGGGTCAGTCCAAGGGGGTGGGATGAGGTTAGTAGGTAGGAAATGGGGGTGTGGCTTGAGGTGGGAGGAAGAACAGGTTAGGGAGGCAGGATGAGCTGGGCTGGTTTTGGGATGCAATAGGGGGAGGGGAGATTTTGAAGACATATTATTATTTTTTCCCTCACCACCCTTATCTGCTTTCCGGAGGGACCACTCTCCATGACTCCATGACTCCATGACTCCCTTGTCCGCTCCACACTCCTCTCCAGCCCCACCACACCCAGCCCTTTTTTTTTCCCCTGCAACTGCAGGAAGTGCTACACCTGCCCCCCACCCCAAACCCAACCCAACCCCAATCCCAGGCCCCAAGAAGACTTTCCACATCAAGCAGATGTTCACCTGCACATCTAATGTGGTATACTGCATCTGCTGTACCTGTTGTGGCCTCTCTACATCAGGGAAACCAAATGGAGGCTTGGGGACTGCTTTGCAGAACACCTACACTCGGTTCGCAATAAACAACTGCGCCTCCCAGTCATGAACCACTTCAACTCCCCCCTCCCATTCCTCAGACGCCATGTCCATCCTGGGCCTCCTGCAGTGCCACAACGATGCCACCCGAAGGTTGCAGGAACAGCAACTCGTATTCCGCTTGGGAACCCTGCAGCCCAATGGTATCAATGTGGATTTCACAAGCTTCAAAATCTCCCCTCCCCCTACCGCATCCCAAAACCAGCCCAGCTCATTCCTGCCTCCCTAACCTGTTCTTCCTCCCACCTATCCCCTCTTCTTCCTACCTCAAGCCGCACCCCCATCTCCTACCTACTAACCTCATCCCGCCCCCTTGACCTGTCCGTCCTCCCTGGACTGACTATCCCCTCCCTACCTCCCCACCTACGCTCACCTTTACTGGCTCCATCCCCGCCTCTTCGACCTGTCTGTTTCCTCTCCACCTATCTTCTGCTCTATCCATCTTCTATCCGCCTCCCCCTCTCTCCATATTTATTTCAGAACGCCCTTTCCCCTCCCCCATTTCTGAAGAAGGGTCTAGGCCCGAAAGGTCAGCCTTCCTGCTCCTATGATGCTGCTTGGCCTGCTGTGTTCATCCAGCTGTACACCATTTTTGTAATAGACCTTTTTTCCTTAATTTTGGTTGTTTACCAGCCAACTGCACCCACCTGTCCCCAGACCCCCAAAAGTTATCTGCCTTGCCACTTATTCTTTCACAATTTGAAAGTGACTTTACTATTGTTCACCAATCTCTCTCTTTTTTTGACTAAAGCTGCATGTTGTGTTACTGCTAGATTCAATGATAATATTGCTGCTCAGCTGGGTTAAAGGTAAGCATATTCTAAGGGGGTGCAAGAAAATTTACTGCAGTGACTTCAACTTTTTGTCCTTTGTTCCTTTTTTCCTGTGAAGCCACTAATGAAAGCACATTCTGAATATAAACCTAATATCAACACTTTAACCAAGTATATTTTGAGCTCAAACAAGTGTTTTGTTGACTTGTGTGGAGTCTTGATTTTATTGAGGGTATGTTGTGTTCAGTTTGTTTTGTTTAGCTTTGAGTGCAACCTGCTCCCCTCGGTGGTGGTGTTGTTGTTGAATGTCTGGGTTGGGAAGAACATTCTTTTGAAATGACCTTTGTTGGACTTCCTTTATAACCTGGAGGACAAGATGTTGTGCTCTTTAAATAGGTCATGCCCTAAAATGTGCTTTTGTAGGTGCATGATCAAAAAAATCAGAGGGCACCTACAGAAAGATTGGGGCAGGTACCAATATTTGGTCAACTTTCAAAGACCATCTTGAAGGAGAAAGATTTAGAGAACTGGAGAAATGTTGATGCTAATTTTTGAGTGGAGCCTTGATTTGCTGCAGGCTCTGCCAGAGTGCAGATTTAGTTCCTGGAGGGTGTAACGGTGAGGGTCTGGTAACGTGACAAATGGTGAGATGTTTAAAATGGAGATGAAAATAATTCCAATGTTTGAGTTTAATATAATCTGTGCAAGAAACATTTGGTATGTACCTGGTGGTTGATACCATGGGTGTACTCTAAATTTGTATTTGCACTAATTTCTTTAGTGCATCGAATTGCCTTCCAATGAATAAACAGTTTCAAGTATTTATTGCAATAATACAATGGGATCTCACTGCACTTAAAGCCACTTGTAGCTGTTGCTCATTGTCTTTCAGTAAATATAATGCTCGCCACAATGTGACTTTACAGGTTCATAGAACTTTACTGGATTCCAGCTGGTTGGATCCTCACTTAGGGGGCAGTCATCTTGGAACATTCTGCAAGAACCATTTGACTCATTCATTTCTGAGCTCAATTAACTTTTCTGTAGTGATTGGTGTTTTCAGCTGATTTTTAAATGTGCCTGACTGACAGATGTGCTTTTACGGTGCCTAATAAGAATTGTCTGGGTCTTGTCAGATTTTTTGGTGATTAACTATTCCTAAGTAGCTTCCTCATGGAATGAGCAGAAATTGTATATCTAAATTTTAAAATATTTGTTTAATGTGGGCCAGAGGGATAAATGCACTAAATTACACTGACCTCAGAGTCGATGACCAGTTCTTCTGTTTTCAATTTTTATGCCGAAATGAAACTGCAATCTCGGTTAGTTCGAAATGTTTGTAATGAACTTGGGCTTCCTCTGAAATGATGCATCATGTGATGGACAGTGTTTAGATTTGTTTCTGGTACACGTTGCGTGAATCAGCATCTGTCGGATTAGCTGTAAATGTGATTTGAGATTCGTTGCTCTGCATGATTGAGAATATACAAGAAAACCTGGTGCAGTACACCATGATGTGCTTCTAATAGTGTTTCTATGGATTGTGCAAGTGGAGGATGAGACTGTTAAAGAATACACTATGAATTAAGTTTATTTTTCATAACTGCAGGTAGAAGTTAGAAATTGCTTTAAATAGAATTTGGCCTAGATTCTGATCGAAGTTTTTTTTTTCCTATTTTTGCAATTTCTCAATAAAAGCCAATGAAAGACTTAAGGCCTTCTGGTTCAGTAATTGAGCAGTGATGGCAAGAACTTGGAATTATAATCTTCACACCTAGTTTGAGTCTACTCCAGATAAATTGCCACATCCCTCTAATACTGTCTTAGAAAAGTTTCACCCCCTCTGGGCAAGCAGGAATGTCTTGTCTCTAGCTTGAAGACCACTAGTTCTACAGCACTGAATTGCTTAGGCAGTTGTCCACAGGTTTTGATATTGGTGACTCTTATCCCTACACAATCAACTTGTGGTCAGTCTGTGTACTACATGAGCTCCCCACAGTACAAAAGCTTGACTTAAGTGGGTGAACTATTTCATTGTAAGAATGTACAAGCATGAAACAAGTGAAGGGCAAATGTTGCTCAATCTCTGGAGTCACATTGAAGCATGTTCCAGGCAGCCCACAAGGTGCAAATTTAATGGCAGCAAAAACTAAACTTACAGGATTGTGATCTGAAGGGAATATTGAGTGGTGTCCAAATACCTATTCCCATGGATTTTTAGACCTTTTTAAAGAGAATGGAAAGGATATGATCAAATTCACATTTGAATATCAAAGTAACTGATTACAGGGCCATTATAGTTAAAACTTGCCTGTGAACAGTGACCCATTTGTGGTATATCGTTGTTTGAAACTCACATTAGTAATAGAGGAGATGGTATCAGCAGTGGTGCTTCACATGGCAGTTTGTAGCCATCTGTGTTTCTTGGTCCTCCTGCTTGCTTTTCTCTTCCAGCATGTATAACAAGCTGCTATCTCGTTTGAATTAAGCAGTCCTTCCTATAAAGGAGTGTTCACTTTCTAGAGTTGTAAGCTATCAATTTAGTAAAGTCTTTTAAAGTGACTGGAGGTTTTTTCCTGTCTAAGCTTGATTTTTGGGACACTTAAGTCACACTTTTTAAAGCAGAATTGTAATGTGAATGTTGAACTTGTAGACCTTCCTGGGTACTTTTTTTGCTCTTGCCACTTGAGGGCACTAATCATAGTGCCTTGTATGGTTTCAAGACGAATATAAGTAGCACTTTAGCAAAGCACTAGAGGGCACTCAGCACCTGTCAATTGATGCAAGTTAAGTGTAAATATGTAAGCATATTCTCAATTAGTTCAGTTTTAAACCAACTAAACTTTTTGTTTTTAAATTGCCTCTCTTCAGGGAAAGGAATTGTTTTTTTTTTAATGTGATCTGATCTGGAATCAGTTGCTTTCTTCTAACCATGTCTCAGTTGAACTCTGGAGGCAAGTTTTAAAACACTTGTTGCTGGAATGCCAGCAAAAACAATGGTGAAATGAAATGCTGGAATCCTGTGATCAAGTAGGCAACAATTAATTTGTAGCCATATTCAACTCCTTTCCTTTTTGTTTAAAGGATTGGTGTATTTCTTGGCACATGCTGGCATATGTTTGTTTTGTGTAGCTTTTTACACTAATACACTTTTTTGCAAGCACTTGCTTTAGAACTTGTGATCTGATTTCAAGATGACTTCAAATTCTTAAATCTGTCACAGCTTCTGTAAATAGTACAAATTATTGCTGTTTTGCTCCATGTTTGGTTAATTAAGTAGAAAGTCAGACTTGCCAAATAATTCATTAACAGTCAGATCCACTTAGTTTCAATCTCCTTGCACATGTTAAATTTGCAGATCTGTGTGGGATTCTAAAACAAACAATACAATCAATTCATTGAATTGTTTCATCCCTATAAAAGTAACTCCACTACAATATTCTATTAATACTGCATTCTAAAATTCTGCTCATCTGTCGTAAAATCAAACACCACCTCACTGCAACTTTGTTACTTTAACATGGTCAGGATCCTGTTATGTTTGCAATAAGGTGAATGACCAAATTTCCTCTTCCTGCCCATTACCACCCTGTATTCTAGTGAGCACACCAAGTGATTAGTTTTGGTGAAGATGGGGATGTTCGCTGGACGCAGACCAAAAGTGTCACAAGCAATTCAGCCTACATTTTTATCTCCAGTTAAAAAGACGAAAGTTTTAAAATATTGCTGCAAAGGAAGCTGCAAATGCACTTCTGTTGTATGCTTTCAGCAGTTAACTGTTCTAGTTTAGATGACACTGGAATAACAATCTTCTACATTTTGTTAAACATTGCTTCTCCTTTTTGAGGTGATATCTTGAAGGTCTTGAGCATTTACCTTGGATGTTTTCATGGAAGTGAAGGTTTCTGTGCACATGACTGTCAAGAATAACAATTGGCTCTCGAACATGAGCATAATTTTTGGTTTTGCCTGGGGAATTAGTGTATTTCACAGGTAGAGCTAAGTCAAAGGTGAATATATCCCTATCACCACACCTGAGGTTTGTATAAGTGATTAATGCTCTAGGAAAATGTTCTGGTAATGTGAAAAGCTGAAGAAACAAGCTAATGAGCATGCCTTAGTATTTAGCTGTTTCACATTGCAAAGACTTGCATACCACCCCCAGGGCGTGGGTGGTGGTGTTGAGGAAAAAGGTGAAAGATTAGCAAGGGGATAGAATTAAAAGGGTAAAGTTCACAAAGAATTGGATTGCTTCTAATTGTCTAAAAGTAGTGTGTCACCATTGCAAGTTGGTTGCTCTTATGGAAATGGCTTTTTCCTTTAAACTGCTAATTGCCCTTTCTCAGAGTGGATGCTGTGGTACTTGAAGTTCTTTTTTTTTCTCTCTACATTGTTCCAACTTTTAACAGTCAGCTCTGAGCTTGATAAACCTTGAAAAACCTTGAACTGCTTTGTTCCAAACAGCAGACATTGTTATAGGAGTAACAGACAAGCTCATTAGTTCTTCCCCAGTAGGGTTTAGATCGTGTGACAACTTCTGCTTAAACGAGAGGATCAGATGACAAGTAGACCAAGCACTTAGTTTCATTCGTGTGGAGGATATTTGGAATGAAATGAATGAAGAGCAAAGCAGGGAAAAGCAAATGTCAATTTCTTTATCCAAGACATGTACTCTGGTTGAATTTCTTGTTTCTGTCAGGGAAAGTTGTATGGCATGGCTAATGCTGTTAATTTTCACTTTAAGGCTGTTTTTTCCACAATTGTCCAGATGTAAGAATATGGTTTGTGTTGACTGAAGAAAGTTGGTGTGATTTTTTTTCAATAATGGATTCAGCTGAATACCTGTGTGAATTGCACGTTTTATACACTGGTGTCCAGCCAGTGTTGGAATATCAAGCTCTATCAATATTATTGAAAATAAAGTTGTTGCAGTGTTGGTAATGAAGTCTAGGTTCTCTAATTCTGCCCAGCTAACAGTACTGCAAGAGATGGAACACTGCAAGTGGCTGTTTAATTCTTGCTGAAGAATGCAATTAAATAGGTCAAACTTTTTGACCTGTTTACTTTGCAAACTTAGACCAAGGTTTTAAAAAAACATTTCCATGAATCATCTGCACAAATGGTTTTTGTTCCTGTTCTGGGTAACTTGAAGATAGCAGGTCCCTAATAAAGGTAGTTTGTTTGGCGTGATTAGATTAAAAGGAGTTGAATTTAAAGTGCTGCTACACTTTTTTTTGTATGCAGTGTTCAGCATGTGTTTAACTACTTTAAACTGCCTCAGGAGCTCACTGAATGTTTGCAGTGTTAGGACACCCTTAACTCGGTAATTAAACATCAACTTGCTTCCAAAGCAGTATGCTATGGTGTGATGTGTTTATTGGCAGTGTTTGAGTTTCCCTGCCACAATATTGAGATTCAGGCCACCCAAGAGGTGAGAATATGAAGGGAAAACTAAATTTTATTTGGTGCTTTTGTGTACTGAGGTGGTAGGAATTGCTGATCTCATAGAAGTAAAAGCTTATGGATAGTGCAGGAATAAAAGTTCTCAGGCTTGTCAGAAATCCTGGACTCATGTCCACAGATATTCAGATTACAATGAGTCTAGGAGAGCTCTCAAAGCTATGGACAAATGGAATTTGACAAGTGTTCATGATTAAAATTTTGCAGTTACTTATTGTCTGATCTCTCTGAAAAGCAAAATGCACGTAGAAACTAAACTTTGAGCTGTGCATCTACTTGGTGTTTTCAGAAGTTTTTGAATGGTGTCAAACTTTTTTTGGTTTTTTTTGACTAGTCATAACAGGTGTTTTTTAAAAATAAACCTTTTTTTGCCACTTTGGAAAATGGCATGTATATATTTCAGTTTGGTTAACAACTCCAGGCCTGTTATGACATTTATTTATTAGCCTCTTGAGTTGGTCATAGCAAAGTCATGTTTTGAGAATGAGGGGGTACACGCTTATAATGGAAACATATTTTGCATTTAAGTGGATAGGTTTTTGATATCTTCATCCACCTGTCTTAATCAGCAGGCATGTTGCCTAGTCAAATAGTGTGTTCTGTTGAACAGTGGAGCAGACTTGAGGGGTTGGAGACACAATCGTATGACTGGTAAGGAGGAAAACCGGTAAAGATCTACGTGGGTTTCCTCCAGGTGCTTCGGTTCCTCCCATAGTCCAAAGATGTGCAGCGTAGGTGGATTGGCCGTGCTGAATGGCCTATTTGACCAGGGATGTTTGGGTTAGATATGAGGAAACGCAGTGGTAAGGGCAATGAGTCAGGGTGGGATGCTCTTGGGGGGTGCAGTTTGGTTTGGACTTGTTGGGCTGAATGGCCTGTTTCCCCACTGTACAGATTCTGATTTCTATGATTTCCTGCAAACTAATGTGGAAGTTTTAAGTTAAGACTGCAGGAATTCAGGAGCTGCTATTTGAAATGTAGCAGATGTTTTTGTAACGAAGACTTAATTGGAAAATACTCAACAGTGCAAGTTTGACATGTTTTGAATTTGGTATAACAATATATATGTGCAGACTTCAAGGTGTTTGACAACGTTCTGTATGGTGGACTCTTCAACAAACAACAATTGATGCTACATCAGTTAACTTTGAATGAGATATTTTAAAACTAAGGGCATTTGGGGATATGGGCCAAAGGCAGGTATATAGAGTTAGGTCACAGATCAGCCATTATCTCTCTGGAACTGGTTTGAGGGACGAGTCCATTCCTGTTCTTGTGTTCCTATGTTAATAGTTTCTATTTTGTTCATTGAAGCTTTTAATGGATTGGTGCTGATTATTGTGCATATTGATGAATCCTTCTAATTATGCTTCTGAGACTCAATCCTCCCTAGATTGAGACAAGTGTTGAAGGTACTGACATGAAGTGATTGTATCACCTATTGAAGGATTTGGTGAGATGGTTTGCAGGGGCTTCTTTAACAAAAAAAAGCTGCAAACCCACCTCCCAAAAAGGAGAAGAAATGGATGAGGGTTGAGGAGACATTTTTTGAGCCGAGGTGTTTGCAAATGCATTCAAAGATGACCTTCCTGTGATGTTCCAAGATTTTTTAACCAACCTGGTCAGATGTGTTATGACACCTCCGGGCAGCTGAGACTTGAACCAAGCCTTCTGGGCAGCACCACTGCACCATGAGCCCTAACCTGTTGATCTTAATTAACACCTGTTAATAGGCAAATCATCTCCTGTGTGAGGAAAAGATTTTGTTACAGCACTTCCAATGACCTCATGACATCCCAAAGCACTTTATGGTTAATTAAGTACTTTGAAGTCATTGGTTTGGTTCAATACAACTTTAGGATCTGTGTATAAACAAATTAACGTTGCCTGTTAAAGCTTTACTAATGGGACTTAACAGCTGGGACACAGTTGACTTGAAGATGATGCTTCACATTCATTTTTCCTCCTGTCCCTGTTGCACTGTGCCAGCATTTTCCTGCATGTTTGTCCACATTATTTTGCTGCTCTGACCTTGTTTTTCTTAGCTTGATGATGCATACTTTCTAGGATGCAAAGAATCTTCTGGTAAGTCCTAGGTTTGAATTTTACAATATCCATGTTTTATTCAAATGTGTTTGCTGTTTTCCCTTTTAACATCTGGAAGATTAAATTACATTTCAAAGTATGTAAAATCTTAGGCTAGCACCTATAAGAGGAAAATAAATGGCACTTCTTTAACAGTAGAATATTACTTCCCTTTAATGTAATTTCAGTAATTATAAATTGAGGGAATCTTCTAAAAGATGTATCCATCTTCCAGACTCTAAGTGTTCCACAAACATTAATATCGGCCTCCTGGGAGAATTTAAAAAAAAAAACACAAAATTGGGATTTGCTAATAGATATAACTCTTGTATTGCAAGTGATTTGTGGGCAATATTGACCTTTGAACACTAATTTGGTAAATGAAATTGCTGTTTGAGATGATGAGCAATGGTGAATTTGCTCAATTTGGAGGCTACAGTGTGCTAGTTTGGCTAATCCCAAGATTTATCTGCTCTGATTTCTGCCACCTTGAGGCCGTGATGTTAACATAAGTGCAAGAATTCTACTCTTCAAGTCTGAAATCCTTGCTTATGTCGGATTGAGAACAGAAGTATTGCAAAATAATGAAGTAGTTTAATGGCCAGCCACATTGGCTTCAATGCATTTAACCAAAATTTAGATGGGGATATCCTCCATGCACAAGTTTCTCTCTTTAAACACGTGTGATAATGTGGTACCTTTTTTGAATTTGTTTTACCTTCCTATGTGGATTTCTTAATGAGGACTTTTTTGAGGGGACACCCATCTGACCTGGAGCAGTTCGTCATTTGTGGCATTTAGTGCTTTGACCATAGGATTTCAATATTTTTGTAAATCTCAATAGACTAACTTTAGTTTTGTGTTGGACACATATATTGATCAATATCTTTGTACTTCGTCACATTGCCATAGGGTGATCCATAATAATGAACTTTAAAGTTTGGCAAAACTTTAACTTTCTACTGCTTTTCAAATCTACTTATTGCTCAGGAAGACAATAACATGCAAGTTCTTTGCCCTGTTGTCTTTTTAAAAAGACATGACATCTATCAACCCAAAATAACGATTTGACCTTAACCAGAATGTATTTCTAGAGGTAGTAGGAACTGCAGATGCTGTCGAATCTGAGATAACAAGGTGTAGAGCTGGATGAACACAGCAGGCCAAGCAGCATCAGAGGAGCAGGAAGGCTGACGTTTTGGGCCTAGACCCCTCTCCAGAAAAGGGTGAAGGGTCTAGGCCCAAAACGTCCTCTAAACCTTGTTATCTCTAATTCTGGAGGGCCTTTTAAACAGATTAGGTATCATGGCTGACTTTTTTTTGTTTGGATCAAGTTTTACTGGTCTTTAATGACTTATTTTAAGGTGGAAACCTGAAGTTTTTTTAAAAATTAGACTAAGCTGAGGTGTATATCAGTCACTAATCCATTTTTAATTGATCCTTTCAAAGTTATGCTTAGTTTTGCATTTATTCTTGCAGTCTATCATGAAAATGTTTTTAGTTCCAATTTGTGTAATCTAGAATGACAAGGGCAGCAGATGCAAGGGAACACCACCAACTGCAAGTTCTCCAAGCTGCTCCCCATCTGACTTAAATAGGCCACTGCTCCTGAGTCAAAATCCTGGAATTCCCTTCCTAATGGTCTTGCATGTCTAACTACAGTGCACTGATTGCAGCGGTTCAAGAGGCAGCTCAACACTGACTTCTCAAGGGCAGCTAGGAACGGCCAATAAATGCTGCCCAGTCATGCCACATGCCACAAGTGAACAGTTTGAGTTAAAAGCACTTTGGCAGGATGTGACATCACTGGCTAGTTCAGCATTTTTTGTCACTAATTGCTGTGAGGAAGTGAACTGTCTTCAAATCATCAGTTGGAACATACTTGGCCTGTTTTTAAAAAAAGTGAAATTACATTACAACTTTCAGGTTGGAGTCCTAATCATGCATGAGTGAGAATCTGGTTATTTTAAAAGGAGCATTTAATAACTTTGCTTTGGAATGGCATTTGCAAGTTCAGTTAGAAAATGTATTTGTGGGATTTTAGAATTATAGGTTCATTAGTGGTCTAACCATGCAACAAAATTTAGTCTTTTCTAAGCTGAAAGCCAGGTAATCTGGCAGAAGTTCAAGAAGTATTTGGTTGAGTAAAGTATAGGAGAGATTATAGTTCAGCTCAAATATTGGGCAGAGGGAAAATTTTATCCAGGATACTTCCTGGCAAAGTACGTGTGTGTAGGTGTGGGCATTGCCCAGAAATGGGTTTGGGCTTCATTCTGCTGATTTTTTTTTTTTTCATTTTCATTTTCCCACTTGAATAGCTTGACCATGTTAACCCTCTAGTTACTTTGTAAAACAGGGAGATTGACAGATGATTGCAGAGAATCCATAATGAGTCACTGCTTCCAGGCAAGATACTGTGGGGAAATGCTTAAAGTTGGGGCAACACACTGCTACTTGATGCAATGTGATTTTTTTTTAATGTTGAGTGCTTTGCTTTGGGTTTCACCTTGAGTGGATTAGCAACTTACAGGAATTCTTCAGAAAAACAAAACAAAATTGCATGTCTCGCTGTTCAGTTTGATTTTTAACACAACTTTTTTTTCTTTACAGAGCAGATGAGTAGAACCAATCGGGAGAGCCTTTCATGCATGCGAAGGAATTAAGTGGCTGTGGGCTTGAATTTTCAGATGTCAAGCCAAAAAATACCGACAAGTTTATCCTCAGTAGGGAGGTGCTGTTGAAGATTCTGTAATAGATGTTGCAGTAGAGTCTAATACAATAGTATACATTTAATTTAGTCACTTAATTCACTGTACTTTCAGTTAAGAGCTACATATTGCAGACTATCAAACACAATGTTAAAGTTAGTGCACAGCAAACTGTATATCTTGGTGTAACTAATGCAGGACAACCCTTTTTTTTTGTTTCTCTGAACAATGCAAAATTGTTTGGTTTGTTTAAGCCTTAAAGCGGAATTTAACAGGGTTGTAGTGTATTAACTCTTTTTCTGGGGATGTTTTAGTTCAAGATGGATTTGTAATTTTGAAATGGCAACATTTGCTTTATCTATTACATATGTCTCTACCTTTTTTGACCATGTTCAATAAAGTCTCGATTACTAGAGTTGTGTGGTGGTTCACTTTTTTTTCTTCAGCACAAGGCCCTATCCCTTCCTATTAATATAAACACTTCACCTTAACAGTTTTTAATGCAGATAATCCCGTATCCAAGTTGGAGTAGGTGGTTTAAAAGTGACACTTTTGAGGTGATTGTTCCCACTCTTACCTGTCATGGGGGGAGTGGAAGTGCTCTTGAAATAACCATGGGGAGTTGCTGCAGTCTACCCTACAAGTCCATAAAGCAGCCAATGTTTGTAGAAGAGGTGCATGTGGAGTGGCCATGCATGCCAGTAAACTGGTCTGATCTTTGGTATCAAGCATACCTTCAGAAGTCACCCAACACCAGATTATTAGTCAAAGTTAATCTGAAATCAGACTTGCAGAGCCTACCACATACAACCAACTAACTATTTGCTTCTGTTCAATTTAATTCTTTAATTAGTTAGTTGATGTGATGTTCTCTGTAAGCTTATGATTTCAAATTAATCTGTTGGACTATTATCTAGTGTTGTGATTTCTGATTTTTGTCTACCCTCGTCCAACACCAGTACTTTCACATCGTAGCATAGCTTGAGATGGAGGATATTGAACAGTTGCTTCTGATCCACTTAGTGTTGCTGACAGGTAGTCTAGGTGTGGAGAGAATCAGGTGCAGATGGCTGCTACATGATTCGTCATGTGAAGAATGACTACCTGTGGAATCAAAAACAAAACACTGCAGACATTGTAAATCGGAAACGGAAACAGAAACAGGTGGAAAAGCTCAGCAGGTCTGGCAGCACCTGTGAAGAAAAATCAGTTAATGTTTCTGGTCCAGTGACCCTTCCTCCTTCTGTCTGAGGAAGGGTCACCAGACCTGAAACATTAACTAACTGATTTTTTTTTTTTCTTCACAGATGCTGCCTGTGGAATCCATTCCAGCTTGCAACCAGTAGCTATAACACGCAGTTAATACTGTGGGGAGTGGTGGGGGCAGGGGGTCAGATATTGCCGTAAGGGTAGGGGAAAAAACCGGTTACTCAATGTGACCGCAAAGTCAAAATTTAGCACTAAGCCTGTTTTTAGCAACTCGCTGGTTTTTACTTTGCTAATATTCAATGGGAAAATTCAGAATTTTTGAGCTGCAATGCAATTGACCTGGAATTATTGGAAGTTGTGCTAGATGTTTAAGTAAATATATTTAAATTTGACTATTTCAAGAATCTAAGCTCTGTATCAGGAATTGTGCATCAGAACTCTCATCATTGTAGGCAGATGACCATTAAAGGAACCATCTGATGTCTGTCCCAAGATCAAACTGAAGCTAATACTGACGGTGGTTCTGATGAAGGGTCTAGGCCCAAAACCGTCAGCCTCTCTGCTCCTATGATGCTGCTTGGCCTGCTGTGTTCATCCAGCTCTGCACCTTGTTGTCTCTAATACTGACGGTGATAATGTGAAGATTGTAACAAAACAAGATGGTGGTTTACCAGCCTGTGCTGGCTCCATATGTCTGCAATTCCTGCATGAGTTAACCAGTCAATCATGTTCAGGCTAGCTCGGCTAGCCTCACCTTGCGGGGCGGCGGGGGGTGGGAAATATAATCCCATTCATAGGTCTTGAACAACTTCAACAATAGTTTGTGAATTACCTCTGCATTCTAACCACGAGGTTCATTACACAACTGACTTCATTTTATTTTTCTGCCCCTTCTACCTAGATGGGAAAAGAAATAAAGGGATAAGTAATTCAGATCAACTATGACAAGATGTTATGTAAATTCAGAATAACTTGCAGCTATTCACCTTGTACTTGGTGACATTTTCCATATTTCGTCCTCTTGTGTCATGTATTGTTACAGTGACTAATCTAAGTTGAATTCTCTCAATTAATCATAAAATGGAAATTAATTATTACCAAAAGAACAGCTATCAGATTTTGGGTGGTAACTGGTTATCAAACATGGCATGAATTGCAGCTGAGCTCATGGTAATTACTATCAATGCCAAATTTCATGTGACAGCTCACTGTTGAAGAACCCTCAAGTTATAGGAAAAGTGGGCCATTCTAACCACAATTCCCCACTGTTTAAATGAGAACATAACTGATCTGATCCTCAATTGCATTTTTCCTGCCTTTCCCCACCTGACCATCACCTTCAATTCCTTTTCCTTTTATGAAAAAAATCCCTCTCCATCTTGAAGATTCTTCACAACAAAGGGCTGTTGAGGCTGAATTGTTAATAACTCCAGACTTGCAACCTCTGGGAAGAAATTCCTCATTACTGATTGGGTGACCCTTGTTCTGGGATCCTGTTGCCTGGTCCTAGAGTCTTCCTTGAGATTGGAATAGAAGCAATGTTGAATTTGTTTAAATAGTTAGTGTAGGCATAATAGACGCTAAGCCAAAAAGGCCAAATCTCAACTTTTGACAATTTGTACTGGCATTGAATGCTGTAGAGCAGAGTGATTGGAGTTTGGTTGCTGTTACAACACGTAGGATGAGGAAGGTGCCGTTCTGGTGCCTTGTGAAATTTTTCAACAAATGAACACATGGAATGGTGGCAGTTTATCAATGGAAATTGTGTAAACTGCTTTCTGCACTTGTTCCATTAGTGATTAGGTATGTTGCATTCTGCTTCTATTGGTGGAGTGTTGTGGCTGCAAGTCCTGCTCCAGGGATTTGAGTGTACAATCTCAGTACCGCATCTAGGAGTTTATGGGACCTTGCTTTGTTCCAATTGGTCATTTAGTTTCTCCATTATAAGCAGGCAATACACTTCAGAAGTACTTTGGCTTTTAAAGTACTTTGGTTTCACCAAGAACTTCCATTTTATAGAGCACCTTTCAGGATTTGCCATTGTTGAAAGTAATTGTGACCTGTTGAAATTCTGCCAAAGTTTCTTTTCAATCCTGAAGATTGAAGGACAAGTCAATTGTGTATTTGCCATTTTACGTTAAATGTAAAATCTATCATGAATGGCCACACTTTTTGAACCAGAAGGAAAACAGCAAAATTTGGGAGTGGCACAAACTAGTCCAACTTTTACGTACCTGAAAACCAAGCTCTCCTACAAACAGTGTATCTAACTTTTACCTATGATTTGAGTGTTGCACAAACCAATAATACATATTTATGCAAATATATTTAACATCTTTTGCAATGAATTGTTGACTCAGATATGCCTGTTGGAGATAGATGTGCTAATTTCTTCAATTTCACTGCACTACAGTTCATTTTGTGCTCATGTTGGGAGATTGTGCTTTAGAGCCAGATTCCCTTTGGTAATTTGGCTGATAAATGTTAGCAATGCAAGTGCATTGCAGTCTGAATAATATTTTTAGTGTTTTTTTTTTAAAAGGCTGAACAGATTTGCAAATACACTCAAACTTCAGTTGCTCAAGCTGGCTTATTACCAGCCTGCTTTTTGGTGCTAAGCCGATATGCAATCAAATAACGTGGAAACCATTTTTTTTAAAAACCAGACAGAGCATGTGGACACAAATCTCATGTTTTTTTGTGGTTATTAGGAGAGCCAAAGACTGCATGATGGAATGAGTTATGGAGCATTCATGCAATCTTGGTAAGCATTATTATTCAAGCACTAGTATCTCACTAAATTGTACATTCTGCTTTCCACTCTAGGGTCCAGCGAAAGCAACTGGCTGCCATCTTCAAGTTAATGAAAGAAAAAAAGGAGACTTTTGGTGACATGTCAGAAAAAGACATGGAAGAACAGCTCAAGCTTTATTCTTTTTAGATGGTGGCTGTTTGTTCTGATGGTCATTTAATCTAATATTAAGGCTTTCTTTCTGAGAAGGTTACTTAAGTTTGTGCTACCTAGTGTTTATAGATAACCATTCTACTAATATGTTTAACAGTTTTCAAAAGAAGCAATTTGAAACGCTACCAAAGACCTTTTTGTAAAGCTGCAAGTTCAAATATAGCATGGTCAGATGCTTCCGTTATCTTGAACTGAAATCTTCACCTTTCTTCTAGTTATGTTTGTATAGATGATAATACTTTAGTGTTGACCAAGGCCTCACTCGTAATTCTATGATTGTACTTGCACCCAGTCACACAGTATGGAAACAGGCTATTCAGCCCATATAGTCTACACTGACCCTGTGAAGAGCATCCAGTCGAGATCTATCCCCCTATCCTATAACCCTGCGTTCCCCATGGCTAATTCACCTAACCTACAAGTCCCTGGACACTATGGGACAATTTAGCATAGTCAATCCACCTAAACTGCCCATCTTTTGGACTGGGGGAGGAAGTTGGAGTACTTGGAGGAAGCCCACACAGACATGGGGAGAATGTGTGGAGTTTGCACAGTCACCTGAGGGTAGAATTGAGCCCCGGTCCCTAGTGTGAGGCAGCAGTGCTAACTAAAGTCACAATGCTGTCCCACTTGAGTACTTCTGTAAGGTTTAGTATCTTGGCGTAGATCATACTACAGTGAGTTATCAACAAATCCTGGGGCAGTCTATAATCTGACAAATTTAATTCTGTTCCTCGTTTGAGACTTTTTACAGGATTAGCCTCGTAGATCACACTTTATTGCAAGTCCTTTTGGGATGGAAGTGCTCTGAGCTTCACATCATACCCAATACATCTGTAACAAAATGATTAACAAATGACAAGAGGACAGTATTTTACTGCTAACTTTGAAATAGTCAGGCCTTGCTGTAGCACTATTAACACTTTAACAATATTTGCAATGACCCTTTCTCAGTTCTCTCCAAACTGTCCCTTCCTTGCATTATTTTGAAGCTCAGATTTCTTGATTTTATTTAAGACTGGTTGAAAGACAGCACACTTTAATATCAAAATATTATGTAAAGTGTTTTACTTTGCCTTTTGTGTTCTTTTGCAAACTGTTTCTAAATCTGTTCTCTGCTTGATCTTTCCTCCCAATTTCAACTGTTCCCTTTGGACCTTAACTTTTAACACTTCTTCTGTTGAATTCCCCACCACCTTTTCTCAGGTGAACAGCCCCAGCTTCTCAGTCTATCCATGTAACTGGTGTCCATTATCTGTAAGAATGAAAAGCTTTGTTTTTGAGTGTGGGGTTTGGTGCCACTAGTTAAGTCTTTTCACAAGGCACTTTAGAGAAAGTCAACACTGTGTGGAGGTGGAGGAACACAGCAGGCCAGGCAGCATCAGAGGAGCAGGAAAGGTGACGTTTCGGGCTGGGACCCTTCAGAAATTTCAGCATTTCTGAAGAAGAGGCCCGACCCGCAACATCAACTTCCCTGTTCCTCCAGCTCCACACTTTGTTATCTCTGACTCCAGCATCTGCAGTTTTTGCTATCTCAATGATTTGGTATAATCTTTGTAATGTATATTTTAACAAAACTCCATTGACGTAGAGGAGTGATCTAACTAGCTTGGAATTATTTTTGGCTGATTTATCCCTTTTCAACCAGACTCTGGGCATGGTTCGTTCACTTGCCCTCCCATGCCCACACTTAGCTAAGCGGCTTTAGCCCTGCCACCTTGTGGCAGCCAATACTCTGAGATTGGAGGCCTGCGTGGAGTGTCAAAAATTACATATGGGATTGAGATTTAAATTTAAATTTAATGCTGGAGTTCCAACCATTCTTTAGTCGGCTTTTAATCTTACTAATGGTGAAAGAAGCTTAAATTTTAAATGGCAATTACTGCAGATTAACTATGTCTGATAGATGCATAAATGCATAATAATGACAAATATTATGGAAATAGACATTTGTACACAATCATGCCAAACATTGTAATTTGAAGTAATATTTTATTCAAGTTTATATCAAAGCAACTGGAACGAATGTCTGCCAATATATAATTCTATACATCAATTTAATTTCCAGATTTAATTTTCAAATGTAATAACTTGTACAAAAAAGCCATTAGCTTTCTAACATTTGAACAGTTAAATCTTTAATACAAATGTCATCCGGCCTGAGCGCAGGCTGAGAGTTATCTCTTGGACTTGAACTGATGAGAAAATCGTAGGTCATGACTCTTGTACTCTGAAAAGAGGAAATTAAATTTGTTATACATGTTATTTGCCAAATTAATGTTTTTTTTTTTTAAAGTCTTGGTTATTGCCCTGCATGTAGTACCATGTTCTCCTCCTGACTTACCTCCCATTTCATACTGATCTGCCTAACTTAGCTTGAAAATTCCATGGAAGGTAATCACTAAAGGCTGAGATAACAAGGTGTAGAGCTGGATGAACACAGCAGGCCAAGCAGCAGCATTGGAGCAGGAAGGCTGACGTTTCGGGCCTAGACCCTTCATCAGAAACGTCAGCCTTCCTGCTCCTATGATGCTGCTTGGCCTGCTGTGT
>NC_063354.1:23986708-24006284 GCF_021869965.1 Rhincodon typus | reverse complement strand
GAGATAACAAGGTGTAGAGCTGGATGAACACAGCAGGCCAAGCAGCAGCATTGGAGCAGGAAGGCTGACGTTTCGGGCCTAGACCCTTCATCAGAAACGTCAGCCTTCCTGCTCCTATGATGCTGCTTGGCCTGCTGTGTTCATCCAGCTCTACACCGTGTTATCTCAGATTTTCCAGCACCTGCAGTTCCTACTATCACTAAAGGCTGCTTTCCAAAACAAAAGCACTGAGCCATGAGTTAGAGGGATCTTAGAGTGCTTCAGGAGAGACGGTGTGTAATTGACTCCCAGCTGAGAAACCTGGGAGCTGACAGAAGATCAGCAAATTAGATTGGCAGGGGCACTGATGATAAAGATCCATGTGTTGATTTGAATTTAATATTTCCGTCCCCATTCTCTATCACCTTTTGGGAGGCTGTATGTGAGATCAGGCAGGAGGGTGCCAGAATGGAGGTCCCATTGCCTTCCGGCATCTCCCTGCTTTTAGTGGGATGAAGACTTACAGTTATAAAGTATTCAAGCAGTAGTAGATGGGTGATACTTCCCATATGCAAAGTATCCAGAAAGCCCCTTACAGGCTTCGGTAGGAAGACTCTCAGCATCAGAGTGGATGGCAGAAAGCCACCTCTGCCCCTTTCCATTTGACCTTATTTTGATGTAGTACCACTCACCCCTTCCTGGCAATTCCTGCACATGACCCTGTCAGGGATCCATCTTGAAGGCCTGTGAATTACTGGCAGCAAACGTTTTTCGCTGGGGTGACATTCCACCCTTCCTGCAGCTGTAATTGGGACCTCTGTGGAGCCAGGTGATGTACTGCCAACTGGGAACAAAACCTTTGGAGATCAGGTTGATGGGATTGCTGTCAGTTTTGACCAGAATCAATTAAATGATGCTGGAGCATAAGCAACTAGTGTGACCAGGTCCAGGTGTGAGATGGTCAGGGTTATGGTAACAATATCATGGTTAGTGTGAGATGTGTATTATTCTATTGCGTGGTCCCACCCCAACTTGATCGCTAGTAATCTTGGTGGCTAAGCAAATGTATCCATGCTTTGTGTATTCTTAAAATTTCAGAGAGAAGATGTTACTAATGATAAGTACATTTAGTTTTCAAATAATTTGTCCAAAGTGCACATTGCTCCGTTCTTATTCAAACATAGGCTCGTGCAAACTTCAAACCCACTGCCCTGTATCATTTTTTTATTCTAACTGAATATGAAAATTTGTGCCTGACTTGTCTGCACCCCTTGCTAAGCTGTGCTTCTGCAGCTTAGCAGTATGCAGAAAATTGTCTGGTCATGCCCTGTCTCCAAAAGGTGGGACAAGTGCAAACTGGGTAATTACTGTCCAGTTAGTCCACATTCTCATCATAGTGATGGAAGATGTTGTCAATGGTACTATCAATTGGCATTTATGCAGTTTGAAACTGGACAGTTTGGGTTCCACCAAGATCACACATTTGCTAACCTCTTTACAACCTTGGTCCAAACATGGATGACAAGATCGGAACTCAAAATGGGGTGAAAATGACTGCCATTGACAACTAAGGCACCAGTTAACAATGTGTTTTAAGCTCTGACAAAACTGCAGCTGATGGCCTCCGAGGAATCTCTCCACTCCCTTGTGATAAGGACTAAGGAAAATGGGTCCAGGTTGGTGATGAATCACCCCACTCCCAGGAGATAACTGCAGAAGTTCCTCAAGATTAGTATCCTAGACCCAAATGCCTTCAGCTACTTCATCAATGTACTTCCCTCCATAAGATCAAAAGTGGGGAGGTTTGCTGATGACTTGACAAAGTCCCATCCTCATTAACGAATCAAAGCAGACCATGTCTCTGCATGACAAGACTTGGAGGACATTGAGTTGGGCTGACTAAACGGGAAGTTACACTTACACAATGATAGCTGGTAATAACCTTCTTCCCATCTAACATTCAGTGATGTCATTGTGATTGTTGGTGAATCTCCCACTCTGAACATCTGCAGTCAGAGTAGACAGAGACTGGGAACCCTGTGGTAAGTAATTTGGTTTGTGACTCCCCATTCCTTTAGAGTGTAGCTCAAAGAACACTCTTCAGATCCTTATACAATCCAGGACAGATCAGCTCTTTTGGTGCCCCATTCACTTCACTGACACAGCGGTAGCAATGTGTTCCAGCTTAAAAAGGCACTGCAGCAACTCATCAAGGTTCCTGCAACAGTCCTTGAAAGCCATGATCTGTACCATGTAGAAAGACAAGCACAAGGAAAAGGACCAATGGCAAATCACTTTCTGAGCCCCAAGCCATTCTGGCTTGGTACCAGATTTCTGTTCCTTTAGTCACTTGATCAAAGTTCTGGTGGTGTCTGCAGCAGTAATTTGGAAAGAGTTCATGTTAAAGTTGTTAGCTCTACCCAATCCAATGTTTGTCTTTGAGCTCGGTCTTAAGACTTCTCTGGTATTCAGAGGGCATCTCATCACCATCTTGAGGGCCTTTGAGAATGGGTGCTTAAATCTTGGCCAAGCCAGTGTTATTCTCATCCCATGAAGGAATATTTTTAAAAATTGCATTAAATGTGAAGCAGCTATTGATCATTTTGGAAAAAACTGCAAAAAATCTGATCTCCCTTTGCTGGAGTTCTTGCTGGCAGCAAATTTCACTTGCCACATGAGAGATGATAAGCTACTTTTGGCAGTGCATAGAAACACCACTTGATATCAAAGTGTGGCTAATCTATTTTGTGTAGGGAAGTAGAAAATTCTGTCACTTCCAGCAGGTAATTTGCAAGGGACATTTTAATGCCATCAACATCATGCTGTTTGCAACCAGAAAAATATTTAGCTACACTGCTTCATGTGTAGTTGAAGTTCAAGTAAATGAATCCAATCCAATGAAATAATTTGATATTAAAGGTGAGGAAAATGGCTCACACTCCAAATGAAGACACTTTTCACCATTTTAGGTGTTAAGATCATTTCTGCTATGCTGAATGACACCACTTTAAATATGCATACCCTAACAGAAACTCTCAAAGTATTCTGAAAGAAAAGATTCACTTGAGCAAATGAAAATCTTTTATAGGTTTCTATCTTGACGGTGAATTTAACACAATGTCTCAAATGATTAATTTTCAAGTTCTTGGTCACAAATTATCTTTTTCCCTTTTGGGAGATATGCAGCAGCTGCTTGTGGGTTAGGTTTTCAAAAGACAATATATAATTAATATTGTGCCATCAGGGATTAGCTATTTGGGTATTGTGCTCAGGAAAGTATGTAGGTCTATGGGTCATGCTTTAGCTGATAAAATATAATGTTTGCAAGATCCTTTTGAAAGCATTATCTTCAGATACTTGCCTTTTGTTTCTTTGCTTGCACAAGGCGTGAGTTCCAACAATAACAGCAATTAGAACCATCAAACCAACAACTGTTCCTAAGCCTATAACCGCCTGAAGTAATGTTGAGTCAGGATCTGAAAAGACAATACAATATTAAAAGGTCTGAAGGCAGTTGGAAATGCAAGATGGCATGTTACAATACATCCTCTGTATCTGCAAAATAATGAATCTTGAATTCACCTCTCGGCTCCAAACAAAAGTAATGACAAAATTCAATATCCGAGGGTGAAAATTCCATGTTTTTAACCTATTTTTTAAATGACCTCTGCTCTTGTGCATTTCATTGTTTGCTGGAATGGAACCCTCTCTGATATGGAGGAATGACTGTGTTTAATAACATGAGACTGGAAGCATCATGATGTGGCAGAAGTTTTGTATGGTTCAATGAACACAAATGTGTGTGAATGCATAGAAAATATATTCTAATCTAATAGCTTGTTGGTTAGATATCCATGGAAGAAAAATATAAAGGAAGCACTTCAGAGGTGTACAGTGGAAACCGTGCAACAGTGACTGACTTTAGGAATTCCAATTTTATTTTTAAGAATTCTCTAGGGATGTACTTTCATTGCATGATGCTAATTGTCAGAGTCATAGATGTTCTGTTTGTGCATTGGGGTATGCCCATACCTTTCGGAAAGTGTTTTGATAATTGTGAGATTTTGAATTGCAATCTTTTGGTAGGGCAAAAAGGAATTAATAAATTTCATGACTGGTTCAATAGCAAACATAGGAAATGAAGATAATCGATCTAACTATGGACTGAATTATCCTGATCAATCAGGTATGCTGCTTTTGGTAATGAGGATGAAGGTTATGCCTCCTAGTGGGCTAAGGTGTAAAGTCAAATGGGTTGCCAGCTGGCTGCTTTCCCCCCGACTGTCTCCACGGTAGGGGGATGGGGGAGAGGAGGAGAAGAGAGTGGCAAGAGGCCCTTCGGTGAATAACTAACTGCCTGTTAAAGGTCTCATGGGACGGAGGCCGAAACTATTTGGTTTGTGGGAGAAGGTAGGGCATTGCCTAAAACTTCAGTGGCTTTGTGTGGGATGCTGGTGAGCTGCTATAAGGAAGACTGCCTGTGGAGAGTTCTGTCTATATATATTTGTGTGTGTGTGTGTGTGTGTGTGTGTGTGTGTGTGTGTTGGTGTGTGGGGGTATGCGGTTGGCATCCCAGCTGTTGTACCTTAACTCCCCACTCCCCATATAGAAACATAGAAGATAGGAGCAGGAGGAGGCCATTCGGCCCTTTGGAACTTCGAGCCTGTACCACCATTCATCATGATCGTGGCTGATCATCCAACTCAATAGCTTAATCCTGCTTTCTCCCCCTAACCTTTGATTCCATTCACCCCAAGTGCTATATCTATTTGCCTCTTGAATACATTCAATGTTTTGGCATCAACTACTTCCTGTGGTAATGAATTCCACAGGCTCACCACTCTTTGGGTGAAGAAATGTCTCCTCATCTCTGTCCTAAATCGTCTACCCCAAATCCTCATACTGTGACCCCTGGTTCTGGTTCCCACCATTGGGGACATCATCCCTGCATCTACCCTGTCTCATCCTATTAGAATTTTAAGTCTCTATGAGATCCCCCCTCATTTGTCCGAACTCTAGTGAAAATAATTCCAACCTCGTCGGCCTCTCTCATGCATCAGTCCCACCATCCCTGGAATCGGCCTGGTAAACCTTTGCTACACTCCCTCGAGAGCAAGACCGTCCTTCCTCAGAAAACTTCACACAGTATTCCAGGTGTGGCCTCACCAAGGCCCTGTATAACTGCAACAACACATCTCTTTTCCTGTTGGGAACCTCTCACAACAAAGGCCAAAAGACCATTTGCCGCCTTTACTGCCTGCAGCACCTGCATGTTTACCATCAGTGAGTGGTGCACAAAGATGCCCAGGCCCTGCTGCCTACTCCCCTCTCCCAATTTACAGGCATCAGGAAGTAATCTGCCGCCTTGTTTTTGCTTCCAAAGTGAATAACCTCACATGTATCCAAATTATACTGCATCTGCCATTGATTTGCCCACTCACCCAACCTGTCCAGATCATGCTGAAGGATCTCTGCATCCTCATCACAGTTGACCCTCCCACCCAACTTGGTATCATCTGCAAACTTGGAGATGTTAGGTTTTGTTCCCTCGTCCAAATCACTTGTATATATTGTGAATAGCCAGGATCCCATCACCGATCTCTCTGGCTCCCCAGTAGTTACTGCCTGTCAATTTGAAAAGAACCCATTAATTCCTACTCTTGTTTCCTCTTTGCCAACCAGTTTTCTATCCATCTCAATACACTTCCTCAAACCCATGTGCTTTCATCTTGCACATTAATCTCTTGTGTGGGACTTTGTCAAACACTTTCTGAAAGTCCAAGTATACCACATCAACTGGCATCCCCTTGTCAACCCTACTAGATATAGATTCATAGAATTCCAACAGTTTTGTCAAGCATTATTTCCCCTTCATAAATCCATGCTGACTGTCTGATCCTGCCACTGCTTTCTAAATGCTCTGCTGTAAAACCTTTGACAATGGATTCAACATTTTTCTCCACTAATGATGTTAGACTCACCAGTCTATAATTCTCTGTTTTCTCTCTACCTCCCTTTTTGAATATTGGAGTGACATTAGCTGCCCTCCAATCTGCAGGGACTGTTGCCGAGTCTACAGAATCCTGGAAGATAATCACTAATGCATCCACTATTTTCTAGAGCTACTACCTTACGTACTCTGGAATGTAGATTAACAGGCCATGGGGATTTATCAGCCTTCAATCTCAACCATTTGCCCAGCACCATTTCTTTTACTAATATTGATCTCTCTCAGTTCCTCCCTCTCACTAAATCTTGCATCCTCTAGCAATTCTGGGATCTGCTTTGTGTTCTCTTTTGTGAAGATAGAACCAAAGTATGTATTGAATTCCTCAGCTGTTTCTTTGTCCCCTATTTATATATTCCTCCACTTCTGTCTGGAAGGGACCCACACTTGTCTTTACCAATCTCTTTCTCTTCACATTCCTATAGAAACTCTTAGCACAGTTCTTGTGTTCCCTGCAAGCTTGCTTTCATACTCGATTTTCCCCTTCTTAATCAATCCCTTGATCCTTCTTTGCTGAATTCTAAACTGCTCCCGATCCTCAAATTTATTATTTTTCTTGGCCAATCTATATCCTACACTCCTATATCCTCCCTCCATGCGATTTCTCGCATTTGTTACCCACCCACACCACCCCAAAATCTGCTAGATTTAGCAGAGGCTGGTATATATCTTCAGGTTTTTTTCTCTTGGGACTGCATATAGTCCCAGTAGCAGCCTGTTCTGGCACCACTGCTACCAAAGAGCTGTCAGTCAGATAAGCTGGTATCTCTCAGCAGGTCTGGCAGCATCTGTGAAGAAAAAGATCAGTGTTAACGTTTTGGGTCTGGTGACCCTTCCTCAGAACTGAGCTGATATCCAATGTTGTAGATGTTCCCATCTGAATCCATTAGGGTCACCTGGTGTATTATTGCTGTGGGGCAACTGGATTTCCCAGAAGCATTGTATGGGATGACTTTCAGTCTAGCTGGAGAGGGGACTGATAATCTTTCCCTCTTTGATATCCACCCCAGTATTTAAAATAGTCTGTGAATTGAAAGTAGAATATCTGCATTTCCAGCTAACACTAGATTGTATGGGAAAGTGTTTTAAGAACAAAAAAAATCTTGCAAATGGGGAAGGTAATACATGTTGCAGGCGAAGTTCGGAAATCAAATTGCACAATGTACCAAATGGAAACACCACAAATGTATATCAAATTGATCTGCAGGACACCATATTGTCCCACACTGACTTTGTCATAGAACATAGAACATAGAACATTACAGCGCAGTACAGGCCCTTCGGCCCTCTGTTGCGCCGACCTGTGAAACCAATCTGAAGCCCATCTAACCTAAACTATTCCATTATCATCCATATGTTTATCCAATGACCATTTAAATGCCCTTAAAGTGGGCAAGTCTACTATTTTTGCAGGCAGGGCATTCCACGCCCTTACTACTCTCTGAGTAAAGAACCTACCTCTCACATCTGTCCTATATCTATCACCCCTCAACTTAAAGCTACGTCCCCTCGTGCTAGCCATCACCATCCGAGGAAAAAGGCTCCCACTGTCCACCCTATCTAATCCTCTGATGATCTTGTATGTCTCTATCAAGTCACATCTTAACTTCTTCTCTCTAACGAAAACAGCCTCAAAACCCTCAGCCTTTCCTCATAAGACCTTCCCTCCATACCAGGCAACATCCTGGTAAATCTCCTCTGCACCCTTTCCAATGCTTCCACATCCTTCCTATAATGCGGTGACCAGAAGTGTATGCAATACTCCAAGTGCGGCCGCACCAGAGTTTTGTACAGCTGCAACATGACCTCATGGCTCCGAAACTCAATCCCTCTACCAATAAAACCTAACATACTGTACGCCTTCTTAACAACGTTATCAGCCTGGGTGGCAACTTTCAGTGATCTATGCACATGGACACCGAGATCTTTCTGCTCATCCACACTACCAAGAATCTTACCATTAGCCCAGTACTCTGTATTCCTGTTACTCCTTCCAAAGTGAATCACCTCACACTTTTCCGCATTAAACTCCATTTGCCACCTCTCAGCCCAGCTCTGCAGCTTATCTATGTCCCTCTGTAACCTGCAACATTCTTCCGCACTATCCACAACTCCACCGACTTTGGTGTCATCCGCAAATTTACTAACCCATCCTTCTACGCCCTCATCCAGGTCATTTATAAAAATGACAAACAGCAGTGGCCCCAAAACAGATCCTTGAGGTACACCACTAGTAACTGAACTCCAGGATGAACATTTCCCATCAATCATCACCCTCTGTCTTCTTACAGCCAGCCAATTTCTGATCCAAACCGCTAAATCACCCTCGATCCCATGCCTCTGTATTTTCTGCAATAGCCTACCGTGGGGAACCTTATCAAACGCTTTACTGAAATCCAAATACACCACATCAACCGCTTTACCCTCATCCACCTGTTTGGTCACCTTCTCGAAGAACTCAGTAAGGTTTGTGAGGCATGACCTATCCTTCACAAAACCGTGTTGACTATCCCTAATCAAATTATTCCTTTCTAGATGATTATAAATCCTATCTCTTATAATCGTTTCCAACACTTTACCCACAACCGAAGTAAGGCTCACTGGTCTATAATTACCAGGGTTGTCTCTACTCCCCTTCTTGAACAAGGGGACAACATTTGCTAGTCTCCAGTCTTCTGGCACTATTCCTGAAGACAATGATGACATAAAGATCAAAGCCAAAGGCTCTGCAATCTCCTCTCTAGCTTCCCAGAGAATCCTAGGATAAATCCCATCCGGCCCAGGGGACTTATCTATTTTCACACCTTCCAGAATTGCTAACACCTCCTCCTTATGAACCTCAATCCCGTCTAGTCTAATAGACTGTATCTCAGTATTCTCCTCGACTACATTGTCTTTTTCCTGCGTGAATAATGACGAAAAATATTCATTTAGCACCTCTCCTATCTCTTTGCTTTTGCCCTTACTTCATAGTGTTTCAATAAAAGATTGTAGGACAATGTTTGAGCTTGTTCTTTTGTAGTTGTTCCTTACATTTGGTGTCTTCTTGATAGGTCAACATTCTTCTGGTAAGTTCCAAAGATCCATTGTTTGGCTCAGGCACGATGTTGAGAAGCTCGCACATTAGTGGATAAATGTTCACACTTTCGAATGGCTCAGCCAAATAATTCTTTTTGAAATCTGGACCAAATGCGCGAAAAATCATTTTCATGTCCATATTCGAGTTATCAAAACCATGCTCACCTTTGTTAAACTGGAATTTGGCTCTCTGATGGAAGAACAAAGGAACATTAATATAATGAGAGAGGACTTCAAGAGAATGTCGTATGTTACAGAATCCAGATGCTTTAAATCCAAGCATTGCAGTTGTGGTTAATCAGTCTCTCTTAAACACACCATGTTTTGAGAAAAACGCAATTCTATTTTCTAATTAGAATGTAAATATTAGTATATAAGAGAAGGAACTTTAGCACTAAAGGAAAATTGTTAGATCAAACAATGTGGAATCGCACTGTGTTGCTCAAAAGAAAACATGAAGTTTTATCTGAAGGAACGTCATGGTTTATTTCCAAAGAATCCATTACTGGAAATGCAAACTCGTTTTACAATTAGCAGCTTGATCGCAGTACATGCAGTTTGGTGTTACTGTACTGTGTTCAATGCTACCTGCTAAGTTGCAGTTGGAGAACCTGTAACTCTCTAGCTGAGTGGGTTCCTGATCCTGCAGTGGATTTAGATGATCTTTGTTAATGAGGTTATACAACAGACTCCAGGAACTGTTTCAATTTCTATTTAATTTGAAGCTGGATGCATTGGACTTTTTTCTTAAGTGGAGAATGCTGTGTTTACTAATTTGAACTATTTTACATTTGATAGATATGTCTATTTTCATTGGACATAAATGTATATTGTGAACATCGCAGCCTGACAATGGAGTTAGTTCTGTGTACATTTAAACTTAATCACAGGAATGCGTTACTGAACTTTTGTTCTGAGTCTACACTGTGTGGAGCTGGAGGAACACAGCAGTTGAGGCAGCATCAGAGGAGCAGGAGCATCTGTGTTTCAGGCCTAGACCCTTCATCCAGGAAAATTGTTATGTCTTGATAAAGGGTCCTGACCCGAAACGTTGACTCTCCTGTTCCTGCTCCTCTGCTGCCTGACCTGCTGTGTTCCTCCAGCTCCACGGGGTATTGACTCTGCAGTTCTTGCTATCTCCTTACTGAACTTTTATGTTTGTTTATTTTCCACCCTATTTCAACCTAAATGGATATCTCTCTTCCTTGCGCCCTCATGGATTCCATGATCTCATATCTGCATGCATTTATGTTCATCTATGATAGTGTCCTGAAATCTCCAAGGCAGTGAGTTGCACATTCTGCATTCTAACACATAGTAACATAGAAAATTGGAAGAGGAGAAAGCCATTTGGCCCTTTAAGCCTGCTCTTTGTTTGAATATGATCGTGGCTGATCATCCAACCCAGTAGCTTGTTCCCACATTCTGCCCATACCTTTTGATCCCTTAGCTCTTAGCCCTGAGCACTACATCTAACTCTTTCTTTTAAACATTTTTATAATCCATGTGAGTGATTTATATTGCTAATGAAGTCTGATCTTTTCCCCAGGCTCCCTGTCTCCATTACAAGCTGAGATATGGATAATTTGATGCTCAAGTTGTTTCACTATTAACTTTGACCTTGCAGAATAAAACCAGGCTCCCTTTCAAGTGCATTAAATTAGACTTGTTGGAGTTGCATTCTCATCAGTTGTTTTTACCAGCTTCTCAACCAGGTGCCTCTATTCTTTTTACAGCTAAAACATTAATTCCTAAAATCAAATGTTACACTCTAAAGCATATAAACCACAAACTTGATTTTCAGAATGCATGTATAAACATTGTAAATGAGGAAATAGAAATGTCTGTCTGATTTGACATAGTGAAATTACTGTTGCAAAACGTGCCTGAAGATCATTTGTACATTTGTACTTATACAGGATCTTAGGAAAAATATCTGACACGACAGATGGAGCCTAATCTCAAACCAGTTTTCATGGATCACTGTGTCAAGTTTAATGAAATTCGCTATTTTTTGGTTTGCTATTTGCAGCACGATGGCGCAGTGGTTATCACTGCTGCCTCACAGCAACAGGGACCTGGGTTCGATTTCACCCTCTGGCAACTGTCTGTGTGGAGTTTGCACATTCTCCCCGCATCTGTGTGTGTTTCCCCTGGGTGTTCCAGTTTCCTCCCACAGTCCAAAAATGCGCAGGCTAGGTGGATTGGCCATGCTAAATTGCCTGTAGTGTTCAGGGATGTGTAGATTAGGTGGGTTACAGGGGGCTGGGTCTGGGTGGGATGCTCTGAAGGTCGGTGTGGGCTTGTTGGGCTGAAGGGCCTGTTTCCACGCTGTGGGGATTCTATGATATGATGACCCTGTTGGAAGGAGCTTTTCCTTCTAACAGCTTTTGGGCAGTTAGTTTTTGTTTAGACACTGACTTGGCCATGGTATAAGTGTAAAGAGACCTCCAGGAAGCCTGCAGCAAAGACAGGTCTCTGACTTTCCTGGAAAACAGAAAACCCTTCCCATTGTGGGGAGGTTTGCAAGGAAACAATGCTCTACCACTTATTCATTTTTTTTCATCTTTTTTTTGTTTCTCTCTCCGTTTCTCTCTCCCTCGGGAGATACACTAGATTGACATCAGATGCCTTCTCGTGTTCTTAGCTTTGTCTGCTCATAATGAGGACAGAAAAAAAGAACTGTGTTTAGAACTGTGATGAGAAATAGA
Organism: Rhincodon typus; assembly: GCF_021869965.1. Classification (NCBI taxonomy): domain Eukaryota; kingdom Metazoa; phylum Chordata; class Chondrichthyes; order Orectolobiformes; family Rhincodontidae; genus Rhincodon; species Rhincodon typus. Next base: position 23,994,509 of record NC_063354.1, on the reverse strand, counting down.
TGCTGTCTTTTACAAGAATATAGGAAAAGCAGGAAAAGACAAACTGACCCCTTCACCTTGATCTGTCACCCAATCCTATTGGTAAAGAAATCAGACTGGGTGGGATGCTCTTTGGAGGGGCGGTGTGGACTCAATGGGCCAAATGGCCTGTTTCTCACTTTTGGGAATCTATGATTCTGTTAAGCTGAAAAGTCGGTGAGAAGTTAAAAGCCAAGTGACGAATTGCTGTGAGAATTCTCAGACTCTAAATGTGGTTCAGTTAACCCAGTGTATTCCACAATGTCGTCATGACCACTGAAACCTATTGCATTGTTCTGCTATCTACATCCTTTGTAATATAACCCTCACCAATTGGTTTCACAATGTGGGAATTGTTTGAATGGTGAATTTCATTAATTTCCCAAACCATTCCCAATTCATTTTTCAGAACAGTTTGTATTTTGATACGTATCTGCACTAATAATAGAGTTCTAGTTGTATAATCATAGATTCAATGTCTATTGATGAATGTGTCAATAATTGACAAACTATTTCTGAGAGTTGCTTCACCTTCTGGGAAACCTGTTTACAGGTTAACAATTTAAGGAGATGATACCATGCTGGTAACATCACTGGGCTTGTAGGTCCAGACTAATGCTTTGTGGACATGAGTTCAACTCCCACCATGGCAGCTGGGGAAATTTCATTTCAATTAATTAATAAATCTAGAATGAATTGCTGGTCTCATTAACAACAGTCTGGCAGTTTAATGATTATTAAAGGCCATCTGGTTTGGTAATGACCATTAGGGTAGGAAATCTGCCATCTTTTTGTATGGGCGACATCTGACTTCAAATCGACAGCAATCATTGGATAATGGCTGACTCTTAGCTGCCCTCTAAAATGGCCTAGCAAGCACTCATTTGCACCAACGTACTACACATTCTACACGGGCAACAGTAGTTTGAGGTTGGTTCACTGTCAGATTCTCAAAGCATGCAATAAATATTGGCCATGCTAGTGCTCATGTCCCAGGACTGAATAATAAAAGGAAAATCATAACTATTTTCTTTGCTGTTAAAGTGGCACTGACCCACTGAAGTTGTTTGACCAATTCTATTCTAATAAAAATAAAAATCTGTACTCTATTTTGAAAGTAGGACATCATGCTAATTAAAATTTGAAAAATTGTAGTTTTAGATATTCGCTAGGGTACAAAGAGTTTACCACTTGACTTTCTGGAACTTTAAGGTCAAACATGGAACTGCAATGTGCTTCATTTATTATTTACAAAAGGCCAAGAGACCATTGGAAAAGCAGAGCAGAATAGGGGAAGTTGAAATGATTTTTTTCTAAACAAATAGTGAAAAGTTGTCAAACCCTGACGCTTATTTAATTGATATATTGTTCTCGGACAAATAAATTCAAATAGATGGATTTCAATGAAACTGGGACACCAGAAGTATATGGTCTCAGGAAAGCTTGTTAATTTATGGCAATGGTACAGATCTGGATCCAGGGTCCTGGAATGTTTTAAAAGGATGAATTCATATTGGGTGAAAGGGCAAATTGACATTTCATGTAAAGAATTCTGTGATGTTTTTTCTCCCCCACTGGTTCATTTACAATATTGTGGATTATCTCTACTGATGTGGTGGAATTTGTGGCAACTATCAAAATCTGAGCTGAGTTTTCAAAGCAGATTATTCGATGTGAATTGGCCTGAAGCTTTCTCAATAAGAGCTCACCACAAAAAAGATCTTTTTTTTTCAGCTTCGTAGTTACAGAGCATCAACCAGTCAAGAAAAACCTACACAACTACACTAATGCTGAATTAACACAGTATTGAGGAAATAAAAACTTTGAGTACCCTCCTCACTTGATTTGTTCTGTTTAGGTACTCACCCCATGAATAACATAGCCAAGGTCACCATACATGACAATAGGGAGAATTCTTTCGTTGTTAGCATAGTGAAGTCTTTCTGGAAAATCTTCTTTTTTATAAACGTTTAGATGAGGATGAGCACCTTTGAGAGCTTGGTACACCTTTTCTATCATTCCTTCTTTAGGGAGTAACATGCCACTTGGTCCATAATCGAGTAATTCAAAATCAATGTCTTTGAATGAGAAGTTGGCAATTCTTTTCAGCACAATTTCTGTCACCTGGGGTTCTTTCAGCACAGTAGTCATTCCATGATCAGCAGTGATGATGACATTGAGTTTAGATTTCAAGCCATGATTTTTAATACTTTGCAATAAGTAACCTACTGTTCTGTCTACCTGCCGGACCATGTCTTTTCTCTGTTTTGATTCAGGTCCATGTTTGTGGCCAGCTCCGTCTGGTTCACCAAAGTAGAGTGAAACAAAATCCAGATCTTGTGAAGTGAACCATTGCATTACTGTGTCGATGTTTTCTTTCCAGGCTGTTTCATTGCTGTAATTGTAAAATTGAGGCTCTACTTCTTTCAGGAAAACATTTTCTCCATCATAGGAGGGTTTGGTGCCAGGGAAGTGAAAGGAGCCTGTTTTTAAACCCTTTAGAAATAAGAGGTAAAATATCACTTGAATAATTCATTTATATTTTCTACAGTAATGCAATTTCTCAGCATATTCAACTGTTGAACTTGAAAAGTCCGAAGAGCAACGTGAAATTCTTCAGACAAGGAATTTTTTTTGCTGCTACCAGAAATACAACATCGGGATATCACACTTGGTTGACAAATTGCTGAAAGGATCTTTTAGAACTTTTAAGCTGAACTGTCCTTTAATTTAAAGTCTCAAGCGAGAGTCCTGGGATTTTAGTTTATGGATCCTGAAGTTGCCATCAGGAGGAATCGTGATCAGGAACCCACACGTGCTGGTGCTGGTGCTGGGAGCCAGAGTGCAATTTTCATGGGGATGGAAAGCCGAGTAAGTGAACTTGCCTGGGGACCTAGAGCAATTAAGGATGGAAGGTGAGCTCCTGAGGTTTGAGGGATAATAGAAGGCCCTTCAGTACCGACACATTGGCAGCTCATGGTCAGTGGCGGGAGCTGTTGAAGTAGGTAAGAGGAAGAAATGGGGATCTTTGAGAGGTTTTGTGAAAATGTGCAGAGGACTCTGAAAGCTCGCAGAAGGATAAAGATAGTTTAAGTGAGAGGGCGAAGGTCTGGCAGATGGAATTGCATGTTGATAAATGTGAAGTCATCCATTTTAGTAGGATTAACAATAAAAGTGACTATTACTTCAACGGTGAAAATTTGCAGTATGCTGCTGTGCAGAGGGACCTGGGTGTCCTTGTGCATGAATTGCAGAAGGTTGGTTTGCAGGTACAACAGGTAATTAAGAAGGCAATTGGAATTTTGCCTTTCATTGCTAGAGGGATTGAGTTTAAAAGCAGGGAGGTTATGTTGCAGCTGTATAGAGTGCTGGTGAGGCCACACCTGGAGTACTATGTGGAGTTTTGGTCTCCTTACTCGAGAAAGGATGTACTGGCACTGGAGGGGGTACGGAGGAGATTCACTCGGTTGATTCCAGAAATGAGAGTTGGCTCATGAGGAGAGGCTGAATAGACTGGGATTACATTCATTGGAATTTGGAAGGATGGGGGTTGGGGGTGTTGGTGGGAGAGTCTTATTGAAACACACAAAATTATGAAGGGAATAGATAAGATAGAAGCAGGGAGGTTGTTTCTACTGGCAGCTGAACAAGCGGGCATACACTCAAAATTAGGGGGAGAAGATTTACGACTGAATTGAGGAGGAACTTCTTCACCCAAAGGGTTATGACCCTGTGGAATTCCCTGCCCATTGAAGTAGTTGAGGCTTCCTCATTGGATGTTTTTAAAGCTAAGATAGATAATATTTCAAATAGTAAAGGAGTTAAGGGTTATGGTGAGAGGGTGGGTAAGTGGAACTGCGGCCATGAAAAGATCAGCCATGGCCTATTCCTGTTCCAGTTTCTTAGGCATGTTTTAAAATTTTTCAAAGCAAAGTAAATGTAATGGCCAGATTCTATGGATGAGTGACACATCCACTGGCCATTGAGCTGCCCTATAGCATTATGTGGGTTGGAGTAAGGCTGGGGAAAGTGTTCCCTAGGTGGATTTACCTCTCCTTGGCCCTCCAGTGGGAAGCTGCCTCTATCCTTTGGCTACATTTGGGTCTCAGTGGGCAGGGCCTGACGTGCTGGATGGAAAGTTCCAATTGGTGAATGCAGACTGGCCTTAAACGTTGTTCTTATTGACTTAAGTGACTACCTGCCCCTTGCAGACAAGCAGGCTTCACCAAACCTGATGAAAGTTGCCTGGAGGTGGGACAATGGTGGGAGACCAGCACACTGGCCAAGAGAAAAAGAAAATGCTCTCATCAGCCCCTCAACCTCTCTCCATGGGCAAATGAAAATTCTAATCACACATTCCCCAGTCCCCAGCAGCATTCTAAAAGATTTGGCGTTGTTATCTGGGGATAGAATTCTGTGTTCCCAACATTACATTTGCTGCTGTTCTCTCAATAAAACAACAATTGGATCCCACAGTTGAAACCTCTGGTGGTCTTTCAGCAGTAATTGCAATATAAAAGATCCCTCATCCACAGGCAAGATGTAATTTAAAACATTGAAAAAAATGTCCACCTTCTCAACTGAAAATGTTATTTCCATCCTCCATTTATTTACATCGGTTGTTAAAACCCTTATTCTTTCAAGATGTACTGAGTCTTATTTTGCGTTTTTAGGTACAATTATGGACATTTTGTTACGTGTCTTGCCGCACTCAGTTGAACTTTGGTTTTTGTTAAATCAGGAAGGTACACACCTGAGTCTGAAAGATCATAAGGTGACTTTGTTTCGCTGTCCAAGAGTATTAAATAATTTTATCTTGAGTTATTTCTCTTCTAAAGTTCTACTTCCTTACTTTTAAAGAAATTTTTGATGTATACAGACAACAGAAATTTTTCATAAATTTTAATTCTGCTGAGTGTATGTAATTTTGCCTCGTGTAAAGAAATTAATGCCAAATGAATTGAATTGCATCATAGTCTGGTATGTTGTCAGAGGGGCACCAAAGCGATCAATATGGTGGGTGGTCGCACAGGTGATATACACTACCTATCATATTAGTAATGGCTCTTAAGTAGGTCACCCATACACAGGGCCTGAAAACAAGTTTTAGGCCCCTTATATATATTTGCAAACACTTGTCTGAGGCTCCCTTTGCAAAACCTGCTTGTGACTGCCCATAACATGCATGTTGAAGCCAGTACACTCAGGAGCTTGGCAGTCAAACCAGCAATTAGTTATAGAGTCCTATAGCACAGACAGGCCCTTCAGCCCAAACTGGTTCATGCTGACCAAAATGTCCATCTACGCTAACCTCGTTTTCCTGCACATTGGCCTATGTCCTTCTAAACCTTTCCTATCCATGTATTTGTCCAAATGCATTTTAAATGTTAATGTACCCGTCTCAACCACTTCCGCTGGCAGCTCATTCCATATGCACAACCCACTGTGTTAAAATAAAAAAAGTTGCCCCTCAAGTCCCCATTCATTCCTTCCCCTCTTACGTTTAAACTGATGCCTTCTAGTCCTCGATTTCCCAACCCTGGAAAAAAGACTGCATACATTCACCCTATCCATGCTTCTCATAATCTTATATACTTCTACAAGATCTCCCCTCAGTCTGCTACCCTACAAAGAAAAAGGTCCTAGCTTGTCCAACCTCTCCCTATAATTCAGTCCCTCGAGTTCTGGCAATATCCTTGTAAATTTCTTCTGCACTCTTTCCAGTTTAATAACACAATATTCCAAGTGCAGCCTCACTAACGTCCTGTACAACTGCAATATAACTTCCCAACTTGAATACTCAATGCCCTGACTGACGAAGGCCAGTGTGCCAAAAGCCGCCTTCACTACCCTGTCTACCTGTGACTCCACTTTCAGAGAACTGTGCACCGGTACTTCAAGGTCCCTCTGTTCCACTACAGTCCGTAAGGCCCCACCATTCACCATGAAACTCCTACCTTGATTTGGCATTCCAAAATGCAACAGTTCATGCATATCTATATTGAACTCCACCTATCATTTCTTTGCCCAATTCCCCAGCTGATCGTGATTCTGCTGCAATTTCTGATAACCTTCCGCAGTGTCTACAATACTGCCTATTTTAGTGTCATCCACAAACTTACTAATCATGCCTTGTACATTCTCATCCAAATCATTGATATGGAGAACAAACAGCAAATAGGCCCTGCACCAACCCCTGAGGCACACCACTAGTCTCAAGCATCCAGTCTGATAAGCATTGTTCCACTATTACCCTCTGCTTCCTACTTTCAATCTAATTGTGTATCGAATTTGCCAACTCTCCCTGGATTCCATGCGATCTGACCTCCCAGAGCAGCCTTTCATGTGGAAACTTATCAAGGCCTTACTGAAACCCATATAGACTACATCTACTGCCCTGTCCTCATCAACCTTCCTGGTCACTTCAAAAAAAAAAAAAAATTTGAGAGGCATGATCTCCCACGCACAAAGCCATGCTGACTACTTCTAATCAAATCCTGTCTTTCCAAATGCATGTATATCTTTATCCCTCAATCTTCTCAATTAACTTAGCTACCACAGATGTTAAGCTTACTGCTCTATAATTCCCAGGCTTTTCTTTGCAGCCCTTCTTGAGTAAGGACACAGCATTCACTATCTTCCAGTCTTCCGGGACCTCACTTGTGGCTCACGATAACGCATATACATCAGCCAGAGCGCGCGCGCGTGCATGCACATGCACACGCACACGCACACGCACGCGCGCACACACACACACACACACTTTAGCTTCTTGAATATACCTGGTCAGGACCAATTGATTTATCCACCTTCATACATTCTAATACGTCCGACACCACCTCTACTGTGACATGGGCTGTCCCCAGGATATCTCCACCGACTTTCTCAAGTTGTCTTGTCTTTCTCCACAGTAAACACAGGGGAGAAATATTCCTTGAGGTCCTCTCCCATCTATGGTTCCACACATGTCCATTTTGTCCCAGAGAGGTATTTTCTCCCTTTAGTTATTTCTTTTTCATTTAATATACTGAAAGAATCTCTTTGAAATTCACCCAAATCTTCTCAGCCAAAGCTATCCCATGTCCCCTTTCACCCTCCTGATTTCCTCCTTCAGTAAACTCCAGTATCCCCTACATACCTCCAGGATTTCCCTTGATCCCAGCTGCCTGAACCATGCTGCCTCCTTTTTTCAGGTCAAAGCCTCAATATCCCTTGTCATCCAGCATTTCTTACTCCTGCCAACCTTGCCCTTCACCCTTACAGGAATGTTTAGACCTTGAACTCTTGCTATTGCAATGTTAAAGGTCTCCCACTTGCTGGAGGTCCCTTTGCCTGTAGACAAATTACCCTAATTCACCCCTGCAAGCTCCTGTCTAATTCCATCAAAATTTGTCTTGCCCCAGTTTACAACTTGAACCTGTGGACTGGTTTTGTCCCACTCCATAACTACTTTAAAATTAATAGGACTATTTTTTTATTATACCGCCTCTGAATTGAAATCTAACAAAGTTCACAAATGTGCTCTGCAATGTCATTTTGTTGTACTGTTAATGATGTACGAACCTAGTTTGTCTTCCCTTTAATGTGTCGACTTCGGTTTATATTTTACAGGACAAGCCACTTTTTAAAAAAAAAGTTTAAATTTCTGAGATAGTAGGAACTGCAGATGCTAGAAAATCTGAGATAACAAGGTGTAGAGCTGGATGAGCACAGCAGGCCAAGCAGCATCATAGGAGCAGGAAGGCTGACGTTTCGGGCCTAGACCCTTCAGGGTCTAGGCCCG
>NC_063354.1:23969284-23986308 GCF_021869965.1 Rhincodon typus | reverse complement strand
AGGTAAAAAAAAATTCTTTTAAAATCAAATAAATCTTTTGGCGATAGTTTCCGGAAAAAAAACAAAACAAAACAAAGAGGGTGGCACGGTGGCTCAGTGGTTAGCATTGCTGTCACACAGCGCTAGGGACTTGGGTTCGATTCCACCCTCGGGCGACTGTCTGTGTGGAGTTTGCACATTCTCACTGTGTCTGCGCTGGATTCCTCCGAGTTGTCCAATTTCCTCCCACAGTGCAGATTAGGTAGATTGGCCATGCTAAATTGCCCATATTGTCCAAGTGTGTGTAAGTTATGTGGATTAGTCATGGGGAATGTATGGGGATGGGGATGGATGGGAAGCTCTTCAATGGGGTGGTGTGGACTTGTTGGGCCAATTGGCCTGTTTCCACACTGTAGGGATTCTATGAACAACGGTCACTGGTCTCAAAGTGCTCCCCCCTGTCAACTCAGTCATCTGTCCTGTCCTATTTCCCAAGAGTAGGTCAAGTTTTGCCCCTTCCCAAGTAGGACTCTATATATACTGTTTTGAGGAAACTTTCCTGAACACACTTAACAAATTCCAGCCCATCTAAGCCCTTAACACTGTGGCAGTCTGAGTCTATGTTAGGAAAATGAAAATCCCCTACAATGATAACCCTATTGCTTCTGCAAGTCTCCCCAGCCTCCCTGCATATTTGTTCCTCTAATTCCTGCTGACTATTTGGGGGCCTGTGGTACAACCCCAATAACATCACCATCCCCTTCTTATTTCTTAGCCCCACCCACAAATCCTTACTGGATGATCCCTCAGTTATTTCATCTCTGGCTACTGGTGTGATACTCCCCTTAATCAAAGATGCAACTCTCCTTCCCCTCTTTCTTCCACCTCTGTCCTGTTTAAAGCATCTGTACTCTTGCACATTAAGCTGCCAGTCCTGTCCCTCCCTTAGCCATGTTTTAGTAATGACTATAATATCTCAGTCCCACGTTCCTATCCACGCCCTAAGTTCTTCAGCCTCTCCTGTCAGCCTCTTACACTGAAATAGATGCAATTTAATCCAACAGGCATTCCTTGCTCCCTGTCATGTTTCAGCCTGACCTATCTCTTCAACTTGCTATTTCTGATTACTGTATCTCCTTTTAGCCTCGCACTCGCCTCCCTGCTATTGAGGATCCTACCCCCCGCCAATCTAGTTTAAACCCTTTCTTGTAGCACTAGCAAATCTGTCCGCCAGGTTATTGGTCCCCTCCAGTTCAGGTGCAACATTTTCCATCTTAAAAAGGTCACCTCTGCCCCAGAAAAGATACCAAAGATCTAAGAATCTGAATCCCCTACCCCCTGCACTAATTCTGTAGCCACACATTCGTCTGCCATGTCTCCTGTTCAACCCTCACTAACACATGGAACTGGAAGTAATCTGGAGGTTACCAACATTGAGGGCCTGGTTTTTAACATTTTTCCTAGCTCTCTATAATCACTCACAGGACCTCATCCCTATTTCTACCTATGTAATTTGTGCCAACGTGCACAATGACTTCTGGCTACTCACCCTCCCCCTTCAGAATGTAAAAGGGTAGCTGGCAATTGCATCCATAATGATAGATCTTTGTTTTTTTTTTCTGACTTAGTTTGCAGTAGGGAGATGGAAGACTATGCTTCACAACTCCAGATTAAATTTGCTACTCACAATCGTATGTATGTCTCTCTTTCCAGTAGATTTCGGTGAAATACTCTAATGTTCTCATTTACCTGTCGCTGGGCAGTGATCCAGATGGGCAAACTTCCATTGTCCCAATATTCATTGACACTCTGCGTCTGGTAATATTGTTTTTTTTGTCCGGTTGTTGTATTGAACCACATATTGTGGATTACGCCATGTGTCTCTATATATCTACCTTTTAGAGGAAATAGATGTTTAATTTCTTCTTTTATAATACGGAAAGGTGTATCAATCAAGCTTCACCATCACTGAGTCAATGTAAACAATAAAGCCTAGATTGCGGTTTTGTTCTGATAATCGCACATTATTAACCACATTTACCTTATTTAATGGGAAAAATCGATCTGCTTTGTTCCTTCTGCCAAATATTGAGTGGGGAAATATGAGGTTGCCCACTTTTGCGGGACAAATAGGAAACTGTACATTATTTAAATGGGGAGAGAGACAGCAACTGTGTGGTACACCGAGATCTTGTTCTGTTACTTGAATCACAAAACATTGGTATGCAGTTGCAGCAAATGATTGGGGAAACAAATTGAAGATTGCTGTTTATTATAAAGGAAATGAAATACAAACATAGGGAGGTTTTTCTCCAGTTCTCCAGTACAGGACATTGATGAAACGACATCCAGAGAACTGTGGATAGTTTTAGTCTGCTTATTTAATGAAGGATATAATTGCATTAGCATCAGTTCAAATAAGATCCATTTGATTTAATTTTCGAGGTTTTGAGAAAAGATTGGACAATTTACACATGCCTGCAATATTCTGACTCTTTACTAAATGTGATTTTTTGTTTTTTTTTAGTGTTAGCATGTTCCTAAATATTACAGAGGAACATATCTGTGCAGTTGCTAGTGTTACTCAGTATTTTTTTGTGATTTACACTCCCAACGACTGCATTGTGCAGCTTACATTTTGGGATGCAACTGCTGACCGGTACCATTTTGAAGTAAGAGATACTTCTCAGTGACTTAGAAATCATGAAAAGAACTTTGCAGAAACGTTTTATCTTAACATCTGACTTAAGGGGTGACTAAAGTGATGAGTACACAATAATTGGATATAGTAGGCAAGGAAGATCTATTGTCCCTCACGAAAACGTCAATTATCAGAGCAAAGATTTAGGGCAATTGGTCGAAGGATTCGAGGGTACATGAAGATAAAAATTTTCACCTAGGGGGTGTCGGTATCTGGGAGGCTAGTTTACTCTGTCAGTTCTGACATGATGGGCTGAATGGCCTTTTTCTGAGCCATAGTATTTCTGTGATTTAACGATTCAATACTGTTAAACTAGCAGTTTAACAAAAGCATTACACAAGGGAGGATTGAGTAACATCAGTATCTTTTTCAGACTATGGGGAACTGTATTGTAAAAAAATCATTCCCATTAAATTGCAATGCTGGTATGGTTTGTGTTGGTACTGTGAGTTTATTTTGTATAGTTCTGCATAGCTGGCACTGACACAATGGATTCAATGGCTGCATTCTGTATCGTAAGTTTTCTACTTTTCAATAATCAATTAAAACACAACACCGTTCTGAAAACTAAAAAAATTTTTAACAATAAAGGATTTTACACCGAATTGCAGAAGAGATTTTACAAAAGGAAAAGAAAATGATGAGTGGGTATCTGAATTTAACATTTTAAATTAGATGAACAAAATTCATCTTGACAATTCTGGTATTCTTCAGAATGAACCTAATTTGGTTAAGTGTTATATTGTATCTCTTTTTCTTTCTTCACCTCACACGTAAATTGTCATTTTGGAAGACGTGGGCTTGAGGGAAGGGAAAACTTTATTTCCGTGCTTTTTACAATGAAATTGTTAAAACTATTCTTTCTGCTCTTGGCTGCAAGGAATTCCTCCCTGAGCTGGCAACGCCCTGTGGAGCTTGAAAGACGACAAAATGAATGGTAAATTTAGAAAATTGACTTTAAGTAATTACAAATTATAATACTTGGCAATTATTAATATCTATCGATGCAATTGTTACTCAAAGTAAGTTTTTTTTTTTTCTTTATTTTCTCCAAGTTGATTTAAAATGTTTCCTTGTTATATTTAAGATTAACAGGTTTATCTGTATTAACACATCAGTCAGCTCTTTGGTGATGCAGTGCTACAAGTGATATTGTTCAGGAGATGGCAAAAGGACTGTCCATAATACTAACTGCCAAGGTAAGGAAGGAGTTGTACTTAAAGTGAGTGAGCGCAATTGGAATTCAGTATTGCTAATGAAAGACAATATTAACGAGTAACAAAATTGCTATGGTTACACTGTTAGGAGACTATAATATTGAAGATGTCATAGAAACATCTAACTACTATCCACAAAGTTAATCCACAAATTAAAAACATGATTCGCAAAGGAAACAGAATCAGGTGTTTTATTATAATTAACAGTAAATATGAATAAGTAATACTTTTATAATTTACTTGTGGAATGTGGGCATCATTTGCTAGCAAAAGCCATGGAAATAGCCAATGATACTTATAATTGAAATGTATATTTGCAGGTTTTGATATACATGGTTAACATCTGGTCCCTTCGTTGCATAACAATTGGATATTTTGTTAAAGTTTATAAATCATAACAATAATCCAATTATTTACTTAATCAGAATAAAAATGAAGGCAGAGAACTTACCTGTTATCAATGTGAAATGAGATGGAGAGGTTATTGTAACAAAGGCAGGTGTAATATATTTTGCTTTCACGCCTTCTCTGACTAAATTTTGCAAATTGGGGCATTCAACATCTTCTTCATAATCCCAACGAAAGCCATCAAAGGAAATAAGTAGCAGCTTGTTATGACTCTTCCGTCCATTCCTGAAAATAGGAAGACTATGTGTTAGTGACAGCAGAAGACTCAAGTATAGGACAGAATACATTTCCCTGGCTGCTTTCAGTCACTGCAGTAACCAAGAACAAAAAAATGACATGTTTACCTATCAACTAGTAGAGTTATTATAGCTTTAGCTTATCCCAAAATAAATCTTTATGGTAGAAGAAGATTTCAAAACAAACCAGTTGACTGTTTTCACTTTAGGATAGTTCTGCTGGAGATTAGAGCTCAGTAATGTATGCTACGTGATATTTATCATCTGCAGAGTGGAATTTGATAGCTTATCTCTTCATGGCAGGAAAATTATTTACCAAATAATAAAGGATAGAACTACTTGAACAGATTTACAAGTTATTCTGTGATATTCTCAACAAGGCATAAATATTTATGAAAGTCACGACAGGTTTCAAAAGAAAAATGATTCTCTTCTGTCATTAGGTGAAATTCATTCTGGGGCTGTTCTTGTGCATGCCTTATTGGATATATGCTTCAGAATGAAAAGAACTCTCCAGACTGTAATAGGAAACGTTCAGAGATTTCCATTCTTAGTTTATAATAGCCAAGGAACAACACAAAAGCTGTATCTAAAATATTGTTCTTGTCTTTCCTTTTCAATATACTTCTGGAAATTTTGAAGAATATATAGAGGCAATCTTGAAACACAAATTTGATTTCTTATCAAAATGGACTGCTAGGATCAAGCAATATATATTTCCGGAGACCTGTCTATCGATCTTAGCATGCCCCTACTCCCCTTCCCTTTGACTCCTCCTCCATCCTACCAAGTCCTGATCTTCCAACTCCTCCTTCCTGATCCCTGATTCATTTTTTCCATTGAAGCTGGGAATCTCTAATCTCAGCAACAGGGTCTTATTCAATTGACTCTTAAATCTGCTGCTGGGTTTCTTTGAGGCCTCGCTGAACTGGGACATGAAAGGCATTAATTAAATTAACAAAACCAAAAGCGTGCATCCCTTCCACTTCTGATTAGCTGAATGCTTCAGCATCATTTTTCTAATTCATTCAGGGGATAATGGTGGCCAGCATTAATTTTCGATCCCTAATGGCCATTGAAAAGGTGGTGGTGAGATGCCGCCTTAAACTGTTGTGTAGATGCCTAGGAAGATCCCTTTTGAGAAGGAATTCCAGGATTTTGATCCAGTGACATTGAAGGAACAGCGGTATTTTTCCAAGTCAGTCTGGGGTGTGTATCTTGGAGGGGAACTTGTGGATGGTGGTGTTTGTGTAAATCTTATGCCTTTATCCTTCTAGGTAGCTGTTCATGCATTTAGAAGTGCCCTTGATGAATTTCTGCTGAGTATCTTGTAGGTGGTACACACTGCTGCTCCTGAAGATTGGTGGTGAGGGGACTCCATGTTTGTGGATGTGGTGCAAATGAAATGGGCCTGTTTGCCCTGCATGGTGTCAAGCTGCTTGGATATTGTTGGAGCTGCACCCATCCAGGCACTTCATGGCATTTCATCTTGTGCCCCCCGCCCCGACCCAAACTCCGCTCCCCATTCGTAACAAATTAATTATTTGCCTCTTAATCTGCTTGCACTCTTAACTCAGTTGACTTCATCTCACATTTTTTCTCTCCTTCCTCCTTCTCCTTCGATGGTTGTGCCTTAGAGACAGTTGGAGATTTCTTCAGAAGACCACTACTGCCAGCATTTTGTGAAACAGTGGTACCGACCAGCCACCACCATGGGATGTTTTGTAGTCATGTCTACTGGAATCATCTGTGATATTTGGATCAATTCACTGCCACCAACCTTTCTCATTAGTACTAATCCAAGTTACTTACACCAAGTGGGGAAGGATGCCCATACAAAATCTTCAGCAGAAAAACGACTTGGCTTGCTTGAAAAGCATAGGTTTAATACATGGCACTTAATGGCTAGTTGTTACTATGTCTGAGTTACATGATTGCCTCGGATGGTTCCTCTGACAGCATCTTGCAAGTATGCAGCCTATACCATTGAGAAGGTTAAGGGTGGCAGATGCACAAGAATACCACCACCTGCAATTCCCCTGAGTTGCACATTATGCTGACTTGGAACTATATTGCTGTTCCTTCACTGCGTCTTGAATTCCCTTCTTGACAGAATTGTGATTATCCCAACAATTCAAGATTTGCAGCCATTCAAGAATACTTCTAAGAAGCACTACTACCTTCTCAGGACAATTTTGGATGGTAGCAAATGCTGCCTTAGCCAATGATATCTACATCCGGTGAACATATAAATAAGAGACCTCTGGTTGGACTGAACAGTAAGTACATAGTTATATGGCACTTAGCACTTAGAATACCTCACTGTGAACCAGTGTTTCCTCCCAGGAACAATCATTTATATCCAGACTTGTGGAGCTTATGTCATGATGTCAATCTTTTTCTTTAAGGAATTAACTCTTTTATGCATATCTCATTAAAAGCTTCTTTTCCTGTTCTTTAATTCTTTATATAATTATTTCAGGTAAGTAAATATACTTATCACTGCCCCATTCTTTTCTCTCTACCCTCATGCCCCCATCCACCAAAAAAGCTTTTAATTTTATAAAAGGCTGATTACATGTTTTGGATGGAGGTGTGCCGCTTGAGCATGAACACATTCAGGTTCAGTTTATTGCTATACTGGAACCTTAATGGATCTTTGACTTCCACAATTGCCTTTGCAGTGATTATGTTCTGGCTGTGATGTTGTTGAATGTTTGTCTTCCTTGGAGGCTATTTCGTTTCTTCGAGTCATATTGGAGAAGATAGCTGTGCTTCTGAAAGAAGTAGCATTTTCCTTTTGGCATTGAAATGAGATGGACGAGCATGAGATCCCCTCATTCTTGTACCTATTTATTTTGATAACATAAATATATTATTAAGCTCAATCAAAATAATAAAGCTGACTGTGCTGTTTCGGTACTGCTTTGAAACAGCTGAACTGACTGTACCAAGAGTTTATAATTAACTCCCGGTGGTTGTGATATTGAGGATGTCTGATACTCATTTTAGAAATTTGTTGCAAATGAAAGATAATTGTATAATTTCTCCATCTGTGAAATCATAAGTATCTTCTGATCTCTTGGTTAAGAATAGTTGCCATAAAGCAATGGAGTTAATCTTGCATGGCATATACCTTAGGTTCAATGAACATTCTTTTGAGACATAAGTCTTTCTCTTCTTCAGTTATGTTACATTAACCACTTCAACATACCACAGAATCCTAGGAGCAAAGCCTGCTTTTCTGCTCAGAAGTGGTTTTGATGACACCCTGTTCGATATAATAATGGTATCTGTAGTTTAGGAGTGCTCTGAGCATTCCTTTAATTTTGGGTGGTTTTCTGGCTACACCAATTTCTCTGTCAGAAATTTGTGGCTTCTTTTTTTTTCCAAGCAAGAGTATTGTTTTCTGGTTAGTACTCCAATTTTCGCTGTAGTGCCAATTTTGAAATGAGTCGGATAACCATCAAACTGTATGATTTTGTCACATCTGATTCAGATGAGTCATCAGTGCCCCTAGGAATGAAACAAAAAAACTGCAGATGCTGGAATCTAAGGTCGACAAGCAGGACACTGGAAGGAACCAGGCAGCATCTGGAGGAAAGGAGAAGTCCATGTTTTGGGTATTACTCTTCTTCAGGACTGGATGTGGAGGTAGGGGATGCTGCAGAGAAAGGGGTAGGGGGTAACGGGTAGTGGAATGGTGATGATAGGTGGACACTGGTTGTAGGCACAACCTGGTTGGTCGATGGGACGGTGAATCCAGTTGGTAGCTGGAAGGGACTGTCAGTAGGTGGAATGGAATGGAGGAGTCAGGGCTGGAAAGGGTGCCAGGGGTTTGGGTGGGAAGGTTATTTGAAATTAGTGAACTCCATGTTGAGTCCTCCCATCTGTAGGGTGCCCAGCAGCAAGTGAGATGTTGTTCTTCAAATTTGCGTTCTGAATTGCTGTGACGCTGGAGAAGGCCAAATACATACACCAGTATTGTTCCCCAACTCTTCCACCGTTACATCGATGACTGCATTGGTACTGCATCCTGCACCCGGGCTGAACTGGAACAGTTCATCGACTTCGCCAACAATTTCCACCCTGCCCTCAAATTCACTTGGTCTATCTCAGACAGCTCCCTCCCCTTTTTTGACCTTTCCGTTTCCATTTCTGGTGACAGTTTATGGACTGGCATTTACTTTAAACCCACAGACTCCCATAGCAACAAGACTACACCTCCTCCCACCCTGTATCCTGGAAAAACTCCATCCCGTTTTCCAATTCCTCTGTCTCCGTCTCATCTGCTCTGATGAGGAGATGTTCCACTCCCAAGAATCCCAGATGTCCTCCTATTTCAAACAACATTCTTTTCCCACTCTCTGTCATCCAGACAGCCCTCCACCGCGCCTCCTCCATTCCTTGCTCCACAGCTCTATATCAACCCCCCGCCACCAAACATAATAAGGATAGGGTCTCCCTAGTCCTCACTTTCCACCACCAGCCTCCGCATCCAATGTATCATCCTCAAACACTTCAGCCAACTCCAATCAGATCCCACTACCCAGAACATTTTCCACTCCCCACCCCTCCCTACCTTCCTCAAGGACCATTCCCTTTGCCACTCCTTAGTTTGTGCCACACTCCCTACCGACCACTCCCACTTCTCCGACACCCCCCCCCTCACCTGTACCTTCCCCTGTAACCGTAAAAGATGCAACACCTCCCCGCAAACCACCTCCCCTCACCTCCATCTACTGCCCTAAACAGTCCTTCCAGGTGAGACAGAGTCTCATTTGAATCTCCTCCCACCTAGTCTACTGGATCTGGTGCTCCCGACGTGGTCTTCCCTACATCAATGAGACCAAACGTAGACTAGGTGACTGTTTTGCTGAGCATCTTCGCCTGGCCCATAATGGCCAGCCTAACCTCCCGGTCACTGCCCATTTCAACTCCCCCACCCACTCCCCATCTGACATGTCTATCCTTGGACTCCTCCAATGTTGCAGCGATTCAGAATGCAAACTTGAGGAACAACACCTTATCTTCCACCTGCGCACCCTACATCCTGGAGGTCTTGACATTGAGTTCTCTAATTTCAAATAACCTTCCCACCCATTCCCCAGCTCCCTTCCCAGCGCCCACTCCTCCCTTCAATTCCAGCTAGCAACCGGATTCATCCCTCCCATCAACCAACCAGGTCGTACCTACTACCGGTGTCCCCCGATAACCACCATTCCACTACCCTCACCTTCTCTTTACCTGCAGCTCCCCCTACCCCTACATCCAGCCCTGAAAAGAGGTAATTCCAGAAACATTGAATAACTTTCCTCCAGGTGCTGCCTAGCTTGCTGTGTTCTTCCAGCCTCCTGTTTGTCTACCCTCAGCAATGGTTGACTTACCTTTTCCAAAGGTGCTATAAATATAAAAAATGTTCTAATGCACATAGTCTTAGTAGTCTGGGATTTCTTCCAGAAACACTGGCTGGGCGGTGTTAACCTTTTTAATGCAAATGACCATAATTAGTTCTGATCTCATAAGGTTAATTTTGACTTTGTAGGAGCAAATTACTGCAGATGCTGGAATCTGTACTGAAAACGAATGATAAAGGCTCTGATGAAGAGTCATCTTGACTCGAAGCATCAGCTTACTTTTTTTTCATGGATGTTGCCTGACCCGTTGTGATCTCCAGCACTTTTTTTGACTTTTGTGCATTCTCTTGAAATGTCTCACTTTCTTAGAAAGGTTGTACTGCAGTGGTAAAGCTGACTCTTTTTAACTTCACATATGGAACCGTAACTTACAGCATCAAAGAATTTGAATACTTTTCATTCGACCTATCATGTGAGCTTTGGTGTATTTGTATTGCAGAAAATTGACCAAGTCTGATGATCATATGCAAGGTCAACGTTCATTCTCATCATTGTAATGCACTGTTTTCAGATTTCTGCCTCTACGACGATCTAGATTGCACTGTACAGTGTGAGATTCTCTTTTGATTACAATTGTAACATGTCCAAAAGAAATGCATCAGAAATTCCAATTCTTCTTAATTAATTCTCATGGTCAGAATTCTGATTTACCAAGTACAAGGACCATTATTAAAGTTGTCACCAGGTTCTCCTGGAAGCTGTATTCGTCTATTTCATTTTGCTGTCTCCATTTAATGATTAGTTCTAAATACAAAATAGTTGTAAAATGCTCTAAATGTTATTAAAGACTCCTTGCCTTTCCCCTTGCATTCTGTCATTTTAAAACATGACTTGCCACTGTATCTCCAGAATAAAGAAATATGTTCACTTGTCCTTCTCTGGGCTTTTACTGTATTCATAAAGCAATTCTGTATCTCAGAAATTGTCTCTTCTGTATTGTCCAGTTTAATTTCCCTGTGTAGAATTTGTGATCTTAAATCGGTTTGGAGGTGTAATATCTTTCTCCATTGTCACTGCATTTAACTGATTCTACTTCCCTTACTTAAATGATTTTTTTGAAAAGCTTTTGAAGGAATCTTTAGACTATTATCGATATGGCTGGTTTTACTGTTTAGTATTTTAAACTGAACCTTCAAGTTTTCAAAGCTGTTTGAATATTGTAAATACATTTTATTTGCTGTATGCTAAAGAATAAATTGTTCAAAGCTTTATTATTAAGAAACTTTGATTTAATGATGACTTTTAACTTGGATCTAATTTTCCTATTCAGAAATTTGCTTTAATTTTTGGTGAAGGTGAAAAACTTCTAATTGCTTCAGAATTATTCTCCCACTTGACAAAATCACAGAATTGTTATGATGTAGAAGGGGGCCGTTTTCCAAACTGAAGGAATAAACTTAATCCACACCATTTTCATACCATTTATAATATTTATATGTGATGATCATCACATGAATGACTCGTGTATGTTCACCTTCTTTTCCATGTGATTTGTGGCATTTTAAACTGAAATTAAAAAAGCATCAGGCAATTTTTGAACTTTAAGATAATCATTCAATCCACCAAAAAATTATTTTTACTTTGAAACAGCAATTTCTAATAAGTTCTCCTGTCTTGACTTTTTAAGTTTAAGTAATTAAATTATACTGCCATTCCATGATTTTCTTAATGAGTATTCTTTTTACATTTGTTTAACTTTCCTGCCAATTTTAAATGATTATAATAATTCAAACATTCTTTTAGCGTCTCAACCTCAATTTTTTTTCTTTAAGAATTTTCATCCTTCCTTCAAGGGAATTAACTTTGAAGTCCTATATTGACCACTTTACCCCAAGTTTATGGTTTAGAATTTCCCATTGTGGTGTTTGTGAAATTCTTCATGATCCACTTGAGCCTTTTCAGTTATCTTCACAAATTCTAGATGATTTTAGCTGCTCGGGGCACATTTAGCACTGCTATTGCCTTTGCAGTCACTGTTTCTACTGGCTGCTGCTCTGGTTGAAGCTGGCTGGCTCCATGTGCTTCTCATCCACTACATTTTTAAAGATACACTCAGTGCAATTCTTTACCCCACTTCTCCTCCCGAGGGCTGAGACTTGAGGGCAGCTGAAGATTTCTTTAGAAGGTCACAGCTTCTAGCATAATATGAAACAATGTTACCACTGGTATATGTTTACATGTGTATTGTATATATTGTAGTCATGTTCACTGAAACTATCTCGGATGTCTTGGGTTGATTCACTGTGATCAATGCTTCCTGTTGGTATTATTCTAATTCTAAGGAAGTAGGTAAAGATGCTTACACAAAGTCTTTGGCAGAACAAAGCTTGGTCTTATTGAATAAAATAGGTTTATTACATAATATGTAATAGCTAGTTACGTTATGTCTGAGTTACATAGTCTTTGGTGAGACTTCAAGTTAGACTTGAGTATAAGTGCACATTACTGTTTAGCTACATGGAATTTAACAGTAGGGCCAAGGGAAAATCTGGTTTGCTCCTCCCAGGACCAGTTATTCATATCCCAATGAGCAGAGCTTACCTTGTGATGTCAGTGAGCCTGGTGGCTCGGTGGTTAGCACTGCTGTCTCAAAGTTCCAGGGACCTGGGTTTGATTCCAGTTGAGTGGAGCTGTGTGGACTTTGCGTGTTTTCCCTGTAACTGTGTGGGTTTTTGCCAGGTGCTCATTTCCTCCCACAGTCCAAAGATGCGCGGGTTAGGGGGATTGCCATGCTAAATTGCCTTGTGGTATCCAGGGATGTGCTAGGGGGGATTAGCCATGATAAATGCGGTGTTCTGGATCTGGGTGGGATATTGTTTGGAGGGACAGCGAAGACTTGATGGGCCAAACAGCCTCCATCTGCACTGTAGGGATTCTACAGGTGAGTTCAAAATGAAAGGGCATATTTTTAAGGTGAGAGGAGAAAGATGTAAAAGGGACCTGAGGGGCAACTTTTTCACAGAGGAGAAAGTGGTAGGTGCAGGTACAACTACAGCATTTAAAAGACATTTGGACAGGTACGTGAATAATAGAGATTTAGAGAGATATGGGCCAAATGCAGGAAAGTGGGACTAATTTATTTGAGGAATCTTGGTCAGCATGGATGAATTGAACTGAAGGATCTGTTTCTGTGCTGTATGACTCTGTGACTGCTAGCTGCCTTGTAGTGCAGAAGTTGTTGACCTTTCCTTGGAATAGGAAGAAGTTAACTATTAACAATTGCTATGCAAATCCAATGTCCAGGAAAGAATAAATAGGAGACATTTGTGACAGAAAGAGGGCAGGAGTAATTAAATGTTTAAGAGATAATGATGCAATGCACAAAGAGATGATAATAAAACAAGTATAGAAAGAAAAACATTTACAACAGAATAGCAGAAGTGTGGAGGGTGAAATACTGAAAATATGGCAAAAGAAAGTCTCTTTCAGCCCAAAGTATGGTTGAAGTTACATAGAGGTGCAGGATACCTTGTAGCCAGGAACCACTTGAAGACCCACACCTCCGTGTGTCTGTCCCTCCTGTCTCCATTCACGTTGGCTGTGTACAACTGCCCTCCCCTGCTGTGTACGCACTTAGAAAGAAATAAGGTTGATAAATGTAAAATTGTGGAAAGAAATGTTCTGCCAGTGGGAAGCTGTCTTATTTGTACTTGTCCCAGATCAGGCTTGATCATTGTTAGGGCTCGTTGATTTGTTACGTGGCTGAAAGAGCTCCTCTCCCAAAGCAGCAGAACTACACTTACAATGCTGGGACAACAAGGTGCAGGGCTGGACTTACAATGCTGGGAGATGGGATCAGAATTGTTAAGTGGCTATTTCTGGCTGCTGTAGACTTGATAGGCTGAAGGGAGTTTTTCTGTGCTGTTCGTCCCTATGACACTATGACTCTACGACTTGTTGACTGGGACCGAAACTCCTTTTGCTATTGTAATTATTCCTAATCCTATTTGGACCTTTATCTAAAGCTGTGTTATAGTCTTTAGATGCCTATTACTTTCATTACAATATTAGTGCATGTTTACATCTCATCAATACTTTCTAAAGGCGTAGATGCATGTGTTGTTATCCATGTTGTATCGTGTATTGGATAAGTTTGATCTGGATCTCTCTATCTCAAAATGCGTACTCTACTCCACGAGTAGTTCCACCCATTCTGAAATTTGAACGTCCGAATCACCCTTCATCTGAGCTATTGAAAGTCCCTGTTTCTCTTCAGAACTGGATACCCTGATATGTTATGACAACTATAGTTCTTTTATTGACCCATCACCTGTAGGTAATTCCACAATGGGGATCTTGGCAGTTCCATCACACATAAGCAATTTGTTATACAGTGGTCTTAGAAATATTTAAAGTAATATGGAACAATTCTGCAACTGACTTAAAGAAAAGAAAGTTTGCAACCTAGATTCATTTTATGAGTAAAATCATTCTCATACCAAATTGTAAATATAGCGTCTTCATCCAAAAATCAAGAGGCTTGGTTAATTCTATTTTTTTTTCTCTGTTCTTTAACCTTGATGTTATCCTGCACTGCAGGCCTTTGATCTTCATTTTCCTTTTGTGTCTCATGTCTTAGAAGGAATAATAATCCACTGAGCCAGCCTCCGCACTGGGGGATCAAAGCTATGCTGCAGAGCCTTGTCCATTGACACATGAAAAGAGCAAGGCCTTCTGTTAATCCACTCTATTATCAATCTATAATAGAAAGCTGCTTAGCGATGTGTTATCAGACTACAAAGGTTGCTTAGAGTACATCAGCTCAACTGATTATCCGACCCAGAGGCAAGTTGATTATTGTGGGTTGGAGCCCAACTCCAGGATTTTAAGCACTTAATCGCACTAAAAGCACTTAAGCAGAACGGAGAAAGATTTTGCATTGCCAGAAGTACTGTCACTCTAAGGCATTGAACTGTGATTGTGTTGTCTGTTCTGTGTACAGTGAAGACAAGAACTTTATTATTACAAACAGGAGGAGCCATCGACTTGGGGCTGAATCTGGAGGCTCTGACGTGAGTAGACATGTAGGCAGGTGGATGCAGAAATTCATGCTGCTGTCTGGCATTCCTATTCCTCAGTTCTGTTCCAAAGTAGGCCTTTTTTGTAGACGTGGAATGGGGGGGCAGGGAACATTGGAGGCAGGGCCAACTGTTAACAGGTTGCAAATATCTGACTCAACTGGTTAATGACCCATTAAAGACTTGCCATAAACTGACTGTGAGGTTGTGTGGGATCCAGCCTGGATCCAGCCACTCAGAAGCAGACTGGACCATGCCTGCAATCCACAGGGGTTCCCCACCTCCCAGGCTTTAACTGCAGCTGCAGGTTGCCCTATGAAAGGGTTATCTCCTCAAAAATAAAGTTACTGGAAAAGCTTAGCAGGTCTGGCAGAATCTGTGAAGGAAAAAACAGTTAACGTTTCAGGTCCAGTGATCCTTCCTCAGAACTGATAGTGGCTGGGAAAACGTCAGTTTATATGCAGAAAATAGGGAGGTAGGTAGGGTAGGGAGTAAACGATAGTTTAGAGCCTTGAGAGAGGAAGGTTGGACAGAGGACAAAGTAGTTGATAATGATCAGTCTGGGAGCGTGAATGGTTATTAATGGAGACTATCAGTGACTAACAACAGTGGGTGTGTAATGGCAGGCTATGTGGTAACAAGGCCTGGTGTATGGGGTAAGGGGCTGGGACATGGGACAGTTTAGGCCCTAAAATTATTGAACTTGATATTGAGTCCGGAGGCTGCAGGGTCCCCAAGCGGAAAATGAGGTGTTGGTCTTCCAGCTTGCTTTGAGCTTCGCTGGAGCACTGCAGTAAGCCAGAGATAGAGATGTTGGCCAGGGAACAGGGTGGTGCGTTAAAGTGGCAGGCAACAGGTAGTTCAGGGTCTTTTTTACGAGCAGAACATAGATGAATGCAGTAGACTAGATTCTGGGAAGTGCAGGTGAAGTGTTGCTTCACCTGGAGGTATGTTTGGGCCCTTGGATAGTGGGGAGGGAGGAGGTAAATGGACAGGTTTTGCACCTTTGCCGGTTACAGGGGAAGGTGCCGTAAGGCTGTGGGGGGATGTTGGGGGTGAAGGAAGTGTGGACCAGGGTGTCGTGGAAGGAACGTTCCCTATGGGAGGCGGACAAGAGAGGGGAGGGGGAAAAGTGCCTGGTGGTGATATCTCACTGGAGGTGGCAGAAATGGCGTCCGATGATCTTCTGGATGTGGATGCTGGTGGGATGGTAGGTAAGGACAAGGGGACCCCTATCGCTGTTGCGGGAAGGAAGAGAAGGGGTGAGGGCGGAAGTACGGGAGATGGGTCGGACCTAGTCGACGGCCCTGTTGACAATGGTGCTGGGGTATCCTCGGTTGAGGAAGAACTTTTTCTCCGATACATCGATGATATCATTGGTGCTGCTTCCCTCTATCATCTGGAATTGGAAAACTTCATTGATTTTGCCTCCAATTTCCACCCTGCCCTCACTTTCAACTGGACCATCTCTGACTCCTCCCTTCCCTTCCTCGACATTTCTGTTTCCATTTCTGGCGATAGACTGGTGACTAATATCCACGACAAACCCACTGACTCCCACAGCTACCTGGACTATACATCATCACACCCCACTTCCTGTAAAGACTCCATCCCATTCTCTCAGTTCCTCCATCTCTGTCGTATTTGTTCAGATGAGGCCAACTTTGACAAGGGAGTCTCCAAAATGTCCACCTTCTTCCTCAACAGAGGATTCCTCAGCTCTGTTGTCGACAGAGCCCTCAATTAGGTCGGACCCATCTCCCGCACTTCCGTCCTCACCCCCTCTCTTCCCTCCCGCAACAGTGATAGGGTTCCCCTTCTCCTTACCTTCCATCCAACCAGCACCCACATCCAGAAGATCATCTGACACCATTTCCGTCACCTCCAGCGAGATGTCACCACCAGACACACATTCCCCTCCCCTCCCCTCCCTTGACCCCCTTCTGCAGGGACCATTCCCTCTGGGACACCCTGGTCCACACTTCCTTCACCCCCAACATCCCCCCAACAGCTCTACGGCACCCTCCCCTTCTACCAACACCTGCGCA
>NC_063354.1:23942657-23969274 GCF_021869965.1 Rhincodon typus | reverse complement strand
CCCCCAACAGCTCTACGGCACCCTCCCCTTCTACCAACACCTGCGCATTTACCTCCTCCCTCCCTAGTATCCAAGGGACCAAACATACCTTCCAAGTGAAGCAATATTTCTCCTGCACTTGCCACAATCTAGTCCACTGCATTCACTGCTCACAATGTGGTGTACTCTACATTGAGGAAATGAGGTGTGGACTGGGTGACCTCTTCGCAGAACATCTACGTTCTGCTCGCAAGAAAGACTCTGAACTACCTGTTGCCTGCCACTTTTAACACGCCACCCTGCTTCCTGGCCAACATCTCTGTCTCTGGTTCATTGCAGTGTTCCAGCGAAGCTCAATGCAAGCTGGAAGAACCACACCTCATTTTCTGCTTGGGGACCCTGCAGCCCTTCAGACTCAATATCGAGTTCAATAATTTTAGTGCCTAAACTCTCCCATGTCCCCGCCCCCTACCCCTACCCCACACACCAGGCCTTTTATCACATAGCCTGCCATTACATACTACCTGTTGTAAGTCACTAATTGTCTCCATTAACAACCATTCACCCTCCCAGCCTGATCGTTATCAACTACTTTGTCTATCCAACTGTCCTTCTCTCCGTTAAGGCTCTAACCTATCATTTACTCCCTAACCCCACCCATCTCCCTATTTTCTGCATATAAACTGACATTTTCCTGGCCACCAGCAGTTCTGAGGAAGGGTCACCGGACCTGAAACGTTAACTCTGTTTTTTCCTTCACAGATGCTGCTAGACTTGCTGAGCTTTGCCAGCAACTTCTGTTTTTGTTCCTGATTTACAGCATCCGCAGTTCTTTCGGTTTTGTAGTCAGAATAAAATTCTTCAACATGTGTTACACCATTTCCTGCCATGCCAACAAATTTAAAGAATAATAGAAACCAAAAAAAACTTTTGTAATTGCAACAACAACTAGTAGCAAGCAAACTGAAAATAGTTGTTGCATAGTTAAATAGTTGAATAGCACTGGTAAAGAAGCTCCTTCTTGTAGAATATGTGTTCCTGCATGTACATTTAAGGGAGAGAGCAGCAGCTGGTGGGTTGAGCCCAACAATGGCAATGCTGGTGTCTAATCAGTATCATAGACTGACATTTCAATCATCATGTTCCTGGCACCAGTCACCCTACTTGCACACATTAACAGTCTCACCAAAATGATTTTCAGCAGAGCTTACACCATAATGTGTGCTCCAGGTGGCATTTTGGAGACAAAACCACACTCATAGTGCCAAGAAAATAATTGTCATGGGGAAGAATTTTCTCACGATTTTATTTTCATTCCTGCAAAGAGATTTAATTCCTTTCAGTAGCTTTGTATCTGCTATTGACACTAAAATAGCATTTTGTCCGTGATCCAATGAATTATTTATCATGTTTCTAATCTCTGCTAGTCCACCAGATTAAAGTCTCCCCTCTTATTAAACTTGCCATCAGGCCAAAATAAAATGTTTAAGTTATTTTTAGCGCATGGTTATACTTTCCCTCAATGAAAAACTAGTTAAATGTTTTCATCAGGAGCAATAAGAAGTTAATTTCTGGGTTTTCCAGAATGGAAGAGTGATTTTATTATCTGCTAGCTCAGAAAAAAATACTGACACAATGTCAAGAATATAGCTCTGAGAGATCATGTGGGCCCTCTCTCACATGTACAGAGTTATAAGGGGATAGTGTCCCGTATAAAGGAAGATAAACTAATATATAGTGTCAAGAACTTAGCGTGTCCTACAGGCACGTGGTTTTCATCTGAGACCACTGCTAGTCAGTTGGTGTTTTGGACCTTCAGTGGTAGAGATTATTGCAGTTATATTTTGAGTCCTTTGTGTCCTGATGTTTCTTTCCAATCACTATTATCACTATTTACGCTTGAGAGGCAGAGAGATAGAGCCCTTAGCCTGTGTTGGTGGCTGCATCCATAGCTCAATGTTTACGTCTGCCAAAAAAGCTTCGTGAAATACAAGTTTGATTTTGTGTTCTGAGTTCACTAAAGTTAGAAGTAAGGTAGAGTCCTGTCAGATGCTACCAAACCTGTTGAGTTTCTCTCGTGACCTGTGTTTGTTTCAGATTTCCGGTACCTGAGTATAATGCTTTTATATCATCTTGATGGTTTAAATGTAGACAGTATATGCTTGGTGTAAAGTAAATTATCTCTTTTACTTTGAGTTCTGAGGAAGGGTCACCGAACCTGGAACGTTAACTCTATTTCTTTTCTTCACAGATGCTGTCAGACCTGCTGAGCTTTTCCAGCAGCTTCTGTTTCTGATCCTGATTTACAGCATCACAGTCCTTTCAGATTTTATCTCTTTTACTTATTTGATCTCGTGCAGCTCCAAGTTGATCTTGAAATGTGAAGTAGAAGGCTGATCAATTTAATGCATTTGACATTGTGTGCCACATGTAGCCTTTAGAAGACATTTAACAAAGTGCCCACTCAAGAGGCTTGTGAAAAAGAGGATGTGTGTGGAATAAAAAAGGCAAATAGCAGTATGGAGATAGTAAGAACTGCTGATGCTGGAGTCAGAGATAATAGTGTGGAGCTGGAGGAGCATAGGCAGCATCGGAGGAGCATAGGCAGCATCGGAGAAGCAGGAAAGTTGATGTTTCGGGTCAGGACCCTTCTTCAGAAATCTTCAGTAACTCATATGCCTCTTTAACAATCGTTTCAAATTACCACATCACCTTTAACAATCTTATTGCTCACTTTCACTTTTCAAAAGTATGCCATTTGTAGAGGACTGTCTTTGCATATTAGTTATTCCAAAGTGCAATACTTCATTTTTCCTAACATTGACCTCCATTCACTGCACTTCCAACCATTTTGCCACCTTGTTGATCACAACTCAAAATTCATAATTCTACTCATTGCCGCTCACTTTATTGTAACAATTTGTCTCTGTGACAACTTTGTAATTTTTCTCCCTACGCCTGTAAATCAGTTGCTCATAAAAATTGAACGGTGATGGACATAAGACTAACCATTGGGGATCACCATGGAGACCATTTCTCCATCTGTAAAATACTCATCTCCAATGCACCACTCTGCTTTCTGTCACTAAGTCAATTCCAGGTCCATACTGCCATTTGATAACACAGTATGGAGCTGAAGGAGCACAGCAGGCCAGGCAGCATCAGAGAAGCAGGAAAGTTGACATTTCGGGTCAGGACGCTTCTTCAGAAATCTGATAACTAGTTTCATCCCCATCTCTTTGACCTGTGTTCGTCTTTTCTCCCACCCTATCCGCTCCATTATCTACCTGCTATCAGCGCCCCCCCACCCCACACTCTATTTATTTCAGAGCTCCCTTCCCCTCCCCCATTTCTGAAGAAGGGTCCCAACCCAAAACGTCAGCTTTCCTGCTCCTTTGTTGCTGCCTAGCCTGCTGTGTACTTCCAGTTCCACACTGTGTTATCTCAGACTCCAGCATCTGCAGTTCTTACTGTCTCTGAGTGAGTTATAACCTCACTGCAAAGCCTCTTCTAGGGATGCCCATTTTGAAGAAGTTACCCTCCTCTCTCCAGAAAGACCTCAGTGGATCCCTCTCCCACTGCAACCCTCTGGTAATCTCTTCAGCCCTGAAACTGCTCGGTCACATACTGAAGCAAACCAGGTACTACAGCCACATTGTCTTTCTCAGTACCTGCCTACAGAACCAGATCATCCCAAATGGACTGCAATCTACATTCAGACCATCCCAATTTGGCCCTGACCACGA
The DNA here is from genome assembly GCF_021869965.1 of Rhincodon typus. Classification (NCBI taxonomy): domain Eukaryota; kingdom Metazoa; phylum Chordata; class Chondrichthyes; order Orectolobiformes; family Rhincodontidae; genus Rhincodon; species Rhincodon typus. The sequence goes on along the minus strand of NC_063354.1, from coordinate 23,965,549 downwards.
CGACTGCTACATGCACAACATTCAGATCCTCCAAAAATGGTTTTCTCTGCGGCTCCTCAAGCACACGCTGTCAGCAATGTGCTGGCATCTTCTGGCCCTACAATCAAGCCTACCCCAGCTCAAAGCCTCCCTCTCCCAGGCCTGCAAAGGACCTGTTCTGTTTTTCATTCTTCGCAGGATCCAGATTTTCTAAAGAAGGGTCCCGACCCAAAACGTCAGCTTTCCTGCTCCTCTGATGCTGCCTGCCCTGCTTTGTTCCTCCAGCTCTACACTCTGTTGTCTTTGACTCCAGCATTGGCAGTTCTTACTCAGTATGGATCTGGAATTGACTTAGTGACAGAAAGCAGAGTGTGGTGCATTGGAGATGGGTATTTTTCAGATGGTTAGGTCTCAGCTGGTGTGGCATTCATGGAAGGTGTTAGATGTAAAGAGTAAAGATGATATTTACTCCATGGAAATAAGAAGTTTGGTTCTGCACTCTTGTAAGTGACTGTTAACGGTCCTTATTAAGCATTATTAAATACAATGAATTGTAACAAAGGAATCCTACAGATTCTGGCTCCTGTACCATGTGATCTGAGGTCAGTATGATATGGATCCTTTTACACATGCTTAGGTATTGCTGATGTAAAGATGTAGTTAACTCTATTCCACAAGGAATGCGGGACTTTTGCTTTGAGAAGTGTTGGAAAAGTTAGAACTGTTTACTTGGGAAAGTATAGAAATGAACTTGTGGAGGTTTCCAAATGATGAAAATAGATAGAGAAAAACAGTTTCCTCTGGAGAAAGAATCAGTAATGAGCAATTGATTTAAAATCATTGCCAAATGATCTAAGGGGATATTAGATTTTCTTTCTCCGAAGTATTATACGCTAGAGAAAATGTCTCCAGCTACCTTAATTTTTTTAAAAACAAGTTTGAGTTAAAACGAAGTTATCGCAGCCCCATCACAGTCGAAATTTCTTGGAAACAGATCTGCAATTTTGCTGATTTCAAAGTTAAAAGATTGTAAAGGTCGATCAGATCTGATAAAAGGTTTGAATTATTTTGTCATTCAAAGTCCTTTGTAACACGGATTGTCACATTATGTAATTTCATATCAATTTAACAACAGGGAGGGTCTAGAAATGTATGTTTGTGCCATAATGCTAATAAATCAGACTAACCAATGAGCCTGAAAAGAATAGACCCAATTGTTATAGCATTGGACAGTTGCACAAATGAACTAGAAGAAACTGGAGACAATGTGAAGTATGTTGTATATTTGGACAAATGTTGACCATCTGAAACCTAGCTCTGAACCTGAAAATACATTGCAGTGTCATCCTTGTTTTGAGAGAAATTGTACGTTATTAGCCTTGCAGTATCTTGCACCAGATAAGAAAATTCTGATAACAACTTGCAACCAAACCTTGCACCTATCGTAAACCAATTGACAGATGTGAGCCATACTGTAGAAGATGATAATGTCAGCAACATAAAGATTTCAAATTGATTTTGTGAAGCTCATTGTTGAGAAAAGTTGCATCCTGGTGACATATTGTTAAACTGACCGGTAATGAAACTGAGACAACTACTGTGGATGTGTCACAATCCCACCGATAGAGATGAACTTTAGCCCACTTGTCTGTCAGGAACCCTTTTAAAAAAAATGATTTTAAAACGGCATTTAACATTTGCCTTTCTGCCTGTCCTGTTATGGTTTTACATGTTGGTTGCACATAATACTGGTGTATGTTTCATAAGATCACAAAAACACAAGAAATACATCATTTGGGCATTTAAGCTTGCTCCGTAATTCAATAAAATCTTGGCTGCTTTGGTGGTTGCACCTCACTTTCCAGTTCACCTTCCATAACTCTTGTCTCCCTCCCTGATCAAAAAATCTGCTCTTGCCTTGAATAAACTCAATTACCCAGTCTCCACTGCTTTTTGGGGAAGAGAATTCCACAGACAAATGACCCTAGACAAAAAGCAATTTCCTTATCTCAGTCTTAAAAGGGAGACTCTTGTTTGGTGGCATGGTGTAAAGGTAATAATCTCTCCCTCAATGTCAGCAAAACTGAAGAGCTGATTATCGACTTCAAGAAGCAAGGAAGAGGGCACGCTGCTCTCTCCATCAATGGTGCTGAGGTGGAGATGGTCAAGGGCATTGAGTTCCTAGGAGTGACAATTACCAACAATCTGTCCTCTAACACCCACGTTGATGGGACAGTCAAGAAGGCACAGCAGTGCCTCCTCTTCCTCAGGAGGCTATGGAAATTCGGCATGTCTATAAGGACTCTCTCCATCTTTTATGGGTGCACCAAAGAAAACATTCTATCTGGATGCATCATGGCTTGGTATGACAACCGCTCTGCCCAGGACCGTAAGAAACTAGAGAGTTGTGAATACAGCCCAGGCCATCATGCAAGCCAACCTTCCATCCATTGACTCCATCTACTCTTCTCGATGCCTTGGAAAGGCAGTCGACATCATCAAAGAATTCTTCCAACCTCTTCCATCAGGCAGAAGATACCAAAGTTTAAACACATACCAACAAGTTCAAGAACAGCTTCTTCCCCGCTGTTATTAGACTTCTGAATGGACCTCCCAAATTTTAAATCTAAATTTGATCTTGCCTTTTGTGCACTTTTTTCCAGGGGTATCATTGTATTCCTTGCTTTGTTCTATCACTATGATCTTTGTATGATATGGTCTGTCTGTACTGCATGCAAAACAAAACTTTTCATTGTACCTAGGTACATGTGACAACAATAAATCAAATCTAATAATTTATAAACTCTCTCCTGGTTTTAGACATTCCCATAAAGAGGGCCATCCTCTGGTCATCCATCCTGTCCAGTTCCATCAGGATCTTATTTTTTAAAATGATCACTTTTTATTCTTCTACATTCCAAAGAGTGTAGGTCCAATTTGCTCAATCTTTCCACAGAAAACAAATGTTTCGTCCCAGAATCAGCAGAGTGCATCTTCTCTAAAATGCTTCTAATGCAATTGTGAATTTTTTTCATGTAAAGAGAACAAAACTGAGATACTGCAGATGCAGTCTAACTAAGGCCATGTGTAGCTGCAGCAACAGTTCCCTACTTTTATACCCTGTTGCCCTTGCAATAAATGCTAACATTCCATTTGCCTTTCTAATCATTTGTTGCACCTACATACTAACATTTTGTGATATTTGTACCAGAATACCCAGATCTCCCTTCTACAGTAGAACTCTGCTGTAGTTCTCCGTTGAAATAATATACTTTTCGTTCTGCCAAAGTGGACAGGTTTCACATTTTCCCGTATTATCTTACATCTTCTATATTTCTGTTAATTCACTAATTAAGCTTATTGCCGCAGACTCTTTGTCTCCTTGGCAGTTTAGTTTCTTATCTATTTTTGCGTCTTTAACAAATTTAGCTGCGATACATTCAGTCTCTTCATTCAAGTAGTGGGTATGGATTGTAAACAGTTGAGGGGCCGGTGCTGCCAGTATTGCGGTACTCTAAGTAATACCTTACAATTGAATAAGTCTCATTTAAAATTGAATTCACAATTTGTCTTCCAGCCTTGTTTTGCTGGTCACTCTTTTATATGCTCACTGTAGTTAGATCAACACTCACTCCTAATGGAAGACTCATAAATTAATTTGAATTTATAACATTAATAGGCAGAATTAAAATTTCAGGAACTGCGAGAATGCAACAGAATGCTTGCCAGCAAGAAGAAAAGTGTTGGAAATAAGAACAGGGAAACAATGTTTATGATAAAGAATTGCTGCTAAAATATAATACATAGCTGCTTTCTTTCTCAACAACTACTTTATAACGCCTGTCACCACAGCAGGATGGATAGCTCTTTTCTAGGCAAAACTTCATATTGTTAAACTATAGATATTTATAATATATTTATGATTATTTGGCACTTGATTTCATGGTATTACTTCTGAACTTTGTGTAAGAATTTTCCAATGTGAATTTCTCAGATTTCTCAATTGTTACCTTTTCAAACCATCTTTTAGAAATGATAAGACTGCTGTTATCTCCACATTCATTTGATTTTTCAACTTACGCTTGTATAGTTTATGACTTTGTTTAGATACTGCCCTGCATTTCTACCCAGACATGATTGTTACTCACTTTTATTTAGTGTCAGCAAATGTAAAGGTAACATTGGGTTAGTTTCAAAGTCTGTAATGTTGTACCAGTTCAAAGCTAGCAGGTGAATCTTTTTATCATTGCCACTTATTGGTGGAAGATAGTCTCTTAACTTTACTGCACAACAAAATGTCCTCATCTTGTTTCTTTTCCTTTTCTCTTGGTGCATTTCCACCAGAACACAAGGAAGTAAGGGCACAAAATGCATAATTTTCATTGAAGTCTGATCTGAATCTCCAGAATGAATATGTTTTTGCTCTTTAATAATCTTGCAGTGTTATTATAAGTTTGTATGTTTCTAGTTTTGCTTATCATTAAAAATAAAAATATTACACCTCAACGGCAGCATTCAGTTTGTTCCTATCCTCCCAGATGACCCTGACAAATTATTTGATAACTAGTTAGGGGCTATTTGTTTTTTTTTGTTTGTTTAAAGTGGGCAAAGTTCCCAGCAAGTTACTAATGAAGTGACAAGATTCCACAGTTTTGAACAAACAAAATAAGCTTTACGGGCTGAAAGTTGTGATTTTTCTTTGGCTGTTAGTTTTGTTGAATTTCATGGAGAATTTCTTTCTGTGAGGTCAACTGAGATCTCTTGCCGCGTCTTACCAAACCCTTCAGGAAGAAGGGTCTAGGCCGGAAACGTCAGCCTTCCTGCTCCTCTGATGCTGCTTGGCCTGCTGTGTTCATCCAGCTCTACACCTTGTTATCTCAGATTCTCCAGCATCTGCAGTTCCTACTATCTCATTCACTATCTATCCTGCCTGTATGGTACTCCTCTTGCCCAATTTTAGCGCCATTCTGCCACCTGCCATTCCCACAAGAACCTGCCCTTACATCCATGTCCTGGTAACGGAGTAAGCACCACTCGTCATTCCACTGCAACTCTTGCGTTAACCTTGCAGCCAGTGTCATTCATTGCACACCACTTCTAACTATTGGTTGTGATGCCTCCATTTCCTGGTATTTTGTAGGTGCCAGTGGGAGGACCACAACCTTAGGGTGACATGGGTGGCTCTGCCGGGGGCAACTCCTTGAGCTCAGGAAGAGAGTTCCAAAACCTCGGAGCAATGTGTTGTGCAGGGAGGGGCCTATGCATTCAGATCACCAAGGACTAGGGAGCCCACTGCTGAGTCCTTTACAGTGCATGGGTTCTGTGTGTAATGTTCTTTTCTTCTAAATGGCCTTACACCAGCCCCTTCCCTCACATGTTGAGCCACTTATTGGCCCCAAGCTGGGTGTGGGCATGGCCATTTTCATTCCCATTTTGCAAGTTTGATCTCCAACATAATGGAGGGCAACTGTGGGCACACTTCAAACAGTGTTTCCCAGCCCCTATCTCAGTGTTATTGAGGCCCTGAACATCCAGACTTGCTAGCTGTTTCTATGAGCCCCATGGAGTTCGCACCTCACTAGGTCTCTACCAAACCTGTCTATACGAGCCTGCTTTTGCCCACCTTGCCCCCCCAACGGTCCTTGGTATACTAGGTGACAATGCCAAGTGCGGCCATATATTGTTCTCCTTGCCCCCTCCCTTGAAAGAAAGGTGTTCCTGACCATGGACAAACACCCTTCCTGTGTGATGCTGTTTTCTTCCATGCTTTACCATTTTTAAAATCTACTTGCCCCCACTCCCTTCACAATTGTCATTCCCCCTCTTCCCAGCATTCATCCCCCAGTGCTTGTTCTTGACTCACAATCCCATGGCAGTGACCTCCGTGTCAGTCTCCAAACCCCTTTCCCCTTAATTTCTCTGGTCAGACTCAGGGACTGACTGGGGCCGACCCCCTTGATCAACATAACAGGACCAATGACTGCACATCTCCCTGACTGTACTAGCCCTACCCCGTGGACTGGCTGCTCTGTAACCACAGGATTTACCATGACCTGCTCCCAGAACTGCAGAGGCACTGACCCATTGATCAAGAATCTCCTGAGAGGATGCTTGACTGTGCCCAATTCCCTGGACTGTTATCAGAGGCTGTCTTTGACTAATTGTGCCAAGACCCCCTGACTGAAGGGTGTCTCTGTGGACTTTAGTGGGGATTACTCTCGTAACACTTTGAGACATGCTGCTTGTTTGTTGCACAAGCAGAGTGTTTGCCGCATAAGCTGCTGAATCATGGAGCGGGTGTGAGATTGACGTAGCACACAATCATAAAGGAAGATGTGTAACCCCTAGACTAAGAGCAAGCTGGCTACCTGCTCCTGTGTCTGCACTAATTGGTAAGGAAAGGATGCTCTGTGCAAGCAGTTAGTGAACGCTACGAGAGGAAGCCAGCAGGCCTGAAATTTATACCAGGTACCTGTTCCTGTATGCAGATGGTCCTCATGCAACCTTTCAATGCTGGCTGCTGGGTTGAACAGATGCCATCAGAATCATGAGTTTGGCAGCTACTGTGGATGAGGAGTGCGTGCATCTGGTGCCTATGGATTGTGCCCTGATCAGCTGTTACATGGCTACCAACAAGGATGCTCATCACAGCCACTGATGAGCTGAGGTCGCCAGTACCCACTCCATGTTGAGAACGCCCAGTGTTTAGTTTGCTTGCAATAGATGGTAGGATAGATAGCTGCATATTAGCAAGGTAAGATATGAATTGATAGTCATTAACAAGCAATAAACCCCATAATAGGCAACATGCTGCCCAGTGAGAATCTCGCCTCACGAGATCTTAATTATAAGGTGCAGTGAGTTATTCCTGATGTCATTGTAGGCCTCGCTGACCTTGCATGCAATTCGGCCACATTTCTTGCCAAAGCCCACATCACTCATTGCCTGTAAGATTCTTAGCATCTATACAAAGTTAGCAATGTAAAACAATCTACTATGCATATCCACCCCTGCACCCACACCACGACACACCCACACACACACCCCGCTTCTCCTCTGATATTCAGAATTAAAATGAGATAAGTAAGAGTTAACAGACAAACTATAGGTGATCATCCTTCAGGGAACAACAAAAAGCAGATGCTACCAAAACAGATCCCATAGATTTCTCAACGACCACTCCCCTTGCAACACAAATGACATTTCAGGTCACTGTGTCTGGCTAATACTTTGCTTCCCTTCCCTTCCATGGGATTCTAAATCATCCATATTGAAGATCTAACTTTAGAATTCCCTCGGAAACTGTTCAGTGATGGCTTGCGTCAATAATTGCACATCCTCGTGGTTTATTCTCTTCCCTTAAAACTGTGTTCTGCTCAGTTCCTGAGGCTGTACTCCAGCGCCTATTCACACGCAAAATTCTAGCTCTTTAACAGGCAATTACCTTCATTAAGTTGACATGGCCTCAAATTTTGTGAGCTCCAATATATTTCAGATGAACCAAACAAATGACACTTGTGTGCTTTCTTCACCTACTCAAAGGCCTCTTGGAACTTCAATGAGCCTCCAGCTCCTCAAAGCCAACCAGGCCATTTAAGCTGTAGAGAAACTTGGACTGTTCTTTTCTCCAACACAGACCACCTTCTCAGTACTTCAGGACTTCTGCTTTCCTCTGGCTGTCAGCAGACTGCTAACAGGCAATTCTGCTGCCCAGATGCTCCTCCTACTCCTGAAGAACTGACTGACCCACAGCTAGAAGATGATAAACTTCTGTGTCAGCTGCCTCTGACCAACTGACTGGGTTCCTTGATGTCTCTTTCACAACGGTCTCTGCAACATCGGTACGCATGTTGGCTTAAAGCTCTGGGTTTTTCAGCTGTATAAAACAATGAGCTGAAAATGTACGGTGTGTGACACTGCTGTAAATGGACCAGGACTCCCAGCGCATGCCAGGAAAAGGGGTCCTAAGCTTCATGGCTCTGTCATGATGAAACATTCACTAGATCCTCCCAAAAAAAGTTTTTCGTATTTACTAGCAGCTTGAAATCTGGAAATTCACTGCACGCATTTTGTTTCTTGAATTGCTTCTTCTGGTTTAGTGTTAATAGCAAAGCGCAGGGATTCTAATCAATAAGTACAATTTCCAGCAATTAACATTTAGCTGGGAATAGTGGGACTCTCATTTTAATCTGCTTTGTGACTGAGCCATTAACATTAAGCAGACAGCCTGATAGGGCTCTGCACTATTAGTGAGTGATTGTTTGAGACTTGGTCTGACTTTTGTGTCAACTGCATTCATTCATTGAATTTTAAATTTTCTGACCCCTTAATATGACCTTCATTGTTTTCAAAAGTAGTATGTGTCAGAAAGTGGAACTATTTTAATTTAGACATAGCTGGTGAGGCACTAGAGAATACTATTATCTTTTCTGACCGCCTTCACTTCTAATTATAAAGAAACTACAGTCAGTGTGAGATTTATTGATTTTTGAAACCGAAAGATCTGAATGGCAAGTACAATGGTGGATGGAGACATTTTATGTGAACAAAGATGATAAATAACAACATATCTGATTGAAAATGAGGGATCTCTTTGTACAAAGGAACCGATTTGCATATATTATTACACCCAACATGAACTTTAATTTTGTGGCAATGACGTCTAACATTTACATTGTATCATTAAAATATAAAAAAAATTCCAACAGGCTTCAAAGGGGAGTTATCAAAATTTGACACTATAAGGGTGGACCATTAATGGGGCATAGAAATCTCCCCTGTATAACTAGTGAAAGCCATATCTTTCTGCCTTTTTCGGAAGGCCTAATGACTGATAGGCCCATCAGGCTGTGGCTGAGCCATCGGCAGGCTTATCCCTGGAATCAAGATTCCAGAGACAGAGATCTTGTCGACTGAGACTGCCAACCGTCAGAGGCAAGCAGGACTTAGGCTCATTACAGTTCCTGGGACGGCCCAGGCCATAGGTGGGTAATGTGGAGGTTGGTCTCAGGGAAGTGGTGGCTTTCAGGGATTCTCAGTCCCTTGATTGAGCACTGTATCTTTCAGTGAGGAACTCACTCCACTCAGCTTGAGGTGACAATCAGGCCACACAGTTTAACTGTCTTGCATGCAGCATGATAAGAGATCTGCCTGCAGCAGAAATAATCCCAGCAGTGCCAGAATGAGGTTCTTAATCAGCCATTTAAGGACTTCAATTGGTAATGGAGCAGGCAGATTAACCGTAGGCCTACTGCCCAGAACTGAACTCTGTTGGAGGCAGGGTATGATTCCATGCTACCAAATTAAATAACTTACCACATTCAAGCTGGCCAGTGCTCTGTCAGAAGATTCCACCCCAGAAGGAGGTATGAAGGCATTAATCAAAGCCTTGATAAAAGAGGTATTAAAAAGTGTTTTAAAGGAGGAAAGTGAAGCACTGAGATGGAAAAGTTCAAGGAAGATATTCCACAGATTGAAGGCCTTGGCAGATTAAAGTATGGCTGCCAATAGTGGAGCTAGAATTGGAAGGTTGTTCCAGCTGGAGGAGATTAGAAATGGGGAGGGACAAGGCCATGGAGAAATTTGTGAACAAGGATGAACATTTTGAAATTATCCAGGAGCCATTGTAGATCTCAGGTGCTGTAAGATCTAGTGTGACTTGGATTACATATGCAGGGTTAGGGATGACTTTGGCTTCATGGTGGGTAAGTTGGGGTGAGGCCAGTCTGAAAAACATTGGGATAGTCAAGTATAGTGGTTGCAAAAGCATAGATGAGGGTTTCCGTTGTCCTAAGGTAGGCCGAGATCAGGCAACGATATGGAGGTGGAATGATGGTGTGCATGTACAGTTTGAAGCTCATTCCTGGTATCTATGGATCTGAAAACATTCATTCTTAGACGTGTCATAAGCACCATGCACTATAATGCTGTCATACAGACTTGTAGGCAGAGCAGCTTAGCATCTGGAAGGATTGTGAAATAACATTTATTCTCAAAATCTCTACAACAACATCTCTCCTATCAATGTAACCTTTAATAGTTGCTAACTTGTGATGACTATATCTTGGGAACTAGCTGAATCCCTTGGAGTTAGACCGGGAAGTGGTTTCTCTCTACCACACAAAGCCAATCTGGCCCTGTTGTTTCCTAGACTAAAGGAGATGGTGGCAGCAACGTTCACCAAGAGCAGAATCTCATATGGCTAATGAGCTTTGCATGATCATACAACATGGTAGGCAACAAGACGGATTTGATTTGATTTGATATAACAATCTCAGAATTAAATATGATACCACGATTGAGATCAGTCTGATTCAGACAGTTGCCATGAAGAGGGATGAAGTCAGAGGCAAGAGAGCTCAACTTGAGTTAGGGGCATAACAACAAAATAGAAAGATTTACAATTTTTCTCATCATAACATTATTCTTCCAGTATTTCTTCAGGAAACGCTTCTTCCTCCAGTTTTAGTTACTAGCGAGAGGGAGTTCAATTGCTTGCTTGGTGATGGAGTTTGTGGCAGGGAGTGAAGACATTGTTTTTATTCTTCTCAATATTTAGTTACGGCTAATTTCCACTCATCCAGTACTAGATGTTGGATAGCAGTGTGAAAAGTTAGACACCGTAGAGGAGTTAAGAAATGTAATGGTAAAATAGAACTGGTGACATAAGTGAACATGTGAACATTGATATTAGGCTTTCAAATGGTATTGCCAAGGGACAGTGTGTGGGTGAGTAATAGAAGGGGTCCAAGATAGAACCTTGGGGTGCACCAGTGATGAAGCAGATCATTGATGCAGAAAAGTTGTGGTGAGTTGAGAGCCAAAGGCTAGACAGAATTTTTCAATTGTGATTGAAAGTGAGGTTTGTTTGATACACAGACACAGAAGAAAGTAGAGTGGGAAATAGGGTGGAGAATAACACTAGGAAGTGATTAGAAATTGTCTTTATCTAAGATGGGAAAGATAGAAGGAGCAAAGGTTAATGGGGTAACTGTAACTAATGAGTGAGGAAGAGGTTAATGGAGGATCTGGACAGGAGCAGTTAACTCAGAGTAGAGAGAGCATGATGAGTTCAAATGGAAATCACCAAGAATGGGAAACTGTTCAGCACGTCAGTTGAAATATCTTGGTGAGACGATTATTGCGTACATGGTAGGCAGCAGACAACATAGATTTTCAATGAGAATTTGAACAAAATGATTTGCCAAAAGGAGGCGAGGGTGCTTGAGGAGTAGCGACTTCTTTGATAGGGATCATACCACCACTGTGACAGTCTGGACAAGGCTGGTTCTGAGCGGTTCAGTTAGATATAGGAGACTTCATGAAGAGGAAGGGTGCCAGATTTCTGTCAAGGCCATGATGTTTGTCCACTCTCACAATGTTGGAGCTCACGTTGAACTTAAGGTGGGCAAAAGGATTGTTGGCAGATGAGCAGATGTTCTGGAGGGAGATGTGATGAACATTGATCAGCAGTGGAGCCCTCAATGTCATTGTGAAGGGAATAGAGGGAAACAGGTGGCAAGACCAGCTTCCAGTGAAGGAGACAGTGACAGGGTCGGTCCTATGGGGGATGCAGGGGGAGGGAAAAGGAACTCCTAAGTGAGGGGTGGGTGTTCAAGTTTGGGATGAACAGCAAGGCCATTTATTCTCCCAGTCAGATACATTTGTTCATTTTGCAAGCCTCCTTTCTGCTTTTCCAAAGGGTCCCTATCCCTGTCAGCGCCATAGCTTCAATTCCAAAAAATGAACGTCATCTTTGTATTTTACTATTCTTCTGTCATAACTTTCCTCCTGTGGAAATTACTGCTCCTGTTGGATTAAAATAATTCAAAGCTGCAATCTTCCATGTATATCTGAGTGAGATGCGCTTCGGATGCCATTAAAATGTCATTTTAACCAGAACTGTGTCATTACCACTGCTAGTGGATTGGGATAGCATATACCAGTATTTTATTTTGAGCCCTTCATAATATATTTTCTGTAAATTCCATGACATTATTTATCATTGATGTAAAGTTGATGACAGTGGTTTTTATTCTTTGGGTATTAGGCTATTGAATGTAGCTACAATTTTCTATTAAGTATGGTCACAGTTCTAGTGTTGCGGTTCAGTACCCCTCGAGACAGCTTCTAATGTGATGAATGCATTTACACTTTGCCAAATAAATTCTTGCCTCTGGGTATTTATCTTCTTTTGCAAACTGCCAGTGGTAGTGCCTTAAGTCAAACAATTACTCATCAAACAAGAAGCATATTATACTATTTACACAACTGGGCAACAGAACTGAATATTTCAAAAGTGAAAGCAATACTTTCGATGTCTCATTAGCCGTTGCATTTCTATCTCTAAAACACTTCTTGACTTTTCTTTGTAAACATCTTAACCGCATTTTGTTCCCCTGCAATCTATTTATATCAATTACAACATGTAATGAGATTCCTGGTGCATCAAATGAGCTTGGAACTGACACCTTCATATTGGATTTATTCACTCCAATGACTTCATCGAATTGCTTTAATTACCAAATGGGTTTCAGCAGTAAAATTTGGATTCAATAGAGAACAATTTTGATTATTACATCTTATTCATTTGGAGGTTATTTATTAAGTAGTTCTAATCTCTGAAATGGATTTAACAGTTAGAATCACAAATAATGCAAGAGAGTGTTCAATATATCACCTAAATTTGATGACATGAAAATTGCTGCAAATGTCCAATAAGGTGAAATAATCTATAATAGTTTCTGAAACTTGTAGCACAGCACCTTTTGGTTCCACCAGCCTACTGTGTACACCTACCAGTGTACCATATTCGTATTATAATCACTTTTTAAGTCCTCATGTTGTACAAAATGCATATATTATAATGCAGGTATATATCTTAAACAATGGCTATGTTAACTACTTCCCATTGATATGATGGATCAGTTTGTTTGATTGAATATAGGTGCATCAAGTTTAGTGTCTATTGTTCATTTTGGCAGGAAGAATAAAAAAGAAGCGTATAATCTAAATGGTGAGACGTTGCAGAGTTCTGAAATGTGGGATATCTAGGTGTTCTAGTGCATGAATCACTGAAGTTTAATGTGCAGGTATACTAAGTAATCAGGAAAGCTAATAGAATGTTATGATTTATTGCAAAGTAAATTGAAAGCAAGAGTAGGTAAGTTATGCTACGATTATACAAGGCATTGGTGAGACCACATCCGGAGTACTGTGCGCAGTACTGGTCGCTGTGTATATGGAAGAATATCAGTGCATTGGAAGCAGTTCAGAGAGGGTTTAGCAGACTAATACCCGCAATGAGTGGATTGCTTTATGAGAAAAGGTTGGACAGGCTAGGCCTGTATCCTCTGGAGTTTAGAAGAGTCAGAGATGACTTATTGAAACATATAAAATCCTGATGGCATTGACTGAGTGGATATTGAAAGAACATAAGAACATAAGAACTAGGAGCAGGAGTAGGCCATCTGGCCCCTTGAGCCTGCCCTGCCATTTAATAAGATCATGGCTGATCTTTTTGAGACTCAGCTCCACTTACCTGCCCACTCACCATATCCCTTAATTCCTTTTCTGTTCAAAAATGTATCTAGCCTTGCCTTAAACACATGCAGCAAGGTAGCTTCAACCGCTTCACTGGGCAGGGAATTCCACAGATTCACAACACTTTGGGTTAAGAAGTTCCTTCTGACTTCAGTCCTACATCGGCTTCCCTTTATTTTGAGGCTATGCCCCCGAGACCTAGTTTCACCTGTTAGCGGAAACAACCTCCCTGCCTCCACCTTATCTATTCCCTTCATAATCTTATATGTTTCTATAAGATCTCCCCTCATTCTTATGAATTCTAAGGTTTTGGAGTAGATTTGTAGATCGGGTTGTGGGTGTTGAGGTCGGTTGTCTCGCCGAGCTGGTTTGTTGTTCCGCAGACGTTTCGTTACCGTGCTTGGTAACATCCTCAGTGCAGCCTCTGATGAAGCGTCGGTGTGTTTTCCCACCTGGCTTTTAAACTCTGGGGTCCGTTGCAATGGATTGCCTCACTTCCGGGTTTCCTCCGTAGTGGAATGTATATGGGGTCGAGTTCAATGTGTTTATTAATAGCCTGCTTTGTGGAGTGCCATGCTTCCAGGAATTCTCGTGCTTGTCTCTGCCTAGCCTATCCCAGGATCTTGGTGTTGTCCCAGTCGAAAGAACTCACCACAAGACTTCTACGACCACAGGGCATCAGAACGGCACACAAACCCACATCAACTCTACGACAAGTGCTCACCCGAACTAAAGACCCACTCCCCGCCATGGACAGGACCAGTGTCATCTACAAGCTCCCCTGCAGAGACTGCGAGAAACACTACATCGGACAAACAGGAAGGAAACTAACAACAAGTGTACGTGAACACCAACTGGCTACAAAAAGACACGACCAGTACTCACTCATCTCAATCCACATGGACAAGGAGAACCACCACTTCGACTGGGACAACACCAAGATCCTGGGATAGGCTAGGCAGAGACAAGCACGAGAATTCCTGGAAGCATGGCACTCCACAAAGCAGGCTATTAATAAACACATTGAACTCGACCCCATATACATTCCACTACGGAGAAAACCCGGAAGTGAGGCAATCCATTGCAACGGACCCCAGAGTTTAAAAGCCAGGTGGGAAAACACACCGACGCTTCATCAGAGGCTGCACTGAGGATGTTACCAAGCACGGTAACGAAACGTCTGCGGAACAACAAACCAGCTCAGCGAGCCAACCAACCTCTTGTGAATTCCAATGAGTATAATCCCAGTCTACGCAGTCTCTCCTCATAATCCAGCCCTCTCAACTCTGGAATAAACCGAGTGAATGTCCTCTGCACCCCCTCCAGTGCTAGTATATCCCTTCTCAAGTAAGGAGACCAAAACCACACACAGTACTCCAGGTGTGGCCTCACCAGGACCCTATACAGCTGCAGCACAGCCTCCCTGTTTTTAAACTCCATCCCTCTAGCAATGATAGACAAAATTCCAATTGCCTTTTTAATTACCTGCTGCACCTGCAATCCTACTTTTAGCGATTCCTGAACAAGGACACCTAAGTCCCTCTGCACAGCAGTGTGCTGCAATTTTTTACCATTTGAAACATAGTCCATTTTGCTGTTATTCCTACCAAAATGGATGACCTCACACTTATCAACATTGTACTCTATCTGCCAGACCTTTGCCCACTCACTTAGACTATCTATATCCCTCTGCAGACTTTCAGTGTCTTCCGCACACTTTGCTCTACCACTCATCTTAGTGTCATCTGCAAATTTTGACATACCACACTTAGTCCCCAACTCCAAATCATCTATGTAAATTGTAAACAATTGCGGTCCCAACACTGATCCCTGAGGCACACCACTAGCCACTGACCGCCAACCAGAAAAACATCCATTTACCCCTACTCTTTGCTTTCTACTGGTCAACCAATCCTCTATCCATGCCAATACATTTCCTGTAATACCATGCAACTTTATCTCATGTAGCAGCCTTTGGTGTGGCACCTTGTCAAGTGCCTTCTGGAAATCCGGATACACCACATCCACAGGTTCCCCATTGTCCACCATGCAAGTAATGTCCTCAAAGAATTCCACCGAATTAGTTAAACATCACCTACCCTTCATGAACCCATGCTGGGTGTTCCCAATCGGACAATGTATATCCAGATGTCTTGCTATTTCTTCCTTAATGATAGATTTAAGCATTTTCCCCACTACCGAAGTTAAGCTAACTGGCCTACAGTTATCTGCTTTTTGTCTACTTCCTTTTTTAAACAGTAGCGTCACATTGGCTGTTTTCCAATCTGCGGGAACCACCCCAGAGTCCAGTGAATTTTGGTACATAATTACTGGTGCATTTGCTATTTCCCCCATCACCTCTTTTAGTACCCTGGGATGCATTTCATCAGGGCCAGGAGACTTGTCTACCTTTAGCCCCATTAGCTTGCCCAGCACTGCCTCCTTAGAAAGGATGATTTCTCTTGTAGGAGAACCTGAACTCGGAGTCATAGTTTAAAAATAAGTGCTCACCCATTTAGAGATGAAGAAACATGTTTTTTTCTCAGAGGGTTGAAGAAAAAATTCCTACTTCAAAGGCGTTGGATTTGGCATGTTTAAATAATTTTAAGGTAGAGGTTAATAGATTCTTGATCATCAAGGAGATGAAAGATTATCGGGGATAAGCAGAAATGTAGAGTTGAGATTCAACTGAGATCAGCCAAGATCTTATTGAATGGCAGAGCAGGCTCGAAGTGCTGAGTGGCCTACTATTTTTTTTCTTGTTTGTATGTTGATTTTTAGACATTGGCTCCCATTTCTCTCCCAAGCAATTCCCACCGTTCATTCCCAACAATCTCTGTTTCTTTAAATGTCTTCTCAAAGCCTATTTTTCTGATGAGGATTGGCATTCTGGGTAGTGCATTTTCTCTAGTATCCCTGGCAGCTCTGAGAAATTTTGCAGAGGACAAGTTCACTGTGGAGATGTCTGACCCTGTGTACAAGCTCAAGAGTGGGTTGAGGTGTCACTTCTGACCTGTCTCCTTAGGACAAACTTGCCAGCTCATCTGTCCTTGCATTTGAGAAACCAAAATAGAATTATAGTCATGTCTGTACTGGCTTTTTGTAAAAACAATTTGCAGTTCTACTGCCCCACTTTTTACTGCTGCTGTGCAAAAAAATGTTCTGTTTAGTTATCTGTCCAATTTTCCTTTGAAAATTTGGGTCGTATCTGCCTCCACTACTTTCAGGCAATGCATTCAGATCCTGACATACCTCTTTTAGTTCTTTCGTCGACCACTGTAAATCTTTATCCTCGCGTTCTCAAACCTTCCAGCAATGGGAACAATTCCTCTTTACCTCCTCTGTCCAGCCGTCTCGTGATTTGATGCCTTTTGTCAACTTTCTCTTTTCTAATGAGAAAATTCCAAGGTACCCCCGTCAATCCATATAACGGAAGTCTTTATCCCTGGAATCATTCTTGGAAACCTTGTCATCAGCCTCTCTGACACCTTCTGATAGTATGCTCAGAACCGAACACAATACTCACTAAATGCCACACTATATACCTTCCTTCGATCCAGAGACCAGAGCACTGTTCACCACCATCCCTTGTCTCCAGTCTCTCGGCCAAATTCTTTTTTTGGCTCAATGCGGGTTGTGTCGGGTATTTTTAAGAGTGATTTCTACCGTGAAGCTAATGAAACTTCTTGCTGTATATTACTGAAAGCATCCCATTAACTACTGACCTCATTGCTATGATGTCCTTTAAATGCAATTCCAACCCAATCTTGCCCCATGCTGTTTCAGGAACAATTGGCCACTCTGTGGATATCCACTCAAAATCTGGCATCTATGCCACCTTTATAAGTTTGCGGTGCATCCAGACGAGCACCTGCATCCCAAAACCACTCTACTCAATCAAGGAAATTTCCAGAAGATGTCAGAGAAGGGAAAGACAGCACTGCTGTTCTCTAGCAGAGACCTGGAGGTCCTAGTTGAGGAGGTGGTATAGTAGAGAGGAGTCCTGTTCCAGGAGGACTGTCAGAGGATCCACAACACCTGACCTTGGTATCCTGGTCAGAGGTTGCCACCTCAATCAGTTCAGTCTCCACGTGGAGGAATGGCCAGCAGTGCTGGAAGATCAATGACCTTCTCTGCTCTGCCAAGGCAAGTGTCATAGTTGCCCCTTTGCTACCTGGCACTCAATCTCCGCTACTGTACTTACTCTACCAATCTCACCATTACCTGCAATATCCTCCCTCACTTACTGTCACCCTCCCCAAACATGGAACCAGCGGTAAGCTGAAGTCAGGCTTTCTCAATATCTAGCTTGCTTTGTGCGTTTGGCAAGATAGAAAGCTGAACATTAATGAGGCCAGCTGAGCTGTTAAGAAGGTGTTTAAGAGCAATAATTCCCTGAATTGGCAACACTCTCCTGCCCAGCAGGAAACATGCTGCCTTGTTTGTCAAAAACATAAAAGATTGAGTGTAATGCTCCTGAAGTAGAGATTTACCTCGCCAGACTTCACGTCTAATTCTGCCACAAATGTCAGCATGATCCCCATCATTCAGACCCCTGTAAGATCCCACCCCATGTCTTTGCTGCCATTGTACTTTTCATTCTATGCTTAACTTTGCTAACAGGGAGAGATAGGAAAGAACTGGAATTCCTGTTCCTTTCTCTTGTTGTCCATAATTAGTTTGGAAAAATAAAATGTTTGTGATTTTTAGCCCTGAACGTGTGATCAATTAGAAAAACTAGTAGCAAATGTTTCCTGGATATAAACAATCGAAGATTATTTCACATTTTCAGCCCCAAAAATCTAATGTTACATCACTCACTCAACAGTCATACTCAGAAGCAAAGATAAAGAGAGTCATATTCTTGGAAAACGTGACTTTAAATTAAGTAAATTTAAATGAATAGTAGTTTCCCATTGGAATTGATTTTAAAGCTCGGATTAGGTTCATTTAGAACACATTTGCTCGCTTGGAAAAGCAAATGGACAAGTTGAAGTGCTGTACTACACATGTGCCACTGTGCATTTCCAGCCCAAATAACTCAATAAAATAAATCATCGATTTCAAGAGATATACAACATCAATTCAATTTAGACAGACCAGTCTCTCTTGAGAATTTAATGGCTTCTGTCTCTCTCTCAATCTTTTCAATTGTGTCTTTCTCACTTTGCCTCTTCCACTTTGTGTCTGTCTGCTGACATTGCAATGAGACCCAATGTGATGATGCACAAAGCAACGCTAACCCAGAAATGAAGACTCGTTGCAATGAAATGGATCACAAAGAATATTAAAGTAGTACAATGTTATTAGAGCAATGGGGCTGGTAAAGATGATAGGACACTTTTATGAGTAATGTCTTGCCTTGGGGAAGATGCTGGCTTTGTGGCCCAATGAAGAAGAGCTTTATTTCTACATTAAAGTATAGCTCAGTGAATTAAATACCCATAATTGTTGCAGGATTCCCTTGAAGAGTTTGATTTTGTTATCATGAAATTAATTGCTTGTGATCTTATTGTTATGAGAGTGGTTTTCTGCATTGGTACACTTGAAAAGGAGCAGGGTTGGAGATCTTAAAATATTATAATCTTGGTTATAAGACATAAATTTCTTGCCTTTGCCGCTGTTTCTTGCAATGTTGTTTGCAGGCTGACTGATTTCTCGCTGGTGATTAGAGTAAGTAAGATTGATTTCTGAGAATAGTTTCCATTAGATTTAGGAACAAAAATAGGTCATTTGCCTCATCAAATATGCTTCGCTATTCAATGAGATCATAGCTGATTTGATAACTCTCAACTCCACTTTCCTGCCTTTACCCTATAACACTTGATTCCCTTACTGATCTCAGCCTTGAACATACTTAATGACCCAGCCTTCACAGCACTCTGCAGTAAAGAATTCTACAGATTCACCACCCTCTGAGAGAAGAAATCCCTTGTCATCTCTGTTATAAATGGGTGATCCCTCATTCTGAGATTATGGCCAATGATCCGAAACTCTCTCTCAAGAAAAAACCTTTTTGCATCGACCCTGTCAAACCCGCTAAGAATCTTATATATTACAACAAGGTTCCTTTCATTCTTCTAAACTCTAATGGCATAAGCTCAACTTGTTCTCATAACAAAATCCTTCTATACCCATGGTAAACTGAGAATCTTCTCGGGACTACCTCCATTGCCACTACAGGATCAATGCATCTACTGTCCTTTTTTATTCACTCACAGGGTGTGGGCACCAGCATTTATTGCCCAGAGGGGAGTTAAGAGTCAGTCACATTGCTGTGGGTATGGAGTCACATGTAGGCCACACCAGGTAAGAATGACAGATTTCCTTGGCTAAAGTACCTTAGTGAACGAGATGGGTTTTTCCAACAATCGACATGGGTCCCCAGAGCATTAGCTGAGTTCCTTGATTAGTAATCTAGTGATGATACTACTAGGCCATTGCCTCCCCCTTAGGCTTCCCAGAATGATTTGAAGTTCAAAACCATTGCTACACCATGGGAGATGGATGGTAGCCATTCATACCAACTTGTAATTGGGCTGCGCTTTCTGCAGCTTTGTTTAAGTTTCAAACTCCGAGACAATGAGTCTAGGTGCCAAAAGGTTTTGAATTTGGGGTCAGTCCACAAACAATGAGAGGTGTGAAATCCGCAAATGGTTTTGTCTTGCTAAGGCTATTAAAGGAAGGCACTCCACACATTATTATTCAATTAGGGACTTTTTGGAGACTTGAGATAGATCTGATTCTTTGCTGAAATTGCGAAAGCTATCTTGCATTTGGCATCCACGTTAGCAACTTTTTAGAGTTGATTTCAAAAAGTAAAATCAGCTCTGGAAAGATCTCTGCTGAATGCAGTCCGCATTTAAAATTATGACTATGGTGTGCCTTTCTTTATTTTACCCTGCTGTGTGGCACTTCATCAAATGCCTTTTGGAAGACTATATACACCAGATTAACTGTGTTATCTTAGTCAACCCTTAATGGATCCTCATTTCTCCTGGTGATTGTTCTGGGTTATCATTTGGAAAAGCTTCTCACCAGCTGAGTTTAAAGTGACTGGCCTTTAGTTACTGAGCTTATCATTGCACCCATTTTAGGCAAGGGACTAACATTTGCATTTCTCCAGTTCTCGAGCACCACTCCTGTAAGTGAAGGTGATTGCAAAAATATGACCAGTGCCTCTACAATTTGCAGCCTTATTTCTCCCGAATCCTTGGATACATCTTACTTGGTCCTGCTGACTTATTAACTTTAACTACAGCCTTTCAATTATTTACACTTGATTGGTTTTAGACTACCTAGTGTCTCAACTACCTCCTCTTTTGCTCCAACTTTGACAGCATTTGATTTTTGTATTTAAACCAATTTTCATGTCTTGTCTGTTATCGAGCCATTGGTTTTCTAGTAATGCCTGCCTGATTTTTTTGTATTTAAATATCTTGAATAATTGCATTCAAATAACATGCTTTATTTAGCCAGAAAAGAGTTATGCTTTGCAGTCTTTCGATACAACATAGAGATTGTGAAAACTGCAACACTGATCCTTTTAACAATGGAAATGGCTGCCAACATGAAAATAATCTGTTTATCCTTATTTTCATATCCTTTCTATCCAGCTTCACATTTATTACTACTGTTGACCCCTCTGATCTCATGGTTTTCATGCTCAGAGCATCGGATGGGATGGAATGTTGAACCAAATTACCAATAATTTAACTCTTTTTCTGTTGATTTTCCTCTCTTCACTTTCCAAACGTTTTTATTGCTGGGTCTGTGTCCTGGGGCAATATTTAAGTTTGCTATGCAGCAAGTTTTGAAGCAACTAAATTGATGCTCCGCGTGGGATTTGACCAGAGGGTGGTGGAGTCATTTGAGACTTGCTGTGGTTGTCCCTGCCAAGTCATTTCAGGCCGAGGTAAGAGTTCTGAGCCCCTTACTGTTGACGGCAGAAGAGCTTGAAAATTGAGGGACTAAGGCAACTTACAGGAAGAAGATCTTGCTATTTTGGTTCGAAGCTCACAGGAAAGTGACAGGAAGCCACCTTATGTATTCTTTACCCCAGTTTTTTTTGCTCATTGGAAAATGTGAGGGTATTATGAGCAATTGAAGAGAAAAGCACAAATTCGAGGAGCTACCTGGAGATCACCTCTACTTGTTAAAGAGTGCACTAGTTCTACATTCCTAACTGTTCTAGTCTGCCGTCAAACACTGCAAGCTGTGAATGTAACTGGTGTTTTCTCTCTCTGAGATAGTAGGAACTGAAGAAGGGTCTAGGCCCGAAGTGTCAGCCTTCCTGCTCCTCTGATGCTGCTTGGCCTGCTGTGTTCGTCCAGCTCTACACCTTGTTTTTCTCTCTCTGAGCTGTTTCTCTCGTGTGAATTGTTAATCTGTCTAACATGAACATGCCACCCAGTGGATTAGGATGAGAAGCGTCTGTGTCAAAATCTTGCTAAAGACTAGTCTAAAATAACACTGCCATCCAGTGGATAGTTATTGCAATATCTGCTGTGAAGTCTTCACAGCTCCATCACGTGAGAGAACATATATAATTGCTGTTTTAAAGTGCTGCTGTACAATTGCTGCTATAAAGTGGCTCCAGGTGGACTATAAGGAGGGGTGCTCAGTACATCTGGTCAACACTACTTGCTGAATGCAGCAACTTAACATTTATGATTTCCCTTTGCCCTTATCCAGTAGTTACAAGGTTCTTGCTGATTGAGTGGATGAGGACAAAGTCTGCCGGCTGGGTAAGCAAATTGAGGGGAGTGAAGCAGAATGTGATGGCTTGTGTGGTTAGAGAGATGGAGGAAGATATTGGCTCAGCTCCAGAGAGCAAACTTATGATCCAAGACAACAAGGTGCAGGGCTGGATGAACACAGCAGGCCAAGCTCCAAGATGTGCATCAGGAAGCTGCAAAAGACCTGATACTCTGACCTCTGGGATTGCCCAGGAAGTTTGAAAATGTGATGTGTAATTCCCTTGGGTTCTGCCACAGAATTCTGAGTAAGGTTTTGAGACTTTGGACAGTTCTGATTTATTTCTGTGAACATTTCCCCAAAAACGTTAGACAGAAAAATCCTAATTTATTTCCTGGCTAATTGCAAAACCGAACCCCATCTCTCACACAGGCTGCTGACCATCTCTTGACCCATAGCTAATGTAACAACACCTCAACTATCCCCACACACCTTTGACTACACCCTAACCTTCTGATCAACAACACCTCAACCACTCCCACACCCCTGACTATACCCTGACCTTCTGACCAACAACACCTCAGCCATGTCCAAACACCCCGACTGACCTTCTGACCAATAACACCTCAACTACCCCCAAACACCCCTGACTATACCCTGACCTTCTGACCAAT
>NC_063354.1:23863365-23942647 GCF_021869965.1 Rhincodon typus | reverse complement strand
CCCAAACACCCCTGACTATACCCTGACCTTCTGACCAATAACAACTACCCCCAAACTCCCCTGACTATACCCTGACCTTCTGACCAACCCTACTCCCCTGATCTGATGTCATCAAACTGACCCCTTGACTACTTGACCAATCCCTGACCTGACTACTGTTCCTGACGATGTCAACTCCTGACCACACAATTACCCTCACTAGCCAGACCTGCCTACAACTGCCCTGACACCTGACTACCTCCAGATCAAATAACCACTCCCAATGTGGTCTGATTACCTTCTCAGTCATCTACCCATTTGCCACTCTACTCAGCTGTCACCTGACCCACCTACCATCCTGCCTACTTGCCACCCTAACTATTGCATACACCTGATTTAACTAACTCCTCACCCAAATGCTGCTCTACCCAGATTTCTGAAGAAGGGTCTAGGCCCGAAACGTCAGCTTTCCTGCTCCTCTGATGCTGCTTGGCCTGCTGTGTTCATCCAGCTCTACACCTTGTTATCTCAAAAAAGCAGTTGTGCCTATCAAAAAAGGAAGATGAATAGAATATATGGTTTAAAGTCTTTGGGCTGGCTTTGAAGCAAAATGTTTTCACTTGAGACGACAGTTGTTTAATTGGTGTCTTGTATCCTGAGTAGTAGCAAATGTTGCAGATCCCTTTTAGTTCTTGAAGGAGTGGGAGCAGAACCAGAGGAGAGGAAACAGTTACCACTGCAAGCTAACATAGGAAGCAGGAGGGATCAGCATCTTTGTGGGGATAGAGATTGGGAAGCAAATGTTGGCTGCCATTGACAGGATGAACTCAGAAGATGCTTGAGATGAGATAGGAGACAAACTACATAAAATGTGAGTTTAGGACAAGGTAAAATTTAGAGGACATTGTGTGCCATCAACTAAGAAAATGGAGAGAGATGGCAAAGACACCCAACAAATTGGTCTCAATTTTTGAAACAACAGTCCTTAAGCTCCGGCATGTATTTTCAGATTTGATGGTGTTGTGTTACAATCCTGGATGAGATTGCTAAATTTATGGCCTGTACCAGTCATCTTTTTGCTTAAATTTCTAAGTCCCAGGTTGTTATAAAGTGTGCAAAGTCCCAAGATTCCATGGTCTTGAACAAACAACAAAAAAAAATTATTTTTAAGGTTAGCAAATTAAAACATTCCACCGTGTATGTCCAGCCAATACTCTAACACCCAAATTAACACAAGATAAATATTGGGTAACAGATACAGTGGTAGGGGACCACCCTGAGCATGTCAAAGAGCAAACGTAGCCATCATATCATATGGATTTCTCAGCAAACCCACCAAGATGTTAGTGACTCAGATGCACAAAATTTCATTCAAATCTGGTCTCCTCAAAAAGGGATATAAAATTTTTACTTTCAAAGATCAAGCCTTTGAAGTTACTGAAAAGCCAGTCAAACTCAGACTCCGACTACCTTCATGCAGCTCGCCTCTTTGGAGTTCAATCTCTTCTCATGTGATTTTAATCCACTGACCTCAAGGATTTCTATAAATTTCAGTCTCCTGAGCTGCATCCAACAAGTATTGCTCATGGGCTTCTGTGAGCCCCAATTCAGACTTAACTCTTGAACTGATTTGAATAGCCTATTAAAAACCTGACAACAAACATTGCCCTTGATCATAGAGGCAGGATCAAATGTAAGCACGCAATGGAACTTGTGTTTTAAATGTTACAATTTTTAGCAAAATAACTCCAGGCTTGTGACATTTGCTGGCTGTTTGTAAGAGCCACTCAGTTGGTCCCACTTCTTTGACTTTTCCCTGTCACCCTGCTAATTGTTTTCTCAGACTTAAATCAGGGCAGTGTAATGTATCTAAGTTTTTTTAATCATAGGAAGATTGTGGGGTTTTTACAAAAAGTTACCCTTGTTTCGAATGTGGGTGTCATGATCTAGCTCAGCATTTGTTGCCCATCCTAACTGCCCTTGAGAATGTGGTGGTGAGTTGACTTCTTGCGCTGCTGTAGTCCATGTGATATAGCCCTCACTTTGCTGCTTGGATTGGAGTTCCACTCAATTACACTTGGAACAGTGAAAGAATATTATGATACAGTTTGAAACCAGGATGACTTGTGGCCTGAAGGGAAATTGTAGGCTGTGGTGGTCATGTGTCCCTTCTCCTGTTACCCTTGTCCTTTTTGATGGTAGACTTTGGGAGGTTGGAATGTGCTGAGGTGAGATTGACTGCCCTTGATATCAAGACTGCATTTGACCTAATGTGGCATCAAGGAACTCAAGCAAAGGTTGAGTCAATGGCAATCCAGGGAAAACTCTCTGCTGGTTACAGACATACATGGCACAAAGGAAATTGGTTGTGGTTGTTGGAGGTCAGTCAATTCAGCTCCTAGACATCTCTGCAGGAGTTCCTCAGGGTATTGCCCTTGGCCCAGCATCTTAAGCTGCTGGATCAATGGCCTTCCCTTCATCATAAGGTTAGAAGCGGGGATGTTCACTGATGATTACACAATGGTTCAGCACCATTCACAACTCCTCAGTTTCTGAAGCAGTCAATGTCCAAAAGCAGCAAGACCTAGAAAATATCCAGGTGTGGGTTGATGAGTGGCAGGTGACATTCATGCCACACAAAGACTTTCCAATGACCATCTCCAACAAAAGAGATTCTATCACCCACTAACATTCAATTGTGTTACCATCACTGAGACCCCAAAATCAACATCTGGGGAAGTTACCATGAGCCAGAAGCTGAACTGGACTAGCCATATAAACACAATGGCTTCAAGAGCATGTCAGAGGCTAGGAATCTTGGAAAGAGTAATTCACCTCCTGAACCCCTAAAGCCTGTCCACCAGCTACAACACACAAGTCAGGAGTGTAATGAAGAACTTCTTGAATGTTGTTGGAACTGCACTCATGCAAGGAAGTAGTGAGTACTCCATCGCTAGGAGTGCAACTAGTTGTACAGCACATGTTTTCAGTACTATTGCTTGAATATGAGTGCCCACAGACTTTACACTATCCAGTGCTTTCAGCTGTTTCTTACGTCACAGAGAATCATTGGTTTGGCTGAAGACTGGCATTTGTAATGCTGGAAACCTCCAAGGAGATGGAGATAGATCATTCATGCAGCGTTACTGGCTGATTACAAATGTTTCAGAATTGCCTTTTGCAGTGAAGCACTGTGCTCCCATTTTGTGGTTTTGTTCCAACTCCATTACTTCATCACACATCATATTATACCATTCCTCTTTAATCTGTCTGCGCACATTCTATATTTTCAATTTCTTCACACTGAAGCTAAAGAGAAATGGGGTAACAAAATTTGTGATGAATTATTGGGCCTGGAAAGAAGTCACAAAATTAGAGTTATGCACGAGAAGATGAAATCTTTGCTAGATAGGAAATGAGAGATAAGAGCAGATAGTGAGTGCGTAAAATCGAAAGATACAAAATATTATTTGAAAGGGATGCAGCAGCAAAAAGGACAGAAGATTTAAGTGTAATGTATGATGATCCAAATTGAGAGAGTCCTCAAGTTACAGAATAAATGATGGATATAACAATATGATGTCCAAGGTAAAGAAAGCATTGAAATTGAAGAGCATGGGAAAAGCTCCAGGCATAGATGAAGTAACAACGGATTATCTAGATGCCCTTGGAGAAATAGTATTTGAAGTGATAAAAGCAATTTGTGATCCAATATAAACCAAAGGATACATTCCAACTGATTTGAGACATTCATTATTTTTAAGTTACCTCAGAAAACTAAAGAAATTAAATTAAAATCCTTTAGATCCATAAGCTTCATGAATCATCTCATTAAAGTGATCTTGAAAAATAATAGAAACAAAGCAGAAATTGGTGAAAAACTGTCTGCATTTGAGGAGGAATAATAGAGGGAATAGCTTTCCATAAATATCCAGAAAAACCGAGAACTTCTACATATCCTTCACAGATTATGAGAAAGTGTTCAGTTGTATTTTTCACCACAAGTTAATAGATGTGTTGCTGAAATGTGATATTGATAATAAAGATGTGAGATTTATTCAGAGCCTATACTAGGACTAAATGGTGAGCATCAAGCAATGAATGTGTGGCTGGGTGAGATAGTGGCTTAGATTCTTGAGGCACTGGAAATGATTCTGGGGAAGGTGGAATCTGTATAACCTGGAGAGACTCCAAACCAACAGGACTGGGACCAATATCCTAGCAGAGTTTGTGCTATTACAGGAAGGACAGGCAAAATGGAAAAAGGTTAGCATTGTTAGCAAAGAATGAAATCAGTGCAGTATGAAGAGAGGATATTGGTGCAGGAAATCTGGATGTGGAATTTGAGATAACAAGGTGTAGAGCTGAATGAACACAGCAGGCCAAGCAGCATCAGAGGAGCAGGAAAGCTGACGTTTCAGGTCGAGATCCTTCTTCAGAAATGGGGGAGGGGAAGGGGGTTCTGAAATAAATAGGGAGAGAGGGGGAGGCGGATAGAAGATGGATAAAGTAGAAGATAGGTGGAGAGGAGACAGACAGGTCAAAGAGGCAAGGATGGAGCCAGTAAAGGTGAGTGTAGGTGGGGAGTTGGGATGGGATAGGTCAGTCCAGGGAGGACGGACAGGTCAAGGGGGCGGGATGAGACTAGTAGGTAGGAGATGGGGGTAGGGCTTGAAGTGGGAGGAGGGGATAGGTGGGAGGAAGGACAGGTTAGGGAGGTGGGGACAAGCTGGGCTGGTTTTGGGATGCGGTTGCGGGGGGGGAAGATTTTGAAGCCTGTGAAGTCCACATTGATACTATTGGGTTGCAGGGTTCCCAAGCGAAATATGAGGTGGTGTTCCTGCAACCTTTGGGTGGCATCGTTGTGGCACTGCAGGAGGCCCAGGATGGATATGTTGTCCAAGGAGTGGGAGGGGGAGTTGAAATGGTTCGCGACTGGGAGGTGCAGTTGTTTAGTGCGAACTGAGTATAGGTGTTCCGCAAAGCGGTCCCCAAGCCTCCGCTTGGTTTCCCCGATGTAGAGGAGGCCACAATGGGAACAGCGGATACAGTATACCACATTAGCAGATGTGCAGGTGAACATCTGCTTGATGTGGAAGGTCTTCTTGGGACCTGGGATGGGGGTGAGGGGGGAGGTGTAGGGGCAGGTGTAGCACTTGCTGCGGTTGCAGGGAAAAGTGCCGGGGGTGGTGGGGCTGGAGGAGAGTGTGGAGCGGACAAAGGAGTCATGGAGAGAGTGGTCCCTCCGGAAAGCAGATAAGAGTGGGGAGGAAAAAATATCTTTGGTGGTGGGGTCGGATTGCAGATGGCGGAAGGACATCTGAGATCTTTGGGAGTGGAATGTCTCATCCTGGGAGCAGATGCCGTGGAGGCGAAGGAATTGGGAATAGGGGATGCCATTTTTGCAGGAAGGTGGGTGGGAGGAGCTGTATTCTAGGTAGCTGTGGGAGTCGGTGGGCTTGAAATGGATATCGGTTTCCAGGTGGTTGCCAGAGATGGAAACAGAGAGGTCCAGGAAGGAGATAGAGGTATCAGAGATGATCCAGGTGAACTGAAGGTTGGGGTGGAAGGTGTTGGTGAAGTGAATCAACTGTTTGAGCTCCTCCTGGGAGCATGAGGCGGCGCCGATACAGTCATCGATGTAACGGAAGAAGAAGTGGGGTTTAGGACCAGTGTAGCTACGGAAGAGAGATTGTTCCACGTAACCTACAGAGAGGCAGGCATAGCTTGGGCCCAAGCGGGTACCCATGGCCACAACCTTTGTCTGTAGGAAGTGGGAGGAATTGAAAGAGAAATTGTTGAGGGTGAGGACGAGTTCAACTAAACGGATGAGGGTGTCAGTGGAGGGGGACTGGTCGGGCCTGCGGGACAGGAAGCTGTGCAGGGCCTTTAGGCCGTCTGCATAGGGAATGCAGGTGTATAGGGACTGGATGTCCGTGGTAAAGATGAGGTGTTGGGGACCAGGGAATTGGAAGTTTTGGAGGAGGTGGAGGGCGTGGGTGGTGTCACGGACGTAGGTGGGGAGTTCCTGGACCAAGGGGGAGAAAATGGAGTCGAGATAAGTAGAGATAAGTTCGGTGGGGCAGGAGTAGGCGGAGACAATGGGTCGACCAGGGCAGTCAGGTTTGTAGATTTTGGGAAGGAGATAGAAGCGGGCGGTGCGGGGTTGGTGAACGATGAGGTTGGAGGCTGTGGGTGGGAGGTCACCTGAAGTGATGAGGTTGTGGATGGTTTGGGAGATGATGTTTTGGTGGTCAGGGGTGGGGTCATGATCAAGGGGACGGTAGGAGGAGGTGTCAGAGAGCTAGCGCCTGGCCTCAGCGATGTAATATGGCGCACTGACCTCTGAAGGTCCCATTTCTGAAGCAGGGTCTAGGCCTGAAACGTCAACTTTCCTGCTCCTCTGATGCTGCTTGGCCTGCTGTGTTCATCCAGCTCTACACCTTGTTATCTCAGATTCTCCAGCATCTGCAGTTCCTACTATCTCTGGATGTGGAATTTGTCTGTTTGTGCCTAAGAAGAAACAAGGGGTAGAAAACAGTAATGCCTCCAAACAGTAGTGGTATGGGGTTTGCATTAAACAGAAAACTAGAGATGTATGTAGCAATGCTGCTGTAATCATTGGTGATTTTAATCTGCATGGACTGGGCAAAACACATTTGTAATAATTCTATGGTGTTGAATTCCTGGGGATTGGCAAGGTGCATGTTTAGACTGGTGCATTCAGGAACAAACTCAGCTATAAGCTATGCTAGATTTAGTTTTGTGTAACGAGAAAGTGCTAATTAATATTCTTGTTGTGAGAGGACCTTTAGGAAAAAGTGACCATAATGTGATGCAAACTGAAGTAGTTCCATCCGAATTCAAATTCTAAATCTAAATGAAGGAAACTACTAAAGTATGAGGAGTGATTGGCTACGATAGTCTGGATAACTTCATTATAAGGGACAATGGACAAACAATGGTTAATATCTATGAAACAAATGCTTGCCTTGCAGCAGTTATACATTCCTGAGAGTGAATGACCACAATAAGAAAAGTGGCCCAAACAGGAGTCATACAAATTTGCTGAAAGAAGTAGCAAGCCTGAGGTCGGGAGTATTTTAGAAGTTGGCAAAGGAGGAGCAGAGGTTGATTAAAAGTGGGAAATAGAACATAAGAATGAACATTGAAGGAATATAAAAGCAGACTGTAGGAACTTCTATAAGCAGGTAAAAAGAAAAAGATTAGTGAAGACAAATGTAGATCCCTTACAGTCTGAAGCAGGAGAATTGATAATGAAAAACATGGAAATGGCAGAACAATTAAACAATTACCTTTGTCTGTTTTCACAGAAGAAGACACAAAGAAACTCCAAAATTTGTTTTGGGAAGGAGCAATTAAAGGAAAGTAGAATTAGAAGAAACATTATATTAGAAAAAATATAGGGGACTGAAAGCTGATAAACCCCAGGGCCTGATAGCCTGCATCCCAGGGTACGAAAAGAACATGGAAATATTGGACATGCTGGTTGTCATCTTACAAAATTCTGGAACCAGCAGATTGGAACATGGTACATGTAGCACCATTGTTTAGAAAGCCTGGAGGGAGAAATCAAGAATTACAGACTGGTCATCTGAACATCAGTAGTAGAGAAAATGCTAGAGCCTATTATAAAAGGTATGTTAACAGGACACTTAATAAATGCCAATAGTATTACACAAAGTCAGCTTGGATTTATGAAAGAGAAATTCTGTTTGCCAAACCTACTGGAGTTTTTTGAAGGTCTAACTAATAGATGAGTGACAACTTGTTGTCATAGCGCATTTGGATTTTGAGAAAGCTTTTGACAAAGTCCCACATAAGAGGTTAGTGTGCAAAATCAAACTGCACGGGATTGGTGGTAATATACTGGCATGAATTGGGAATCACTGAGCAGACAGGATGCAGAGAATAGGAATAAATGGGTAATTTTTGGAGTAAGAGGTGGTGACCACAATGATCAGTACTTGGGCCCCAGCTATTCACAATATATGTCAACAATTTGAATGAGGGAATCGGTGTAATGTTTCCAAATTTAGTGATGACAAAAACTAGGTGGGAGTGTGAGTGGTGAGGAGGATGTAAGGAGGCTTCATGGAGATTTATACAAGTTGAGTAAGTGAGTCAGCAAATACATGGCAGAGGCAGTATAACGTGGATGTGAAATTGTCCCCTTTGGTAGAAAAATCAGAGTGGCAAAGTACGTTTGAATGGTAGTGGATTGGGAAAATTTGATGTAGAAAGGGATCTAGCTGTCCTTTTACACACGCATTGAAAGCAAGCATGCAGGTGTGGCAAACAATTAGAAAGGCAAGTAGTTTGTGGACCTTCAATGCAATAGGGCTTGAGTATGGGAGCAAGACATTTTTGCTATAGCTATACAGGGCCTTGGAGTGAAAACACCTGGAAGACTGTGTGCAGTTTTGGTCTCCTTACCTTAAAATATACAGACTTCCATAGAAGGAGTACAGTGAAGATTCACTAGACTGATACTTGGGATGTCAGGTTTGTTGTATGAGGAGAGATTGGTTTAAGTGGGCCCATATTCACTAGAATTTAGAAGAATGAGACGGGATCACATCGAAACGTACAACATGGGACTGGACAAATTAGGCGCAGGATACTGTTGTATCAGTTTACCATCTCAATTTTAGGTATGCCTGGTGCTGCTCTTGTCATTCTCTTTTCATTGTACATGGGATGATTCCCCCAATTGACGGTAGTGTGGGGATATACTGTACCGTGAGGCTACAAATTGTGGCTGGGTAGAATTATTTTACTGTTGTGCCTTGTACATGTCCAGTTTTGATTTGCTAGATCTGTTCAAATTTTATCCCATTTTCCACTTTTGTCATACCACACAACATGATGGAAGGTATCCCCAGTATGAAGACCAGACTTTTTTTTTCCACAGGGACTTGCAGTGGACACACCTAACGATAGCATCATGGACAACTAGATTGTTGATGACAAAGCCAAGTCAGTTTTTGCCTCTTGCTGGTTCCTTCACAACATGTTGCACACCTAGTCTGGCAATTACATCCTTTAGCACTCAGCCTGGTTCAAGTCAGTCTGGTGTGGCCGAGCCATTCTTGGTGCTGGACATTGAAATTCCCTACCCATCGAACATTCTGTGCTCTCACTGCCCTTAATTCTTCGTCCAGGTAGTGTTCAATGTGAAAGAGAGCTGATTCATCAGCTAACAGTGGATGGAGGAGGTGGAACCATGGCTGAAATCGTTAGGAGGTTTCCTTCTTCATGTTTGACCTGATACCATTAGACTTGATGGAATGTAAAGTCAGTGTTGGAGACTCCTAATGCAGCTCCCTCCCTATTGCATACTCCACTGTGTTGCTGCCTCTGGTGGCTTCGTCCTGCTGGTGCAACAGGGCATATCCACAGAGGCTGATGCTGGCACAATGCAAGGTATGATTTGGTGAGTATAACTATGTTAGGCTGTTGCTTGACTAGTCTGTGGGAAACTTTCCCAAATTTGGCACACACCCAGATTTTTGAAAGGAGAATGTCGGCTGCGAAATGGAGGCAAAGGGGCCATAAATGGTTATGTTGGTATTTAGAGATCTGGGTGCCATTATATGCAAATCATAGTAAGGTAACTCACTGATGCACTGAGCAATTAGAACATTTGCTCTTCTTCCAAAGAAATTGTTGTGTAACGGTAAAGGTGCATTATTGCTATTATGCAGAACTTTAGTGAGAACAGAACTTGAATATTATGTACAGTTTTGATCTTCTTATTTATGAAATCATATAATTGTATTTGAGGGAGTGTAATAAAGGTTCACAAGATAGGATCCTTATCTAAAGAATCAATATGCCTCTCCTTACTTCAGTCTAATGATCGTTTTATTCATTAATATTTGGCAGAAAAATACGTTAAAGATTTATTTGCTGCAGCTATATTTCAGAAAGATAATCTTCTCAAAATATAGCTGCAGCAAATAAATCTTTAACGTTTTTGACCCAGGTTTGCTGTGTTCAACTGGCATTAAGGACTTGGGACCAGAGGAGCATTGTGTTTCATGTAGCATTTGGTCACCTCAGTATATGCCTAATATTTCATTTTTGTACAGGAAGCTTTTTTTTTTCAGTTTATGCACTTTTGTTGTTAGCTTCAAGCATTTAAATCAAGTCTTGCAGAGCAAATCTAAAGTGTTTTCTGTTCTATTCTGACTGTGCCTTGACCCAAATCTCCACAATGCACCGGCATTGTATGAGTACAACATTTCAATTTTCCACACTAGCTATTTTGTGACCTTTCCAGTTGAGACTGACACAGATACTGGTTTAGGCAGGACTTTGCAGTGCACATAATTTTGTATTTTTCTTTTTCTGTTGATGTGAAAACAGAAACTTGCATTGTATTACATCCTTGACATAATAAAACATCTCAAGTTGGTTCAGTCAGGAGAGGCTGGAGATGGAGGAGAGAAGATGAAAGCATAGATGATAAATTAGGCTTAACATAGACTTGAAATATACAAAGGGAAAGCATGAGATGAAGAGATTCAGTGAGGGGGTTTCAAAAACTGAAATAAGAAAGTTGAATAATTTTCCTCCAAGTGAAAACCAGGAAGGAAAGACATACACGAGGACATTGTTGTCTTGACATAAGGATGTCTTCCAAGGTATGGAAAGTAGGGCTGGAAGAGTTTAATTGAGGTCTTAGAGAGATTTAGGATAGTGCTATTTTTGCGGTCTCTTTCTGGGTCTAATTTCATTTAATCAGCTGACACTTCAATAGAGCCAGGGGTTGCTCAGCTTAGTTGGCTGGATAGCTAGTTTGTGATTCAGTACAATGCCAATAGCGTTGGTTCAATTCCTGCACCAGCTGAGTTTAGGAAGAACGACTCTCCTTCTCAATCTCTCCCCTTGCCTAAGGTATAGTGACACTCAGATTAAACCATCAGCAGTCGTCTCTGTCTAATGACAGAGCAGCACTATAGTCAGGTAAGACCGTAATGACTTTACCTTCACTTGTAATGGGGCTTACTGTGGGATACTTTATGAACTACAGAAACCTAGCTTTCAACCTGTGATAAAACAAACTCTTTGATTGGTACAGCATCCACTATTCAGTCTTACCACCACTGGTGCAATGTGGTAACAGTGTGTGCCATCCACCAGTTGCCCTGCTGCAACTCACCACATCTCCTTCAATAGGATCTTCCATACCAGTGATATCTACCACCAAAATAATCACTGCAGGTCAGGTCTTGCTCCATGAATAGCATGCATGTGGACTGATGTCTGACCTCACAGTGTGAGTGTTATAGGGTGGGGCTGCACAGAAACATGAGCAAACAGATTTAGTGGCTGTCTCGGCATGTTTTATTCCTTCTCACAATGTGAATGTTCTGTCCCCAGCTTCCACAATAGGGGTGGAGGGAGCCTGCTCTAGATTGGACGTCATTGAGGTTTGGTTGGGCATCCCTGAGGGTGTTAGTGTCTGAGTGTGCCTTTACCAGAGGCTGGTACACCTCTTTGCCATGGATTCCATGACAAAGAGGTGTACCAGCCTCTGGCAGGTCTGTGCGCATATCCAGCAGACCCTGAGGATACTGGACTTCGCTGTTTCTGGCAGCATGACATAGTCTACAATGTTAGTGCCTGGAAGGTACATAGCACACAAATGAGGTAATGAATAAAGATTGCCAGAGAACGGGAATCAGCAGGAATGTGTCCTGTGCAGTGAATGGGTCTGTGTGTCATACTGTTACCCTTTAAAGAGCCTCATGTTGGCTGGGATTTGTAGACCCCTCCGTCACATTCAAGGCACTAACCCTGACCCTCCAAGCACGGTTGCATCCATTTACTTTCCTGTCGTGCTCTTGCAATCTCCAAGATGGTGGAAGGTGACAGTGAACACTCCTTGGAAAGTGCCCTAGAGCATGTCAAGGGACGTTGTTGCCAAATGTCCAAGTTGGTGGCCCAGAGGAACAAGCTGCAAGTTGAAGTCGCCAGGAGCCTGCTCTGAGTATTGTGTTGAGAATTGTTGATGTTTTATTTTCGTACAGCCAGTGGTAGAAAAGAAAGCTGCTTGTTAATGAGGTGAGTTTTGACTTTAATTAGATTGTTAACAAACAATAATCCCCCTTAATAAGCATCTCACTGCTCCCTCATGAGAATCCTGTCTTGATGCCCGAAACTCTGCTTAAAAATGCAACGAGTTGCTCCAGACGTCAAGGAAAGCATCACCTGAATTCTCAGGTGATTCTCCCAGATTTCACATCATAGCCCACATCGTTCAGGCCCCGAGAAGATTCTCTCTCTTGTCTTTTCTGTTTAAAAAAGAAAAATCACCTTAAAAATTCAAAACTTTACAACTATGGTTGAGTTATTGCTAGTAATTTGTAAGCAGTGTTCTACGTTTGTGCTAAAGTAAGTTTGTTTTTGTGATTGGATCAACAGATTATCTGTAGCTTTGAATAATTTTCTAATGCCTTTTACAGAATCAGTCTTGTTAGTGCCAACATGTTTGTGTCGGATAGCATTGAGAAAGGAATGATGGACTGAAATGGAATATGTGAGAAATTTTCTTTCTATCTAATATATTCCTTTTTTTCTCATTAAAATCCTGTTATTGAGCTGTGAGCTTTCAGCGTGTGATATTGTGAAATTATGAGGATTAATTGGCACTTCGATTCTGCATTGACCAGAGGAACATGATAGAAGACCCATTCTTTTTGGGAACGGAACTAATATTCCAATCCAATTTGATTGAGAAAACCCTCTTGCCCCCACCTCACACACTACTTTCTGACGTTACAACTGAAGCTACCTCAAATTGCCAGAATAGATTTCACTTCAAAATGAATCTGACATGTTATGAGATAGGGGCACTAGTTGAAGAAATATTAGAAGTGAGTGTCTGGAAAGAAGCATCACACTTCCAAGATATTCGACATGTGAGAACCATTTCTGAGTATTTTTGAGGTAATTGTAGTTGAGTTCAACACTCAAATGAATGTAATAGCTGACAAAGAAGGATTTAAACTCTTGCCTTAGTGTACAAGTTAGAATAAGATGGTTCATAAAGAAGGGCTGTACAGTGTTAGATAGTTGGGGAAGCATGATATGTGAATGCAACACTCACAATTCTCAGTTAATTCTGACCAGTACTTGAATTTCAATATTAATCTGAATGTGTTTGATCTGAGGAAAATAATGACTTTTAAAACATTTCTACATAAATCACTGTCATTCAGTGATTTTGAGAAACGTTATTGTTGGTGCCTCTTCCATCTCACTTATGCAAATCAGTAAAAGTAATTAATTGCAGCTGGTGTGAGTCACCATTTCCTGTTATATAGAGCAAACTCACGTCAAAGGATCATCTCCCACTTTTAGACTTTAATCAGCATTTGAGATGTGTTCTTCTTGTGAATAATAGCTGCTTAATTAGGTAACCCACATCTAATATCTGGAATGGGACTGGCTGTTGGGAATGGATTGTATTCAGCGTACTACTACACTGAACCCATCCTGTATCAACTTTATCAAGGGCATGTAAGAGCAAAATTGAATCATTCTGGAATCAAGTGCATTTGATGTGGTTGGACACTACAACGGAGGATCAAAGGTATGTTCACTGGTCCCTTAATGTAGTGAAACAGGGAGATAAAGCAGTTAAGAAAGCTTATTAAATATTTGCCTTTATTAGCTGAGGCACAG
This sequence comes from Rhincodon typus, assembly GCF_021869965.1. Classification (NCBI taxonomy): domain Eukaryota; kingdom Metazoa; phylum Chordata; class Chondrichthyes; order Orectolobiformes; family Rhincodontidae; genus Rhincodon; species Rhincodon typus. The sequence goes on along the minus strand of NC_063354.1, from coordinate 23,928,952 downwards.
TGTTTCAGAGCACGGTGGTTATAAAAAGGCAGTTAGGCTGTGTAGTTCTAGAATCCACATCATAGGAGGAACGTGATTGCATTGGAGAGGGTGTACAGGAGACTTACCAGGATGTTGCCTGGGCTGGAGTATTTTTGTTTGAAGAGAGATTGGATCGAGTAGAGTTGTTTTCCCTGGAGTAGAGGAGACTGAGAGGGGACATGTTTGAGATGCATAAAATTATGGTGGACATTGACAGGGTAGACAGAAAGGAAATTTTCCCCTTGGTGGAGAGATCAATGACCAGGAAGATTGAAGGTAAGGGGCAGGAGATTTAGAGGGAATGTCAGGAAATGTTTTTTTTTCCACTGAGAAGGTGATGGGAATCTGGACTGACTTCCTGAAAGTGTGGTAAAGGCAGAAATCCTTATTATATTTAAGATGTATTTAGATGTGCACTTGCAATGCCAAAGCATGCAAGGCTTTGGGCTAAGTACTGGAAAATGGGATTAGAATAGTTAGCTAGTTGTCTTTGACCGGTGCAGACTTGGTAGGCCAAAGGACATTTTTCTGTGCTGTACATCTCGATGGCTGTAAGATTGTAAAAGCTTAACTATGCTTTGAATGTTGATTTTTTTCAGAATTTAGTTACATTATTTACTTTGCACCTCTGCAAAAGTCTACCGTTTATGGGAACTCAAATTCTGAACTTGAATATTTTCCTGTGTTTTGAGAATTCACTAAAAACGAAGCTTGTGCTTTATGCAATTCTTACCTTTTCAACATTTTTGTTCCCCTTAGAAACTCAATGAAGAGCAAAATAGATCCAACAGGTTAAAGAAATGCAATGAAGTGCTAACAGAACCATTAATGTAAGAATATAAGAAACGTTAGAGAAAAGACCATTCTGCCCATTGATGGTAATATTTGATATGCCACTTTTTCCATTCATTGTTACCAAGTTAGGAAAGGAGCAAAGAAGGTACCAAATTTCTGAAAACTACAATAAAGCTCTGATATATATTTAATGTGGTCTGTTAAACACCTGCCCTGTTCTGCTTCAGAAAACGTACCCAAACCAGAGAATTACAGAAAACAATTAAAAATAGGCTGAGATCTGTCTCAAAAACATATCAAAATTTAGTGATAAACACTGATTTAGGTTAACAATGGTTCAGGTTTTATCTTGCTAAGATTTCTTTTCAAACTGTTTTGCCTAGAACTAATATCTGTTGTGGTTCCTTTAAACCTAAAATAATCTAGTGTGGATTAGAATATTACATTTTTCTGATCCAACTGTACGAGTCTTATTGAGTAAAAAATCTGAAGTCTATTGCATTTCAGAAACTATTCATAGGTTACATGAATATGTCCTATATTACTATAGAGATTGCCAGGAGGGCACAAGCCCCAGATTAATATTCTGCAAGTCCTTTTTTGCTCTGACCAAGTCTCTGTAACATCACCACAATAGATGGTGCTTACTGCACTTAATCAAGTATTAGTCATTTCAGCCCCTTAGACAACAATGTCATTGTCAAGATCCTTTCAAAATGTTCTATTTTATTTCTCCTAAGGTGTATGAACATGCAAGACTGGATGAATGTAAAACTTCAAGGTAAATTTTAAAGTTATTTTAGAGCACCGGTTTGGTGGTGTTCACATTTCAATTGCCAATTTTAATTCCTATTTTTAAGCAGGAGTTAGGCAATTCTGAGAGGAAAATGGGGATGCAGAATTTACTATTCTGTTCTTGATTTCCTATCGCCACCATTTGATTGGTGCCTAAGTATAGGCAACTGATGTCCCTGTCTGAAATAAGCAGGAACATTGTTCGAGTCTGCACATTATGGTCTAATGATGCCAATTGGATCTCAATGCTGTTTTCATAAACCTAAATGGAAAATATGCTTTACTTTGTATTTCTTGAGATTTGATCATTCCTTTGGTATGGACACATTTACTTTATGTGTAATGGGAATCATACTGGCCACTGTTTATTAGCTACAGAAACACCAGCAATAGATCTGGGAGGGGGTGTTTGAGGGATCCACATATGACCCTGTAAGGAGATAGTAAGAACTGCCGATGCGAGAGTCAGAGATAACACTGTGTGGAGCTGGAGGAACACAGCAGGCCAGGCAGCACCAGAGGAGCAGGAAAGTTAACGTTTTGGGTCGGGACCCATCTTCAGAAATGGGGGAGGGGGAGGGGAGCTCTGAAATAAATAGACAGAGGAGGGGTGGGGCTGGAGAAGGTAGGTGGGATGGTGATAGGTGAGTGCAGGTGGGCAGTGCTGGGGATTGGTCAGTGAAGTGGGAGGAGCAGAAAGGTGGAGAGAAGACAGACAGGTCAAGGAGGCGGGGATGAGAGGGAGGGTTGGTCATGGGATGAGCCAGGGGTGGGAGGATTTTGAAACTGGTAAGGTCCACATTGAGACCATTGAGTTGTAGGCTCCCAATGCGGAATATGTGGCGCTGTTCCTCCAGTTTCCAGGTGGTGTTGTTGTGACACTGGAGGAGGCCACTGGAGGAGACATGATGGACATGCTATACAGGGAGTAGGAGGGGGAGTTGAAGTGGTTTTCGCGACTGGAAGATGTTGTCTTTTGTGGTGAACAGAGCACAGGTGCTCTACAAAGAGGTCTCTGAGTCTCCGCTTGGTCTCACTGATGTAGGGGAGGCCACATCGGGAGCAGTGGACACGGTATACCACATTAGCGGATGTGCAGGTGAACATCTGTCTGAAGTGGCAGGTTTTTTTTGACCTGGGATGGAGGTGAAGGGGAGGTGTGGGGGAAGGTGTAGCACTTCCTGCAGTTGCAGGGTAAGGTGCCGGGGGTGGTGGGGCTAGTGGGGAGTGTGGACCGGACGAGGGAGTCGTGGAGAGATTGGTCCCTACGGAAGGCAGATAGGGGTGGGGAGGGAAATATATCCTTGGTTGTGGGGTCGGATTGTAGGTGGCGGAAGTGGCAGAGTATGATACGTTGAATCAGGAGGTTAGTGGGGTGATATGTGAGGACAAGGGGGATTCTGTCTTTGTTTTTATTGCGGGGAGGGAGTGTGAGGGCAGAGGTGCGGGAAACGCAAGAGATGTGGTTGAGATCATTTTCGACCACTGAAGGTGGGAAATTGCAGTCCTTGCAATAAGATGACATCTGGGATGTTTGGGAGTGGAATGCCTCACCTTGGGAGCAGATGCGGTGGAGGTGGAGGAATTCGGAATAGGAGATTGCGTTCTTGCAGGAAGGTGGGTGAGAGGAGGTATAGTCTAAGTAGCTGTGGGAGTTGGTGAGTTTGAAATAGATATCAGTTTTGAGGTGGTAACCAGAGATAGAGACAGAGAGGTCCAGGAAGGAGAGAGGGGTATCAGAGATGGTCCAGGTGAATTTAAGGTTGGGGTGAAAGGTGTTAGTAAATTTGATGAACTAGTTTCAAAATCTGCCCACTCCCAGCCTCATCCCATGACCAACCCTCCCTCTCATCCCCAACTCCTTGACCTGTCCATCTTCTCTCCCACCTATCCGCTCCTCCCACCTCACAGACCAATCCCCACCACTGCCCAACTGCACTCACCTATCACCATCCCACCTACCTTCCCCAGCCCCACCCTCTCCTCTGTCTATTTATTTCAGAGCCCCCTTCCCCTCCCCCATTTCCGAAGGAGGGTCCCGACCCAAAATGTCAGCTTTCCTCCTCCTCTGATGCTGCCTGGCCTGCTGTGTTCCTCCAGCTCCACGCAGTTTTATCTCTGACCCCCTGTAAAGAGCTCAGCATGAAGCACTGCTGCTTGCTGGTGGCCTTATTGTGATCTTAGGATCTACCAGCCATGAAGACGGAATGTGTTCTTTACATGAGGCTGTGTTAGAAGTCTGCATAATGCTGCAGCAGCTGCCAGAGCCCCCTACCACAGCTGGCACCGTGTCGCTTGTAGCAATTAATTTGAGCACAGTCCTGAATTTCAGTGTGCTGGGGTCATTCCAGATTGCAGCTGGGGACATATGTGATATAAATACAAATCAGACTACGCTGCATAAGGCGGGTCACTATTTGCCAAATGTAATCTATGCAATTTTTGCTTCGCTAACCCCAAGTGACAGCAGGACAGGGCTGAGAATTTTTGTGGTTATTGCATTGACTGTTTGGTAATCAGGGTTCATGCCAATGAGTCTGAGTCTGAATAAACCACAAAGGATTTCATTACTTTAAAGTCCAGCTGATACTCGAAACCTGGCAGCACTTCTTGCATGCACTCATGATGCCTACATGTTGTAGCACTCTTAACATTCCACCGCTTCGTAATGAGGAATAATTAAAGGCTAGCTGGTGAAAGACATAGGATATCCTGGGAGATAGTGGCATGGGTGTAATGTCACTCAACCAGTAATCCAAAGGCCCATGCGAGCGCTTAGGCAGCTTGGTTCTGAATCCCACCACTGCAGCTTGTGAAATTTAAATTCAATTAGTGAAATTTGAAATTGTAAGCTGGCCTCAGTTATGGTGACCATGACAATTATGATTGACCATTGTTAAAACCCGTCAGGTTTGCTTAATGGCCTTTAAGGGAAGGAAATCTGCCATCCTTGCCTGGTCTGGCTCACATCTGACTCCAGTCCAACAACGTGGTTGACTCTTAAACTGCCCCCTGAAATGGCCATGCCCGTCACTCAGTTCAAGGGCACTTAAGGTTATTTAACAAATGTTGGCCTTGACAGGAAAGTCCACATGTTATGAAAGAGTAAATTAAAAGCTCTGCTCCAAGGCCAGCCTGATGTTGCTCCAAAATCTACAAATCCCTGTGGACATCTGATGTACTAGTCATGACTCTAACAGAGCAGTTTGTAAGTAGTCTCTTGAAAGCATACTTTGAATCCATATGTTCCTCGCAGTACAGTTGTAAGATATGCACATGGATAGTGGTGGTGTTCTACCTCCTACATAACTCTGCCGTGCAACTAGAGGATGTCTGAAGCCATCTGATTGAGGTCCATCAGTCTCACGATGAGGAAGGTGCAGGTGAGCTGTGGTATGCAGCTGACATTGGGAGGTCTGCAATTTTAGTCCACAGTCAGAGCTGTTCACCAGCAACTCATAAACATCATTTCACCTAAACAGTTCATTCCTTCATCTCCATTTTCCACCTAGAACATCCTTTAGATGGTCTCATATGGAAGAAGGTTCAGGCATCATACAAAGTTTTCATGCAGGAGAAAATATTGGAATTATTCATCCTATGTCCTTTCAGCTGTGGCAAAAATAATCCCGATAGGTTTAAGGCAGTTATCCTTTTCTAATTTTCTAATTACCGCCATCACTCTTTCATTTGACAGACATACCAATTCCATCTCTGACCATTGGAAACATCCTAGATTCAGTGGACTTTGCACCTAGAATTGTAAATCATAATGTAAATAAAGTCAGACGTGAAAATTCTGTGATATTAACTCTTGGACTACTGAAAGTCTTTCAGCAGTCTTCACCGTACAGTGACACAATAATTAGCACTGCTTCCTCACAGCGCCAGGGACCTGGGTTCAATTCTAGCGTTGGATGATTGTCTGCATGGAGTTACGCGTTTTCTCTATGTTTGCATGGTTTTCCTCTGGGTGCTCTGGTTTCCTCTCCAAGCCCAGAGATGTATGGGTTAGGTGGATTTGTTATGCTAAATTACCTCGTATTGTCCAGAGATGTGCAGGCAATTGGAATTGCCAGGGTAAAGATGTGTTTGCGGGGATAGGGTGGGTCTGGGTGGAAAGCTCTTCAGAGAATCAGTGCTACTTGATGGGCTGAATGGCCTCTATCTCACTGTGGGGATTCTATGATTAACCAGATTATGTGATCTGCTTGAGGAAGTTGGAGCAGTGTTTTCATCTGAAACACATAAAGTATGTTGTACACATTACTGAAGGATTACATTTGACACTACTTTCAGCACTAAAACAAAGTACTATGTATACAGAAAAATAAAACAAAGAACTGTGGATGCTGCAGATCTGGAACAAAAACAGAATTTGCTGCTGAAACTCAGCAGGTCTGGCAGCATCTGTGGAGAGAAAGCAGAGTTAATGTTTGAGTCTGATGTGTCTTCATCAGGACTTCTTTTGTCAGCAATTTCTGTTTTTGTTCTATGAATACAAGCTCTCCTGGCAATGCCAGTTGAAAAAACAGAAGCATGATAACTGAAGACAGAGTAACCTCGCACTGCATGATGTTATTCTTGTTATAACGCTGACTCATGGGTGTTTCTATATTTGTTTCATTCTCGTTTATACAGGGGAAAATTGCATTATTTACAAGAAGTCAAGTTTGGCTTTAGCACTTAGTGAATTCTCTCTTTGATGTTAGTTACATAGATGGCTGTCTGTATTGATCCTGAAACTCTGATGTTAGCATCATTGAGTGGAATATCTTTGTAATATTAAGGAGATAGAAATATTTAAAACTAAGAACAAAACTTGAAAGAGGTCAATGAATAAATTGAGTTGATTCAATGAATATGTAGCTTTTCTATTTAGAATATTCTCCCATTTTGATTAACTAAAAATGATAATGCAGTTACTTTGTGACTATATACATTTGTTGTTGCAATGTTGCACAATAAATGGGGTTTAATTCTATTACATTGCTGAAACGAGAGACTCCTAGAGTTGCCAAAATGTTTTGTCTTGTACTCAACATGACAAATGTAAGAATGCCATTTTTCCCATGATTACACCAATTTAATACTATAGGAGAAAAGATTACTGAATTGTTGGTGCATCAGCCATGTTGCCCTGGAGAAACAAGCAGGTACTTTAGGCTTGTAATTTGGCTCACTTGTGCTCGTTAGAAGCAACATTCATAGGCAAGTTTCCCCTACAAGCAAAAGGAATACATTCAGGCCCTGTGCCTTTTGAATAATACCTGGAGCTTGGGAAGGCAGTGTTTTTTCAAATGTTTTGGCAAACGTGTACTCTATTTGCAGCAATATTCAAGGGGAAGTTTGTGGTTGGTCTTCCAGCCCTCACTCTAATTGAAGCAATTAATTCCCACTAAGGGTCTCATCCTGTCCTCACTGGTATCCAATCAGTAATTGGGAAAGAGTTAAAACATGGGGAGCCTGAAAAGCAAACCCCCTGTTTGGTTTGCTTATGGAGCTAAGGAACAGGGTGGGTGGTCTGCCCCAAAAGCACTCACTGCTTAAATGAGGGATGGAGTCTTAGGAGGAGATGTGCCTGCTAGGTTTTTCATGCTCCTGGGAAGTATCTTGAGTTGTTTTGTTCTGTGAAGGAGTTCTATCTAATTGGAAGTCATTGTTGTATGTTTTGGGAAGGACATGTCACCCATATACCCGACACCAAACTCTGGAAGCAATTCTTCCACTTGGAGCTCAGTCACAGTACCTGAGAGCCCTGTTCTTTCTCCTCACCCACTCATGTCCCCAGCTAGTGACGCAGTCCTCACAACTTACAGCCTCCCCTCCCTCCCTCATTTGTGACCTTAGGTCCTTATTGATTCAAACCACTGGAGGGATGAGGGCAAGATGGGACAGGGGTGTAGGTGGGTGTGGGAAGGTGGGATACTGAGATTTCCTCCGCTGAGATCTTAAATCAGAGGAAATCTCTGAAGCTGGCCAGTTAAGTGATGGAGTCATCTCATTCCTTGCTGAATATCATGGATTTCCCCAACAGCAGGACTCCCACCAAATCCTCTGGCCACCAGCTGAGATGCTCAAGTTAATGTTAAATACTGCCTTTAGTGTCTCCTTACTATCCATTTGGTGTCATTTAAGTATTGGTTTGATTGTATTTCACAGTAAAGTTGTTGTGATAGGTCAATTGCCCACTAAAAATAAATTGAAATCCTATTACTTTAAAAATCTATTAAATATACACTTCATCATAATGATCTCAATAACACATTCCTTTATTGCATTTCTATGGTTGAACCTAATTGATTCAGCATTATTTTTACATTAAGTGCAACAAGATTTAGATTCTTATAAGGTGCAAATCGTATTGGAACTGCAATTGACTGACCTAACTGCACTCAGCAGGAGCTGTAATGGGCTCCATAGCATTTGTGTTTTAGATGTATCTTGCAGAGCGGGTTGATGATGACATCAATCAATGTGCAGGATTGATTTGGCACCATGACTACTTTTTTTGAACTCCACTCTCCAGCCAGAGGCCTGTTTAAACTTGCATGGCTGAACTCAGTATTAAATAGAATACAGGACTGCTCCCTACCATATGCGTATGTGATGCAGTCTGCTGTCAACATGTGGCTGTGGTTTTGAATGGTGACTGGCTTGGAGAGATTATTGCTTTATCTGGTTCATTGAGAGGGAAGCCTACTAAGAACAAGCTGAGTCAGAGGAAAGTTTGCTAAGAGTATGCTGTGCGCCTGAACTCTGTTATTTCTGAAAAGAAAGTTCTCTTGTTGACTTTAGGGTGAAACCTATTTGTCCTTTTGAAGGAGTGATTGCAGAAGTGGTAGCAGATTGAGAAAGCTGTTTCTGTAAGACTTCAGAGACAACTGTGCAAGATTAGTGACTTGGCCACATGTCAGTACATCAGAGCAACAGGGTCCAGAACATACTACCCTTTATTATTTTTCCTTCAAAGAGGCATTTGGTGCACTTGTCTTTGTTGGTCATAACTTTGAGTATTGGAGTTGGGATGTTATTTAGTGGTTGTACAGGATATTGGTGAGGCCACTTTTAGGATACTGCATATAATTCTGGTCACCCTGCTATAATAAGGATGTTGTTAAACTTCAGAGGGTGCAGAAAAGATTTACAGGGTTGTTGCCTGGGCTGGAGGATCTGACTGATAGGATGAGTTATAGGAAAAGGCTGAACAGGCTGGGGCTTTGAGTGGCATGGATAGGGTGAATAGCAAAGGTCTTTTTCCTAGGGTCAGGGAGTCCAAAACTAGAGGACATAGGTTTGAGGTGAGAAAGGAAAGATTTAGAAGGGACCTGAGGGGCAACTTTTTCACCCAGGGGATGGTGCATGTATGAAATGAGCTGCCAGAGGAAGTGGTGGAGGCAGGTACGATTACAACATTTAAAAGGCATTTGGATGCGTACATGAATAGGAAGGGTTCAGAGGGATATGGGCCAAATGCTAGAAAATGGGACTAGGTCAGATTTGGATGTCTGGTCGGCATGGACAAATCGGACTGAGGGGTCTGTTTCCACGCTGTTTGACTCCGCGACTTTATTCTATAAGTACACCCTTTTGGCCAAAATGTTTATTTTTTTTTTCAAGGAAGCCAGTTGAGGCAGAGAAATCTGTTTTTTGTTTCTCTTTTTGTGAAGAGTGCATATTTTTGTGTGTGCTTTGGGGATATTTAGAGGGAGAATAATTCGTGCTTTTATATTACTGACTGCGTATGTTAAACAATTATTACATTTTTATTGAATAAATTATGTTTTGATAATAAATCAATAACTGTATTTGTTAAGCAACATCATTAATATATCTTTTTTGTGGAAACCATGACATAGATAAAGAACTTAATTGGTTATTTTGGTAAGCGGAAAATAATTTTTATTTTGTGGTCCATAGATCAGTGACAACAGAATAACAGTGCACTCCCCTAGCTTCAGTTTCTTACTGGGCCTGAAGTACTTTTTCCCATGACTGTAGATTATAAAATCTTGCCACGCATTTATCTGCTGCAAGCTGTCTGACTGAGTCACTCTTAAAGCTGTTAAAGCTAAACATGTTTTCTGGGTTTGCTGGAATTTGTTCAGTGTAGTTAAATTGAATACCAATCTCCACCACAGACTGCCATGTCAAATGAATGTTTGATGTTAACGACTGGTAATGTGTGATTGGGTAGATGGCTGCCATCATCCCTTTTCTGAATAGCTCTACAGTGCCAATTTGGACCAAAGTGGTAGAGGAAAAATACTCAGTGGTCTATCAGAAATAGGCACTAATTTTGAACAAGGATATCAGTTATTGCATGATAGAAAACAGGTGTCAATTACATTCATAAGATAAATGTTGTTATTAAGACTATTGAGAGACCTGGCATAACATGTCTCTCCTGTAAAATATTTTGCCTTTTGCCACCCAACTTCTTATGACTTTCTAAGGTCAGGCAGAATTTAATGCAGTCTTCAGCATGAACACTTTCAGAATTATTAATTTATATAGCACTCCCCACCGCCATCAAAACTATTTAAATTAATCATAATTAGTTATATGTTAATTGCTGATTTTTCTTTCTGGCGCTGGCACAGTTGTATCTGTTTTAGAGCTTTCTCATACTTTGGCCAAGTTTTCTGTACATTTAAAAAATTCTGCTGATATCATGGCTTTTAGACATCTGGTAGGGCTTACCCTGAGAAATGAGCATAACTGGAAGAAGGAAGAGAGGCTACGGTAGAAAGGGGAGTAGGAAATATAGAAGTGGAAAATGCAAATGGAAATGGAGGGATGTGAAGTGTACAGTGAGCTACAACAGAGTCTCTATTTGTCTAATCGGATTGTCTATTTGTGATCAAGTCATTCTTGAATGATACCAGTAACTTCAAACATACCCGACTCTGTTTGTCAAAAATTCTTCATTACTTCTGTCTTTCATCACTGACAACACAATACCCTCTTTCCAAAAAATATAAAGTAACTCACCAGTGGATGCATGCGGTAATTCAAATCCAAGATTAGAAATTCAAGCATTACAGAACGCATGCGAAGATAAATTAATAACCCTTGTGCCGTTTCATAGGGCAGAACCTTTCCAGCCCCTGAATGATGTAGTCGGCAGCAATAAATTTAGGAAAATCTCTCTAGATGTAAAGTGAGGCTCTTTTCAACATTGAAACCAAAAAAAATCACATTTACCAACTAAGTCCTGGACATTGAGATGAGATTCTCGAGTGGTAAGAGGCCTGTTAATGGGGATTATTCCTCATTATCATCTTCACTACTACCTTGCCTTGCCTCATTAATATGCACCCTCCCATTGTCCCATCTGCTGGATAGAAACTAGATGCTGTGTATTCTCAGTAGGTACCTGACACTGTAGCTTGCTGCTTACTTGTCCAGACCTCCATCATGGACACCAACATCTCAGTGCCTACTCAATGAGCAGTGACTGTAAGGACTGTACATCCATGGATATTAGCATTCGATATGTAACTGTTTTTCCACTTCATCACGATAAGTCTATCATTTGCTTACAGTTTAGCTTTCATTGCAATGTTACTGCAAAGACACTTTGCGCACTGGGACAGGCACCCAGCTCATTAACTGTAGCAGAGAGCATCTCAGGACTGCTTGTTCCCACTTTGGTGCACACTCCATTTGTACCAATCCAGATGCTCACATCATCCCTGCCTTACTTTGCTTTTTTTTTGCACTTTGCCCCAGGACATGGCCCACTATGAGTTAGAGCTTAAAAGTTCACAGTACTTCTGTCTTGTCTTGCTTTTCAGCACAGACAGAAAGTCAAACAGCTTGTCACGGTCATCAGCAGCTATCAATCCAGAGCTTAGACAATTCCCTGTATGGCGCCGTTCTATCTCCATGTCATATCTACAGCATTAGACAGCAACCCACTCAGCAAACATACTGCAACCAAATGGCCATGCATCAAAGTCAAAGGGGAGCAGTCCTCAGTCTATTTAATGAAAGCTGCAGTCAGTCAGGGGATCTGGGAATAGTCACTCAAGGGCTTCATCTGATCTCAGTCCAGGGCTTGGGTGCATGGTCATTTGGCCACTCAGAGTAGTCACGGTCAGGATTCTATAAAGGTTGAGCAGCTGAATGTTGGGCACACAATGCCTGTTTTGACTCTTTCTGCTCTATTGTGGGCTGTTTTCACCAGGAGTGAGACGATGAGAAGGATTGAGTGAGATGAAAGTGGCTGATACAGCTGTATTGCTGGTGCAGGTTGAGGAAAGGTGTTGCGGTGTCCTGAGTGAGTGAGTAAGAGGTGCAGTGACCATGGAGGGTTATTATTTCAGGTGTATTGGGTGAGTGAGAATGAATGAGGAAAGATGTTGCATGTAACAGAGGGAGTGGTAGAGCATGAACCTTGGGGGGTGGTGTGGAGGCTGTAGTAGAGACAGATTGAAGATGAAGCAGCACAGAGACAAAGGAGACACTTACCTGGGCAGAAAGGGAATTGCAAATGACCTTTCTATAGCATTGCTGTGTGTTCCTCTGTACGATTGCAACTGCACTGACCTGGGTGGTAAATTCGGATCAGGCTGGCAAGGTCTGGTTTCAAGATCTCCTCTGGCTGTCCTGTGGGAAGAGAATGCCTCTCCTTTGCATCACTCCATGCACCAGGATCTCCCGGTACCTGTCTGCAAAGCAGTCTGCTAATTTCTCCTAATCTGACATGTCTGGGAGAAATGTCATGTACAGGGCAGCTCTAGGCAGCTAATGCTTGGCCACACGCACAATGGACTTTTAAATACGAATGCCAACACCAGGAGTGTCCTTTTGGTAGCTGGTACCTACGGTGTCTGAAAGAATCGAGTTAGCGTTGGTCAAGAGGGCGCCCTTGAGCTGTGATACCTAGTTAATGAGTGATGACAGAGTGAAAGAAACAGGTATGCCTCATGGAGAGAAACCTCCATGAGAAGTGAAGAAAATTACACTTAGCCAATTGCTGATAAAATTCAGCCCATAGTGCCTGTCATTACTGTACCTTTGCCGGTCTGAGTATTCCTGTACTGTGCTACTTTATGGCTGCAGCATTGCTGGTGAAATCCAGCAAATGTTCATCCGAGGAGACCGGGAAGGGTGGTTCAAGTAGCCTTAGAGACTCTGGCTTCAGCCTGCACCATTTTGGCCTGTTCTTCAACAGTCAGGACTTATTGGCAGACAGGCAACAGCAGGGTCCTGGTAGAGTGATGGCATGAGTGTGGACATGCTGTCGTCCTGAAAAAGGGCAGCAGCTTTGTGGTTCATGATGTCACTGCCCCTCTTGCAGGACAGTGCCTGAGAAATCCTTTTGATCCACTGGAGAATGGATTGATAGGCTACTGCAATGGCCTGGTAGCTCCTTTTGGGCTGTGATACATCCAGAGACACTTTGGCAGCTGTCTGATTTGGAAAGCTACACTGGCTGGGCCAGTGACAGTAGAAGGCTGAAATCAGTTCGCTAATGCATGTGACCACCTTTCAAAGTTGGAAAGGATGGGCTCTACAAAGCCCTGTGTCAAGTTGGTGCTGCTGTCCTCCATACTTGCTTATGTTGTACATTTCAAATGCATCAAATATTTGGTTCTGAACACATAATGGCCTCCTTTTGTCAATTGGCCCACCAGAGTCCTCATGTCACTCCTTCACAGCAGAACAAGTATGTAACCTTGCTTTCACCTGGCATCTGCACTGTTCTTGCCCCCATGCTGACTCCTGATTCACTGTCTCACCACGTGCAGATGGCAGATTCTTCCTTCAACCTCAAACACATTCTGCGTTGGTATCTGAGCCAGTGCATCTGTGCTGCTGGTGTCTCTGATCTAGTTTATTTTTTTTATTCATTTATGGGATGTGAGCATCTCTGGTTGGACCAGCATTTATTGCTCATCCCGAATTGTCCAAAGGGCAGTTAAGAGTCAGTCACATTGCTGTGGGTCTAGAGGATTATAGATTTCCTTCCCGAAAGGACACTAGTGAACCAGATGGGATTTTCCCACTGACAATTGGCAATGGTTTCATGGTCATCATTACATTCTTAATTCCAGATTAATATTGAATTCAAATTCCACCATCTGCCATGGTGGGATTCAAATCCAGGTACCCAGAATGTTACCTGGGTCTCTGGGTAAATAGTTTAGTGATAATACCACTAGGCCATTGCCTACCTCTGTGTGTCTAAGCTGCTGGTGTCTCTGATCCAGTGTGTCTGAACTGACGTGTCTGAGTCAGTGTCTCTGAGCCAGTGTCTCTGGGTTGGTGTGTCTGAGCCACCGGTGTCTCTGAGCCAGTGTCTCTGGGTTGGTGTGTCTGAGCCACCGGTGTCTCTGAGTGTAAGTCTAAGTGATATCTCTTCCATTTTTGTTTCTGATTTGGAACTTCTGGTTCTAGAATACTGGAACTGGTAAAGAAATAAGGTCTGAGTAATTGGGAGGACAGAGAGGAGGAAGTAAGAAAGTGTAAGTTTACACTGTCTGCAGTTTATAAGTCAAAAGAGTTTGTGAGAAGATAGAGAGGCTTAATGAAAAATTTAGGATTTGATATGAAAGGATGCTCATCATCCATCCCTCCAGCCTGGCTCGACCCATGGCACAAGAAATGCCCTTTGCCTTGATAGCCATAACAATTTCCTGTAAACATACTCTTGCACCTGTCCTCTTTCAGTTCTTTCCTGCTGCCTCCTTGAGTGCCACATTCCACTGGACGAAAGAACATCATTGAGTGTCCTGTACAGGTGACAATGGTATTGTTATCTTAATTTTAAATAATCAGCTGTGAGAGACTGACTATAGGTTTTTATGATAATTTTATTCAAGTGATACAAGCAAAGGTTGGTTTTGATTGTCAGACTGATACAAAACTCTGAAGCATACAGAAGGATTGATTATCTTTATATTTCTAGTATCCTCTTGACTGGAAACCAATCTTCCATCATACACGGCAAATAAAACAAATGTTCCTCTGTGCTATAGACTAAAATGTTACAGTCTCCTTTACCCAGCCAGAGAGTAACCAATCAATCTCAACCCAGATTTAGCTGTCTGTCCCTTAATCAGTGTCTGTCCAATGCTATGTTCTCCTAAGCCATTCTTAGAATGATTTAATTAACACTATCTCTTGTTTACACAGATGTCTACAGGGGTTCTACTGACACTATTCTCTTGGAGGTTCACTCCATGCAAAGTTGAAATCTGCTGACTACATCCACAATGGAAGCATCATGTAACCCTCAAGAGTCTAAAAATTTAAATTTTCCCTGACACTGTTATGATTCAGTAGCTGCCATTGTGAACAAGCTGTGAGCTGTCAGTGCCAAACTTACTAAAGTGCTCAGTGGGTGAAGGTGAGGTAGAGTGTGAATTGAAGGCTGGAGATTGATGGAGATTGTTGTCAGGATGTGATGCACTTTAACAGTTTCAACAATAGATATGGCTCATGGTTTTATAGAATGTGCCATTTGAAGATGAGCTCACTCACATTGACAATTTGTGTTAGATTGTTAAATCCCTTGCTCCATTGTTTTCATACTCCTGGAGCAATACTCATCTGGCACAGATCTCCAACGCCTCTAGCTCCCATTGCCACCCAAGCATGAGGACCTATTGCCCCTTCCACCATGCATTCACAGAACATTTTCCCCACAAAGAAACAGCCTCTCTTCTTCCCAACTCTTTCACAAAGTCCACCGTCAGAAAACCTTTTTTTGGTTTCTCTCTGAGATATTCAACTGTTTGTTAAAGAAGATGCAAGCTGCTTTCACTGGAGTTATCAGGCCTCCAGTTGATAAATGCAGCCAGGGAGAAGTGAAGGTCACCTTCATGTTGAAATGCCTTTGTAGGACACACAATTTGTTTTCTTTCCAGATGGGCAGGCCCAGTGATTGGAAAGGTGAAGACCCTCTATGAGTCCTGAGATGGCCATAAAGGAATGAATGCCTAATTAATTAGTTTAATTGGCCATCTGGCTCTGGTTAATAGGCAGCTGTGCCCTGCCTGTCCTGCTTCTGGAAAACGTTGTGGCAGTGTTAAGACTTTGGGCTTCCCTCCCAGTCCCTTCTGCTGTCAAAGAACAGGCTGAAGAGCTGCCATCTGCAATAACCTCCATTGCACAGATGGATAAAGATTCTGATAGAATATGCCCCAAAATCCATCTCATTAAGACTTGTGATTGATTCTTAAGAACAAACTGTCACACCAATCAGTACAAAATGTTCATAGAAGAAAGGGAGGATGATTCTAATCATGAAATGATTAGAATATTCCAAATGCACATGGTCCTGTGAAGGCTTTAAAGGATACTATGCCATTTCCTTAGTAATAAATGCATTGTAACTTTCAAAGTAATCACTAATATTGGAAATTTTGACAGAGTGAGCTTTTGTATATGAAAAATCTTTCATTCATCAATGAATAAGTTATGATTTTGTCTTAACTTTGGTGTTCATCAGAAGCTAAGCTTAATAAATAGAACTTTTCACAACAATCTACAGTTTTGAAATTTTTGACTATATTTTACTGATTTTGGGGAAATCAATATTTTTAAATTTAATTCATTTGTTTTGAGGCGGATCCTACTTCAAAGCAAAAGCTGCGCTGAAATTGAAACCAAAAGGGAAACAGGAAAGGTAAACCTAGAAATGAAATTGAACTTCCAATTTTTTTAAGGAAACCAAAAACAAACTGAATTTATGAAGGTGGAACTGAAATCTTTTGAAAAGAACCAAAAGGATACAGATCAATCGAAGCTGGGCAGTAGCAGATAATACAAACAAACTGAAGAAGATAGTCCAGGTCTGGGAGCCGAAAATCAGTTGCTGCAGCTGTGTCTCTGACGAGATGAAAATATTAGTGGTTCACCCCATTCAGACGGAACAAATTCTGCAAACATGTGGCATTTAGGTGAAGACCATGCTGATGGAATCCGTGTTGGCTGTGGACTGGCTCCCAAAAAAGCGGAGCTGAAATCCCCTGTGGGGAAGTCAAAGACTGAAGGATTTTGCAACTCACTGTGATCACTAAAATCTGAGTGGAGTACTGAGACAATTTATATGACTTGTTTTGTTTGTAGCAACCATTTAGCAGTTCACATCCAACTTCAATTTTATACTTAACTCCTATTAATTCTGGATGTTAGAGTATGGGTTTAAAAGGATTTTGTGTGTGCTTTGCTCACCTCCTGATGGTAAAAATTTTATGTTTTAAACCAGGCAATCTGATGGCTTTATTCTTTGAGAAAATAACTGGGATTTAGAATTTGGTCTACTTCTTAAAAAAAATGTTACTGGTCTCCACTAATATCATATCATAGGCATGCTTTGCCTTTTATATCTGAGGCATTCAAAGTTATAAGTTATGCTCATATGAATCCTTCAACATCAGGAAAGAAATTCACAGGGTTACAGAAACATCCTGCCTTTAAGAACAACGAAAGAAAGTATTTTCAGCAATAACAACCAAAACATTGTGGATGTAGCCAACAGTATCTGCAAACAAGAAAAGACAGGTATTTGTTTAGATTATACCAGAATTTCAGATGATGTTACAATTCTGATTTTCTGCAATTCAAAATTTTTGGAGCAAAACTTTTCACAAGTACATCTGGATTCTCCCATATTTTTGATTATTTTACACCTTCAGCTTTCTGGGAAAGGAGCCATTCATGCCACAGGATTAAAGGTCACCAAGTTAATCATGATGTATTGTGCTAAATATTATGTAGGTCGTTCTCTCCGAGAACTAGTTAGTTGTTGATTTGAATCATTCAGGTTAAAACTATTAGCTAAATTTATTCACAATGTTTACAATGGCACTGAATAGAATGGACAATGTGCAAAATAATTTTTTAAAATTCATTTGCAGGATGAGGGCATTGCTGGCTAGGCCAGCATTTATTGCCCATCCCTAATTGCCCAGAGGGCAGTTAAGAATCAACCACATTGTTTTGGGTCTGGAGTCACATGTAGGCAGACCAGGTAAGGACGGTGGATTTCCTTCCTTAAAGGACATTACTGAGCCAAGTTGGTTTTTCCAAGAATGGTTTCATTGTCATAATTAGACTCTTAGCTCCAGGTTTTTTTTAAAAATTGAATTCAAATTCTAACACCTGCCATGGCAAGATTGGAATCCAGGTCCCCAGAACATTATCTGGGTCCCTGAATTAATAGTCCAGTGATAACACTCCTAGGCCATTTGATTTATGCATTACTTTAGACTACTTCAAAATAATAGCATTTGAAATCATAATGTCTTTTGTAGGATCTGCTATGAAGTTTTGGTTAATATGATGGGGGTGCTTCATGGACGTCCAGAATCTCGACACTAATGTAACACAGAAGCACATAGTTGAGGTAGGCAACTGAGGAACAAGGAAAACTAACAACACTTTCAAGGCAGTTTTGACAGATCTGATCAAAGTAGTCCTAATCCCAATAAGTAGACAAGTACATTAATAATTATTTTTTAAAATCAGATAGATCACACTTTCTTGCTGACTTTTTAACCTAATTTGCAAACCTGCACTCTGGCAGGTACCTTAGTATTGGTATGAGGTTACAAGCTTGCATGTGTCATTAGGAAAAACTGTCAAAAATTATAGGTTAAGTTTCTTAGTGATAAAGGTCAACGATAGTACTGTGGGTGACCAACTGGTCATTTTCTCATAATGCATTGCTGTTGCTAAACAGGTTTTGCATTGTCACTTTTTCCCAAACTAAGAAAATGATTTTCATTTCAAACTGGCTGACATATTATCTGAAAAGATGTGATCTAGAGATTTAACAATTCCAAGTAAGATGGATAAATGCACTAGTTACAGATATATAACTGAAAGTGATTTTTGTATTTCCATATGATTCACCTGCTGAGAATTTTCATGATTTTATGCTTTTATGACAGATATGTATCATTTGTGGGATAATTTTAATTATTACCTGAATATTAACACAGAAAATTCAAAGCATCAGATTACAGTAGAGCGCCACAGATAATAGATGAACCCTTTGCTTTGTACGTCTGAATTTGACAGCTTTAAAGATGAATTTTAATTGAGACGGGGATGTTGGGTGTTTCCACTTCACTTCCATTTATACAAGGGCAATCTAAAGAAACGGTTTAATGTGAGTCTGCATAAACTGACCTTGGGTGCTGGAGGTTAATAGAAAGTGACTGGCAGATGACAGATTACCTACCTGGTCATATCTGCAATGACACATCCAATGAAGCAAACGGTGACTAAAGTTTCTCTTTGGGAATGGGCTCATATACCAGTTTGGACTTTGCAGCTGTGGAAAGTGCCATCAACCAATCTCAACAAGAAAATAGATTTGGAGAATACCATGTGCTGTGGCATTACATTTAGAAATGCTTGAAGCCTCATTGCTATCAGGAGAGAAAAGTGAGGGGAGTTCTTCCGTGACATGGGGCCAGAAGGAGCTAGTTGCATTAAAATTCAGAAAAGCTTTCACCTGCTTGCTCAGGTACTGGGAGATGATGCTGTCCCACTCCTGCAGCCTTCAGGTCCTGCTCTGGCGTTGACCTGTTGCAGGCGATTGAGGCGTAAGAACCAGCATCAAAACAGCTCCTCACTCATCCTCAGGCAATGGAGCCAGTCTGGAAAACACTGGGTCTCCTGCATATCCCACGCATCCTGCGGATCCTCAGACAGCGACACTTCTGGGCGCTCCTTGTCCTCTGTGGTGGCTGCTATTGGGTTTGCCATTGGCCTAGTCCTCCTGCATCTACCTTCGTATCCATATCGACCAACAGATTTACAAGGATGTTGCCAGGGTTGGAGGGTTTGAGCTATAGGGAGAGGTTGAATAGGCTGGGGCTATTTTTCTCTGGAGCATCAGAGGCTGAGGGGTGCCCTTATAGAGGCTTATAAAATCATGAGGGCATAGACAGGGTGAATCATCAGGGTCTTTTCCACCAGTGTAGAGAAGTCCAAAACTAGAGGGCATAGGTTTGAGTTGAGAAGGGAAAGATTTAAAAGGGACCTAAGGGGCAACTTTTTCACGCCGAGGGTGCTGTGTGTATGGAATGAACTGCCAGCAGAAGTGGTGGAGCTGGTACAACTACAGCATTTGAAAGGCATTTGGATGGGTACATGAATAGGAAGGGTTTAGGGGGATATGGGCCAAATGCTGGCAAATGGGACTAGATTAATTTAGGATATCTGGTCAGCATGGATGGGTTGTACCAAAGGGTCTATTTTTGTGCTGTATGACTCTATGATTCTATCCCTCCAGCAGGGTGCACTGGACTCCAAGTGGAAATGACCTACATTGGGCGCAGGAGGAACAAAAAGAGGTTGTTAGAATTCAGAAGAATCATGCCCTCCAAGTGAGAGCTGAGCAGATTTCCCCACACAGTGAGACATGCTGCACCCTGAATATGATGGGTATGTCTCCATCATCATCCACATTGAGGCACAGCCTGTGCAGCAGCTTGGTGGAAGTGCTGCTTTGGTTGAATGATCACTGAATGTGAAACGGGATATTTATTTAACTTTGAGCTGAATACAGGAAACATTGAATCAATGTATAGAAGCAAAATGGCTGCAACTGTTGCCATATTGTGGGACGCTCAGTGTCCAAGGCATGGTTCTGGTTTTACATCTAATTGTGCGATTATATTTACTATTGTTGGCACTGTGTCCTATTTTAGCACAAGTTTAGACTATTTTTGTAATGTTTCTCTTGCTCCACAATTCTGCCAGCAATGGATATGAATGCTGGTTGGATTGCATATTCATAGTAGGTCTTTAGAACTCACTGAAGTTTGAGAAATGTTAATAGATATTTACCAATCCTTTCCTTTCATTCCTTTAGAACATGGAAGTGTATCATTGTAAAGCAGAAGTGTGACAGTTTGTTAGTCCTGGGAAAACAATATTGCTTTCAGTTTATTGGATATGAACATAAGAACATAAGAACGAGGAGCAGGAGTAGGCCAGCTGGCCCCTCAAGCTTGCCCCGCCATTTAATAAGATCATGGCTGATCTTTTTGAGACTCAGCTCCACTTACCCACCCCACTCACCATATCCCTTAATTCCTTTACTGTTCAAAAATTTATCTAGCCTTGCCTTAAAAACATTCAGTGTGGTAGCTTCAACCGCTTCACTGGGCAGGGAATTCCACAGATTCACAACCCTTTGGGTGAAGAAGTTCCTCCTGACCTCAGTCCTACATCTGCTTCCCTTTATTTTGAGGCGATGCCCTCTAGTCCTAGTTTCACCTTCTAGCGGAAACAACCCCCCTGCCTCCACTTTATCTATTCCCTTCATAACCTTATATGTTTCTATAAGATCTCCTCTCATCCTTCTGAATTCCAATGAGTATAATCCCAGTCTACTCAGTCTCTCCTCATAATCCAACCCTCTCAACTCTGGAATCAACCGAGTGAATCTCCTCTGCAGCCCCTCCAGTGCCAGTATATCTCTTCTCAAGTAAGGAGACCAAAACTGCACACAGTACTCCAGGTGTGGTCTCACCAGGACCCTATACAGCTGCAGCACAGCCTCCCTGTTTTTAAACTCCATCCCTCTAGCAATGACAGACAAAATTCCATTTGCCTTTTTAATTACCTGCTGTACCTGCAGTTCTACTTTTAGCGATTCATGCACAAGTTCACCCAAGTCCCTCTGCACAGCAGCGTGCTGCAATTTTTTACCATTTAAAACATAGTCCATTTTGCTGTTATTCCTACCAAAATGGATGACCTCACACTTATCAACATTGTACTCCATCTGCCAGACCTTTGCCCACTCACTTAGACTATCTATATCCCTCTCCAGACTTTCAGTGTCTTCTGCACGCTTTGCTTTACCACTCACCTTAGTGTCATCTGCAAATTTTGACACACCACACTTAGTCCCCAACTCCAAATCATCTATGTAAATTGTAAACAATTTAGGTCCCAACACTGATCCCTGAGGCACACCACTAGCCACTGACCGCCAACCAGAAAAACACCCATTTACCCCTACTCTTTGCTTTCTACTGGTCAACCAATCCTCTATCCATGCCAATACATTTCCTGTAATACCGTGCAACTTTATCTTATGTAGCAGCCTTTGGTGTGGCACCTTGTCAAATGCCTTCTGGAAATCCAGATACACCACATCCACAGGTTCCCCATTGTCCACCATGCAAGTAATGTCCTCAAAGAATTCCACCGAATTAGTTAAACATCACCTACCCTTCATGAACCCATGCTGGGTGTTCCCAATCGGACAATGTATATCCAGATGTCTTGTTATTTCTTCCTTAATGATCGATTCAAGCATTTTCCCCACTACCGAAGTTAAGCTAACTGGCTTATAGTTACCTGCTTTTTGTCTACTTCCTTTTTTAAACAGTGGCGTCACATTGGCTGTTTTCCAATCTGCGGGAACCACCCCCAGAGTCCAGTGAATTTTGGTACATAATTACTAGTGCATTTGCTATTTCCCCCATCACCTCTTTTAGTACCCTGGGATGCATTTCATCAGGGCCAGGAGACTTGCCTACCTTTAGCCCCATTAGCTTGCCCAGCACTGCCTCCTTAGTGATAATGATAATTTCTAGGTCCTCACCTGCTACAACCTTCTTGCCATTAGTTTTCGGCATGTTATTTGTGTCTTCCACTGTGAAGACCGACACGAAATAATTGTTTAATGTCTCGGCTATTTCCTCATTCCCAGTTATTAAATTGGCCTTCTCATCCTCTAAAGGACCAATGTTTACCTTCGCCACTCTTTTACGGTTTACATATTTATAGAAACTTTTGCTGCCTGTTTTTATATTTTGAGCTAGTTTACTCTCATAATCTATCTTACTTTTCTTTATAACTTTTTTTGTGGCTTTCTGTTGGCCTTTAAAGATTTCCCAGTCTGCTAGTTTCCCACTAATCTTTGCTTTTTTGTATGTTTTTTTTCAATCTGATACTTTCCTTTATTTCCTTAGACATCCATGGCTGGCTCTCTCTTTTCCTACAGTTCTTCCTTATCACTGGAATATACTTCTGCTGAGCACTGTGAAAAATTGTTTTGAAAATCCTCCACTGTTCCTCAATTGACCCACCATAAAGTTTTTGCTCCCATTCTACCTTAGCTAACTCCTTCCTCATTCCTTCATAGTCTCCTTTGTTTAAGCACAGGACTGGATTTAACCTTCTCACGCTCCATCTGTATTTTAAATTCGATCATAGTGTGATCGCTCCTTCTGAGAGGATCCCTAACTGTGAGATCATTAATTATTCCTGTCTCATTACACAGGACTGGATCTAGGATAGCTTGCTCCCTCGTAGGTTCCATTACATATTGTTCAAGGAAATTATCGCGGATGCATTCTATGAACCCCTCCTCAAGGCTGCCATGACTGACCTGGTTTGACCCATGATAATTGCTGTACCATTTTTACATGCATTAGCTATTTCTATATTTATTGGCCGTCCCACCACGATGTCATTATTTGGTGGCCTATAGACCACACCTATCAGTGACTTCTTCACCCTGCCATTCCTAATTTCCACCCAAATGGATTCAACGTTTTGTTCAGTAGAACCTATATCATCTCTCACTACCGCCCTGATATCATCCTTAAAAATCAGAGCAACACCACCTCCCTTACCTTCCTGTCTGTCCTTCTGAACAGCTTGATACCCCTGGATATTTAACTCCCAGTCATGACCAATCTGTAACCATGTCTCTGTAATGGCCACTAAATCATACCCATTTGTCGTGATTTGCACTGTCAACTCATCCACCTTGTTTCCAATGCTCCGAGCATTCAGATAAAGTGCCCTTATGCCAGTTTTTGCACCTTCTTTTCGGGTCCTATCACGTCCATTACTAACAGCTCTTGAGTTCTCCTTCCCTTTAACTTTTTTTCTAATTTTCAATGGAGTTGAAGCTTCCTCGTCACCTGCTAACCTGCTACTTTGCCTTATATTAATTGTTATTCTCCCTCTACGCTCACTTCTCCCTTCCCCCCTACTTACTCGTTTAAAGTCCTATTAACCACCCTACTTACCCTTTTCGCCAGAACACTGGACCTGGCCCTGTTCAGGTGGAGTCCATCCCAGCGGTATAGATCCCTCCTGTCCCAGAACTGATGCCAGTGCCCCATGAAAAGGAAACCGTCTTTCCCACACCACTCTTTTAGCCACGTGTTTACTTCCCTGATTCTCGCCTCCCTATGCCAATTTGCACATTGGCTCGGGCAGCAATCCAGAGATTATGACCCTTGAAGACCTGTTTTTTAATTTTGTTCCTAGCTTTTCATAATCCCGAAACAGGTCTTTTTTCCTAGTCCCGCCTATGTTGTTGGTACCTATGTGGACCACAACAACTGGATCCTCCCCCTCCCTCTCTAGTATCCTCTCAAGCCGGTCAGAGATGTCTTGCACCCTGGTACCAGGCAGGCAACACACCATGCGGGATTCTCTATCCTGCTCGCAAATGATACTGTCTATCCCCCTGATGATGGAATTCCCTACAACTACAATCTGTCTTTTTGCTCCCCCCTCTTGAATGGCCTCCTGGACCATGGTGCCATGGTCAGTTGACTCATCCTTCCTGCAGCCCTGTTCCTCATCCAAGCAGGTAGCAAGTGCCTTTATTCCTATTATATCCTTTATTCATTCACGGGATGAGGGCGTCACTGGCCAGGCAGCATTTATTGCCCATCTCTGATTGCCCAGAGGGCAGTTGAGAGTCAACCACATTGCTGAGAGTCTGGAGTCACATGTAGGCCAGACCAGGTAAGGATGGCAGTTTCCTTCCTTAAAGGGCATCAGTGAACCAGGTGGGTTTTTCCGACAATTGACAATGGATTCATGGTCATCATAGTATTTTATTGAATTCAAATTCCACCATCTGCTGTGGCGGGATTCAAACCCGGGTCCCCAGAACACTATCTGGGTCTCTGGATTAATAGTCCAGCGATAATACCACTAGGCCATTGCCTCCCCTGTATGTGATCTTCTAAAATGGAGATTTATCTCCAACATATCCAGCATAAATCAAATAGATTAGGTGACCCAAGTTACCTACCTGCTCTGGAGCTGTCTGGAACTCACTACCTCTAATTTTAACCCACTCCCTTGATAAGTTTGCAAGGATAATTGGCCAAAGCCACCTTGTGGTTGGGCATCAATGCCACCACCAAGGTCCCATTGCAATTTCTTAATTGGCCTGAGCAGACAATCCATAGTCCACTGATTGTACACTAGTAAGACTGAACCCTGAGAATCCGGTGACTCTCCCACTGGGACTATTGTGTGGAATGACCACTTGAAGTCCACACCAGGGGAAGATCAATTTCATATTGTGTATGTTGCCCATTCAGAACTTGAGTTTAATGCTAAACTGTTAATGCCAAAAATTTGCATCCAGGAAAATAAAACCTGATCTGCATTAAGAGATCTTTATGCTAAGAAAGGTTATTATCTATCGACTTTTATTTATCTGTTAAGACATTTCTACCAAAAAAATGATAGACCTTGCTGTCAAAGTTCAAAAGTGAATGCTTTTTGTCTAATCAGTACACTTGCTGTCGCCGTCGGCCTGTATAAAACAGGGTGTTATTAATGGTAATGGTAGGTTTTGGTGGTGATATGAAACTGCCAAAAATAATAAAATTTGGTCTGTGTTTATAATAGGTGTCCATTATATACCGTCAACAAAAGTTAAGATGACACCCAGTGAGGCATTGGGAGAAGTAAAGACTCAAACCAAGTCCTCCAGAATTCTGGGGAATTTAGGGTCTCACCTCCTATCCTCATACCTCCAGAAACATCCATATCTCATTACTACATTAAATATAAAACATTGATATAGTTCCATAAAAGACACATTCAATTTGAAAGGAAAATCTCTTACAAAAATGAGTAGACCAATAATCTCTTCAGCCCAGTCTGCAGATAAATTTCCTTTCTGAGCAACAAATAAATGCAAGAAAGGTATCATCAAAAGGTCAATTAATAAAAATACAATCCCCTCCATTGTACCTTGCACTCTGGGCAAATGGGAGAGGAATAAGGTCTGTAATATTCCTTAAAGCCACTAGGTGGTACAAGAGGGCAAGAGAGGCAAGCATATTGATGCTTCTCACATGAATGGCTGAGATAATACAATAGCGGTTTGTAGCACTTGGAGTTTGATTTATCAATATGGAAAATAACCTGAAGTAAAGCAAGAAATGTTTTCTTCTCTCTGAAGACTTGCAATATGCATAGCTAGACAGTATGATGGAACAGAGACATTTGAGTGTACAAGAAACAATGTTTATTTCATTTTCTTTTACTGAGATATGAACACACGTCTGGTTCTGGCTTTGTAACTTTACATTTCTTTCATCATAGCTGGAATGAAGACTTTAAATTGTTTCTTTCCTGTGCATTTTCTAGGCTAAATTTTATTTTGCACTATTCATGTAGGACTGTCAAAACTAACATTGTGCCAGAGGTAACAAATTGGATATGGTTTGAAAATGAAGGATTCAAGTTCAAGCTGGTGATGAGGAGAGAAGGTTTGGATATTGATTTATTATTTGCTGATGATGGAATATTCATCAAAACCCTACATCAATAAGTAATATTTCAATATTATAGACACATGTGACAGAATTTTTCTGGCAGGTTTTGCAGGGGGTGGGTCCTGTAAAATACCCCAGGTGACCTTCCCACCACGCAGCTACCCCCAATTATTACAGCCTGAGATCTCACAATGGGTCAGGTGAAGACTTGAATAAGGCCCTTCCACAGCCAAATCAGCAGCTTCCTGCCACGCTGCAATTTTAGGCTGATGGCTGTGGGGCAGAAGAGGAAATCTGGCAAGTTAGCCTTTTCAGGTCTTAAAAAGTGGGAACTATGTCCGTCACCTGCCCCATTTCTCAACTGGACTCACTCCCAGTTTCTGCCCCGTTCCTGGATACACACTCATCTCCTGTTCTATCCGGCCAAAACCCACTCACTCTCCTTACTTCCCAAAGGGCCTCACCTCCTGTCCCCGCTGCATGAACTGCTCCAACTCCCATTTCCCCCCCACTTTACCTGGTCCTGGGCTCCCTGCATTTCAAATATGGGGGACACCCACTCCCAGGTGGCACTTTGGAACTGCAGAATTGGCAGCCAATTATAACGCTCTGCAATGGGATGTCCTCCAAGTTAAGGGCAGAAGTCCTATCTCCAAACAAATAATGCTGTCATTGGTGGGGGTGAGTGTGACAGAAAGCTTGCCACCTAAAAAATCCTGCCCGTAGGAAAATTGTGGAGAAAGGTTGCCTTATTTTTGTGAAAAAACAACTTGTCTGGTTTATATTCTTGATATTTTTGTTTTGCATTGCAAAGTGAAGGAAGAGATAGCCTAGTACTGCCCAAATACAACCAGTGTGTGTTATTCTTTGATCAGTACCATAATGTGGTCAAATAACATAGGCCCAGCCTCTGCCGTAGCATTTTTCATTTAACTACTAAGATAATGGGCAGAATCTTCCCAGCCCATAAACAATGTGGATTGTGAGAGAAATTTGGGAGAATCACCTGAGAAGTTGAGTGAGCCTTTTCTCCATGTCAGAAGCAATAAGTCCCATTACACAGATTGAGACATTATTCTTGCTGTGAGCAGCGAGAGGCCTATTCACATGTATTATCATGTTCAACACTACCTAATCTTACTTTCTTAATATGCTAGGTCCCATTCTGTTACCCAACAGTCATTTCTTGAAAGGAGGTAAATGATTATTTAACCAGACATATTTTTTACAACAATCAACAGTATTTATATGGGTGCTATTATATCATGTACCATACTGAGGTTTGAACCGATGTTCTTTGGGATTCTGGATTGCGAGCTCAGTGACATTCCCCCATGTCATCATCTCCCCGCCTCTTGCAGTAGTTGAGTGGGTTGTGGCGCATAGGTGCCTATTTTAAGGTTGTCAGCATTTATTACCCAAAATGCAGTTTCAGAATCAACCATATTGCTGTGGTGTCTGGAGTCACATGTAAAACAGACTGGATTACACAACCCTAAACTGAAGTGGGGCGTAGATACAATGCAGCCTATTCTTTGGTGCATTGGTGGAACAGATGATTAGCCTGTTGGAGACGAAATTCTACTGCTCAGACTGCACAGGTGGGGGCCTGCGATATAACCTAGAGAGAGCTGCATATTGCTAGCATGTTGTGTTTTGCACAATCACAGCAGGCAGTGAGGGAATGTGATGGATACTGAGGAATTGGGAAAGTTCTTTTCAGGAGGAGTAGAAGGAACATTGTCTTCTCCATGAAAGAGTACGGCTGCATTGGGTGCTGCAAGCCAGACAGGACTGAATTGACACCCGGTTCTAGTAGATGACAGACTGTCGTGGTAATCAATCACTGGTTATACATTTGTTGGTGCTCAATATGCAAGCAGTTGAGTTGTGTTCCGAGAGGCAAATGCAGTTTCTGCTTGATTTCTATTCCGTGTTGGTGGTTGTTAATATTTTGAATTGGTTGAAGGCTGTTCTGTAAGTGTAGCTCCACATTGAGCAATGAGATGCTGGGCTATGGTGGAAAATTGAGAAAGCATGGCAGTGATTTTGAGGGCTTGTAAGATGGGATGTGGTTGTGTGTATGGTGAGTTGTGTGGCCTGGTACTTAAACAGCCATAGGTGTAGTAATGAGCAGTTGTGTGCTTAAGGAGATGTCAATCATGCTATCTACATGCCATGAGAAGCATTGGTTTGCAGCTGCTGTGGCACTACATTGACAGTGAAGGACAACTCTGGGCTACTAACTCTTGATCAGGTGCAGGATGGCACTGGCCCCAAGGATGCCATTATATGCTAGGGGTATCCCAGCAGTGGTGAGTATTTTAGGCTAATGGGAGTTGGAGAATTGGGCTAGTATCAGCCAAAGGGGATACCATGGGTCCTTGGTGGATAATTAATGAAGTGATTTGGGACAATCTTGTGAAAAAACCCACTAGATCTCACAAAAAGAAACCTTCCATGAAACTTGATGAAAATGACACTTTGCCAAAATATGGTAAGATTCAGGCCATTGTGTTGTATCAGTGAAAATTATTCAAGGTATTTTCCATCCATTCCCTTACTATGGAAGAACTTCATTGGTAAATTGTTCAGGTCATTTGGGTAAGGATAGAGTTCTCCATATGAGAGGTATCAGGGAAAATCCTGAAGGTGCTCTGTGATTTAGGACATTTAATTCATTGGCAAACATCGATATGCCTTTTGGAATTTGTCATTATTTTCATACTTGGTTATGAAGAAATTGTCGTGGGAAATGTTGATTATTGATTGTAGTATAAGTGAATTCCTCTGGTATTAATGAAATATTATAATCTTAGCAGTTTGAAAATTAGTAGTTTTCATTTTTTGATCACATTTTCTTTATAATATTTCAATATAATCATGCCAAATTAAGTTGCAATTTTGAAAAAGAGGTATAATGCATTTTCTTGGTTAAATACATGCTTTCCATAATCCAGAACATTATGTGGAACCTTGGACTTTGTTCGAGCTTCATAAGAATCTCAATGGACAATATTGGTATATTGCCCTGTACTTTAATATGCCAAGAATATTTAAATATCAAAGTTTTAGCCTGCATAATAGGGAGGCAAGCTGTTACTCATTTTAATAATTGCTCAAGAGATTAGAAACATTTAAACCAAAGTAATTTAGTTCCAAACCATTATGATAATTCAGCACTGGAACTACATACCTTTTCTTCACTATATTGCGTGTTATTAAAATTATTTTCTGCATTGACAATAAACAACTGCTTTATTTTTATATGGTAACTATGTGATTAACAGAAACTAGTTCAAATTACTATCGTTTTTCCCTTTGTGTATTTAACAGGTTCATAAAAAAAACAATACTGGAGGATAGTCACAATGAAGATGAATACAGAAGTTTAAATCCATTTCTCTTTTCTGGTTTTGACATGAAGTGATCAAGGCTGTAAACCAGTACTTGGGTGTAGTCATTAAGAAGATAAATACATACAAGTTTAAAGCCATTCCATGCTAATGTTCTGGAAGCGCTTGATTGTGTCTGTGAGGATTCATTGATATGCAAACAAATTTGCATTGGTGCTGTTTAGAAAATTAATAATTATGGATCATTGACCTTCTCTTCCACATTTACATTTAATTGAGGGTTGCTGTAAGCTCATGGTATGAAATGATTTGTGGGGGACAGATTGGTTCAGTGAATTAGCTCGCTGTCCTTACAACTCTGTAACTTGGGTTCAAATTCAGGCCAGACAAATGGGATGAACATATTTGAGTGTTTGTGTGTGTGTGTATATGTGTTGATGCCTCATCTATAATAATATGTCAAAAAGTACATTTTTGTAGTCTCGATCAGGGTTTAGGTTGATCTAAGTTCACTGTTTGAAATCATTTATAATTCAGGACCAATGAACAGCAAGTTTTCAGCCTCCATTAACAAGGTACTGAAGAGTGGGAAATGGAAAAATTTGCATTGATGTGGTAGAGAGTGCTCTTATAAGGTTAGGAGCAAAACATATTAGGGCAAGGTGGAAAAAACATTGCTTTCAATCTGAATTTATGTAGCTGATGTGGGAGAATTTGGTGCTGTTAATGGGAGACAAGAGTATTGTTGTCCAAACATCATAATTGGAATAAAAGGACCCCAAAGTAAGGGTTTCAAGTGATTGTCTAATGAGAGGCTCTATGAAATCCATTAAGATCCTGGGGTTGAACCATGGTATGTGGTGATTGGGTTTGTGACAATCAGCACAGCAGGAGGGTAATCAAACTGGTCACCATGCCCCTATTGAAGATGGGAGAAATGATCTCTGTTTTCATCAGTGCACTCTATTC
Source organism: Rhincodon typus (assembly GCF_021869965.1). Taxonomy (NCBI): domain Eukaryota; kingdom Metazoa; phylum Chordata; class Chondrichthyes; order Orectolobiformes; family Rhincodontidae; genus Rhincodon; species Rhincodon typus. The sequence goes on along the minus strand of NC_063354.1, from coordinate 23,898,483 downwards.
AGTGACCCCCATTAAAATGTACGTGTAGACATACAAGCCCATAGGAAAACTTTGGGAAAGTGTTTCTTATTTTTGTGTAAAGAACTTACATAATTTATATTCTACAAGTTTCTGTTTTGCACTCCAAACAGAAAAAAAAGCTGGTTTAACACTACTTGAACACAACCTAATATAACACATATTTCAATGCGTTGTCATGATAAAACATGGACGGTTAATTTTCAACTTCAAAATTCTCATTTTAATGCCTAAGACCTTTGTGGATTAAAATGTTTTTGTTAAAGAAGAAGAAACATGAATCTAAAATAGCTGTAGTGATCACCAGACCACAGATTGAGGAAATAATCAGGAACCCAATTTGGGATGAACAAAATTGTCTGAATTGAAATCAAAACATTTTTCTAAAGGCATGAAACTACCTAACGGAGTCTGTCATCAAGAAACCCACATCTCCTGTTTGAATTTACATTTGTATGAGCAGTTGCAATATATTGGACATCAATAGGTTATCTGCAAATATCCAGCTTGGAAAGTCAATGGAGCCAGATTCAGCAATTTACAAATAAACCATATTTCAGTAACTGCTTGGCAGAACAGCGGAGAGAGGAAGAAAATAAATTGGCAACAACAAGGGCAAGAAGACTCCCTCTCTCTTTCTTTTTCTCTCTCTGTTTCCTTCTTATCAATTTGAAAGCACTGGTGATGAAATAAATCAGAAAAACATCCATTCACTGACCACTCAAAGGCCCTACAAATTTGCTACCAATGAGGATACAAGATTTCAGCTAACCAGCCATGGTAACAACTCAAGACCCTAAGCACTTTAGTAACTACATATTTGTTGTCTACCTATTGTACTAGATACTTTCCCCTTTTTAAATTTCAAAGCTGAGTTCCTGTGTATGCTGGATATTACATTTTAATATTTTTATTTAGCTTTTAGTGTTAGTAATAATGAAAGTCCATTTTCTTTCAATAAAGAAAACTGTGTTCCCTAATTTTGAGTAGTATTTTAACTGAAATGTGTTGCATCTATGCGCTAAAAAGAGATAAAAATGTATCTAACGTAGGAGGTTAAATTGAGAGGAGCCGATTTACCACCTCCTTGCCTGATTGTAGCGAAGTACATATTTGTCTGCATGGGTCAATCAATGACAAGGCCCAATTGTTTACAGAAACTGTATAGCTTCCCATTGACAATCTGTTGCCTATGAACAAAACTTTCCCTGAATTCTACTTTAGGGGGAGAAACAGCCATGGAAATGCATTCCAGCTGTGAATCCATCAGTACAGCATTGGGGGATGGGAAATTGTGAGTGGGAAATAATACTTTTAATCTATTTGTGTGGGACTAAAGTGAATTTGTCATCCATCTAGGAACTGTTATGTACAACTAAAATGTATTACAAATTCTTTGAGATTTAAGCAAAAAAATTCCCCAAAGCATCAACTGCAATTTTTGATTAAGTAAAAATCAAACAAGGTGTGCAATCTTTGGTATGGCAGCCATTTTCCTCCTTGTGTTATTGATTCAGTTACAACAACAATCAAAGTTACTTGATAAATACTCAGAATTGTTCAGAACATTTGGCAGGGTCCTCCTACTTTTAGTGAAATAATCTTTACAATGGCTTTATTTATTTATTCTGACTACATGATCACATTTGTCTCATGTTGGGGTAAAATTTGGAATGTTCAGGAATAAATTCAATTGCAGTAATGAAGTAGAGTCCTGCTGGTAAAAGTCTTATTCTGAAGTAAAACATGATCAGACTTGAACTGTGAGGGTGTTGTAGTCAGACAGCCAGCTGCTACATACTGCTCCAACATACGTACGAGTGGGAGGCCAATTGGGCAGCAAATGGTTGGCCTGTCCCCTTTGGAATTACATTCTAATCAAAGAATCAACTCCCTCAAAAGAAGCAACAGTACAAATGCACTCATTTTCGACAACTGCTGGTGTCATAATGCAAGAGCAGATTATGACCCCCAGGTTTGATTCAAAGCTTATAGTTTAGCACCTTTGAAGGAGGAGTGAGCAGCAAAAAATCTATGCTGGTTTACTTCTGTAAAGTAGCTTTATGTGATGAAAAGTTTAACAAGAAAAATGGCTGGTCATTGACAAAACAAAATGGAATACGTTTAGTGAGAACTTTGTTCACTGAACAGATATACTTCTGTACCCGTTCATGAATTATAGGAGAATTTACTGCCTGGTTATCTCTCCATATAAAATCTGTGAAAATGCTTTTTCTCATACTGCTCAAGGCAACAGTCAAGAAGTTGCAAAGCTCATAGAAATGCTCTCCCTGCCAGCTCTTTGCTCAGATTTAGATTAAAATACTCTGTACTTGTATGACATCATAGTCCTTTGGACATGTTAATCTAACAAAATTTGCTTTGCTTTAACTTAACATTAGGAAGGGCCTGGGATAAATTGGATCTCCTGCTTGCTTCAGTCCAAGGATTATTTTTCCCTCAATTTATTTGTGGAGATGTTGATACCTGTGTCATTACTCCTAGCAGCTAGTTTCTGTGCCCAAGGTGAAATACTTGCGTCAAATTTATTTATTAAGTTGTTGGGGAAAAATCGGTCGTGTTTGCCATGAAGCTTCCTGCACTATGTTTTAATTGTATGCAGAAAAATGAGGAGTAAATTATCAACAGTGAGCCAGGTGTATGAGGTGGTGAAACCTGCCGATCTTCAGGCAGGGAAATCTGCACCACTTCTCTAAAATTATTCATTAATTAACCAATAAAATGTCACACTTGCACGCTGAGTTTTCATAGCTAAAATTATGTTGCTTCATAGAACTATTTTTGAAGTTTATTCTGAGAAAGTATAAACCTAAAAATGATTATGACAATACTATGCTACAGCATTGAATTAGTTGGTTTACTTGAAAGGAAAGGAGGGGTTGAGAGTAATATTAATGTTTTAGTTCTAGAGCTAACCTATTTTCTTCCATTAAAATTCCTTCATATAATTACTGTAACTATTATTCCTTTGACCAGCATCTGTTCATGCAACACTTACTTGACGTGTTATTTTTTTCTTAAAATCTGTAAATCAGGTTTAAAATAATGAATTAATTCTGAATCTTTTCACTGCATATACATTATTAACTAATTATTTAATGGTCTTTTTAATCCAAAATATAAATTTTTATTCTTATTGGCCTAGATCTTTTGGTCTCCAGATCATTGGAGACTGGATACACAGCTTAAGATTTGGGTGTCAAGCCTTGGCACATGTCATTCTGATAAGAGGTTCTGTTCCTATATCCCTGCTCAAAAGTCTCAGACTCACTGAATTGACTGATTAAACCCCTTCACATTACTAATGCGACAATACTATGGTTTTAAGAGATGTATTTTGTCCTTTTTTAATAAAGAAAAATTGGAGACAGAGGTAACAAGTAGTCTGTTCAAAACCAATAAAGTAAACAACTTGTGAGGGCTTGGAATTTTTTTAAAAGTTGGAACTATAGAAGCAGCCTGAATGGATGGGGTCAAGCTCCTACAGAACCAGGATTTTAGTTTTAACTTCCAGTAACATTTGCTGGGGCCTCAAAGTTGGATATGGAAGGTCTTATTCCTCTTTGTTACAGCTAAAAGTTGGGATTCTCTTCCTGCTGCTAGAATTGTATGTGAACCAATCTATTTTACTGAATTTGTGTTTGCCAAGGGTGTGCCTATGGGATGATACCAAATTGGAACAGTTAATTCGTAGTAGTTAATATATATTATTTTGTTGAGCGTTTCAATAGAATTACAGTTAAGCCAATTACTTTACATTTATTTTGTGTGTATTTTAACTGTAGTGTAAAAATAAAATGTGTTTTGCTAAAAGTTGAGTAGTTTGACCAATCGAATTGCATCTGGAATCCAACACCTTACACTGACCTTTCAAATAAGAAAAGGGATCTAGGCTACTCTAAACAAACTGACTATCAATCCCCAACATGACCTGACTATCCCTCACCCTGACTATCCTTCTTGTCACTTCCAAAAAAAAATTTACTGTCCAATTATCGGATTAACTTCCCAACCCAACCACCCTCCTGATCTGACTACCCCACCTCACTCACTTATACTTTCAACCATCTCACCCAGCTGCCACCCAAACGATCTTCACCCTACTCACCTATCCTCTTACCGTCACCCTATCTACCCATTCACCCTATCCATTCACTGAATCACCCACTAACCCACTCAATAAGTTTCACCCATTCACCCATTTACTAACATTTGCACTGGACATCATATGGCAACTAATGTTATAAAAATGGTATGAGTCTTCTCCATGTTTTGTTGTATAATTGGGGTGTTTCTTTGTTTAGTCTCCAAACGTATTGCCGCTGGAATTCATGGAAACTTCTGCAAGAACTTCCTATTTACAGCTAGATCTTACATACACATTCTGTTCACATTGGATTGGAGCTTCTGTCCCTTCCAGCAGCCTCTATTTAATCTTGTGACTCTGATATCATCACTACATCACAAACATCATCATTATGTAATCTTTTAATGTTAATCCCATTCTTCTACATCTCCAGCCAAGTCATCACGTCTATTTTATTTACATTCTAAACATCTCTTCCAAAACTGTCAGACTTCACTGTAGTAATCTCCAATGGTGCATTGACCAATCTCCCTGATCAAGAATAAAACCAGAAACTTTTTTCTGGCAGCATCTATGGAGAGAGAAACAATGATAATGTTTCAAATCTGACATGACTTTTCTTCAAAAACTGAATGGTGCTGGAAATTGATGGGTTTTATGCAGTTGACAAAGCGGGAAGAAGAGTGAAGGGCAACAGATGGTGCGGTACATAGAGGAAATTTAGCTTAGCCTTTGCAAACGTGCACTTCTCATTCAGTATAGATCTGCATTCTATAGGTCTGTTATCACTAACTCTTTGATCATGCTCCTCTTTTGTAGTCCCAAATATTTATTATGCTATCCATGCGACCTATTGCATCATTGATGATATCCAATATGTTGGTCAAAATTGTGTAACATTTCTGGATGGGATGATTCCGAGCAGGTATTTGTTAAAACAATAACAGCTGAAAGGTGTAGGAAATAATTATCTTTCTGGAGTCATCATCGAATAATTTCCAAAATCCACTGATAGTATCCATTTTGATGAATAGGCTGCTCTGGGCTAGTTTTGCGAGACTTTCACTCAGTTGCTTTCTTTTGCTTTCCCCGACTTCTAATAAATCTTCTAAACCTTTCCTTCTAATAAACCTGACCCATTTAATAATTAAAACTTGAGGAAGATAAAAATAAGGGTCATACACCTGTAATGCCTTTCAGATGAGGCTGCATTCTCATTAATGCCATTCTCATTAAAACGTCATTAGCAATGTTTCTTACAGGGTAATGTAAGTACTGACTTGCTGCTTTTAACTTTTCTCCTTTAATCCTGAAATAGTTTTGTTCCCAGGGAACCTTTTCTTCCAATTCTCCCATTCTTGGGACTGGTTTGGATACTGGATTACTTTGAATGTTTTCAGAAGTGATACATTGGCTTGCATGCTTCTCCTGAGCCTTGAGGCTATGCCTGCTACTGTTCATTTCTTCAGATCAATGCTCCCTGCTGTCTGGTCCTTAGATCTGTTTTCCAACCTTTTGTGAACCTGCAATGTTCCCAATGTCCTGGTGAGTCTTCAAAAAAAAAGTCCTGTTCTCCTTGATCATGAGGTTTACATCAATAGTTAACTTCAATGTTTCTTTTTGCCTTTTCCACCTACACCCCCATTGACACCATGTTTTATTTTGTATTTGATATGTAACTGCTTAATCTCCCAAAGGACTGCTACTGGAACCAATGGACCTTATTTATTATATTATAAAAAATGGACTATGTTTTAAATGGTAAAAAATTGCAGCACGCTGCTGTGCAGAGGGACTTGGGTGAACTTGTGCATGAATCGCTAAAAGTAGGATTGCAGGTGCAGCAGGTGATTAAAAAGGCAAATGGAATTTTGTCTGCCATTGCTCAAGGGATGGAGTTTAAAAACAGGGAGGCTATGCTGCAGCTGTATAGGGTCCTGGTGAGGCCACACCTGGAGTACTGTGTGCAGGTTTGGTCTCCTTACTTGAGAAGAGATATACTGGCACTGGAGGGGGTGCAGAGGAGATTCACTCGGTTGATTTCAGAGTTGAGAGGGTTGGATTATGAGGAGAGACTGAGTAGACTGGGATTATACTCATTGGAATTCAGAAGGATGAGGGGAGATCTTATAGAAACATATAAGATTATGAAAAGAATAGATAAAGTGGAAGCAGGGAGGTTGTTTCCGCTAGAAGGTGAAACTAGGACTAGAGGGCATCGCCTCAAAATAAAGGGAAGCAGATGTAGGACTGAGGTCAGGAGGAACTTCTTCACCCAAAGGGTTGTGAATCTGTGGAATTCCCTGCCCAGTGAAGTGGTTGAAGCTACCACGCTGAATGTTTTTAAGGCAAGGCTAGATAAATTTCTGAACAGTAAAGGAATTAAGGGATATGGTGAGTGGGGTGGGTAAGTGGAGCTGAGTCTCAAAAAGATCAGCCATGATCTTATTAAATGGCGGGGCAGGCTCGAGGGGCCAGATGGCCTACTCCTGCTCCTAGTTCTTATGTTCTTATGTTCTTATCCAATAAACTGAAAGCAATATTGCTTTCCCAGGACTAACAAACTGTCATACTTCTGCTTACAATAATACACTTCCATGTTCCAAAGGAATGAAAGGAAAGGATTGGTAAATATCTATTAACATTTCTCAAACTTCAGTGAGTTCTAAAGACCTACTATGAATATGCAATCCAACCAGCATTCATATCCATTGCGGGCAGAATTGTGGAGCAAGAGAAACATTACAAAAATAGTCTAAACTTGTGCTAAAATAGGACACAGTGCCAACAATAGTAAGTATAATCGCACAATTAGATGTAAAACCAGAACCATGCCTTGGACACTGAGCGTCCCACAATATGGCAACAGTTGCAGCCATTTTGCTTCTATACATTGATTCAATGTTTCCTGTATTCAGCTCAAAGTTAAATGAATATCTTATTTCACATTTAATGCAGGTAATATTCATATATTTGAATTCATCTACTGGATTATGGTCAAGAACAAATAAACTGGTACATTCACTGAGTGACTCCCAAAAGAAGAGCAGTAGATTTTTCACTAAGAGGCAGAAATGAGACATATTAAACAGGAGTGAGGAGGTCTAATGGGATGTAGGTAGCATCTCTGCCTGCTTTACAAACTCCAGTTTCAAGCCCTGCCTCAGGAGTTGATAGCCAAATAAGGTGTGTTCATAATGAAAACTGACTTGTTGATTATCAACCTGCAAATTCTTATAACACAAGCTAATGACAGATGGTTAGATTGGGAGAGATTGCTGGTCGGACCTGTTTTTAGATTTCACTGCCTGGGCCACCATTATTGCCATCCCATTGTGGTTGAGAAGATGGTGGTGCGTTGCCTTCTCGAACTGCTGCAGGCAATTTGGTGGAGATAGACCCATGATGCTGTTATGGATGGCATTGAAACATACAAAATGCTTAGGCAACTTGACGGGGTAGATGTGGAAAGATTGTTTTCCCTTGTGGGAGAGTGAGAGTCCAGGCGGCATAATCGGAGAATAAGGGGTCACTCATTTAAGACAGAGCTGAGCAGGAATTTCTTCTCACTAAGGTAGCAGATCTGTGGAATTCTATATCCTGTGGTAAATAGGGGAACAAGCAGGAAAATGAAGTTAAGAAATATCAGATCAACCATTGTCTCTTTGAATAGTAAAGCAGAAAAAATAGAGTTAATGGCCTACATCTGTTCCTACGCCTTATGGTCTTATGGTGTTCTAGAATCTTGACTCAGTGACATGGATGTTGGAATTATTTATGGGTCTGATTAACATGGGCTGTGATAAGATTTGAGGCAGAATCAGAAGAGATGTCTGAGGCTTGTCTCAAGGTTGGGATTATCACGTTTTCATCTTCTATGCTTTTCATACATGGTGTGGTGAACTTCTCCTGGGCAGTGGCGAGTTACCAATCACAGAGGATTGTAACGTGTCTTAACTTACCATCTTACCAGACTCGCCATAGAAGTTAGATGTGAAGAAAATTTAACAAGAAAACCAGAGCGGGTACGTGATGGGTACCTTTCATCCATGGACAATGGCATGCAGTATGTGCTAACTCCTCAGGACCGTCATGGCATTTCTCCAAAACGCTTGCAATCTGCTCAGGAAGCTGGGTCCTGGTGAGGCCACGAGTGGAGTACTGTGTGCAGTTTTGGTCTCCTTACTTGAGAAGAGATATACTGGCACTGGAGGGGGTGCAGAGGAGATTCACTCGGTTGATTCCAGAGTTGCGAGGGTTGGATTATGAGGAGAGACTGAGATTATACTCATTGGAATTCAGAAGAATGAGGGGAGATCTTATAGAAACATCTAAGATTATGAAGGGAATAGACAAGGTGGAAGCAGGGAGGTTGTTTCCACTAGCAGGTGAAACTAGTACTTGAGGTCATCGCCTCAAAATAAAGGGAAGCAGATGTAGGACTGAGGTCAGGAGGAACTTCTTCACCCAAAGGGTTGTGAATCTATGGAATTCCCTGCCCAGTGAAGTGGTTGAAGCTACCTCGCTGAATGTTTTTAAGGCAAGGCTAGATAAATTTTTGAACAGTAAAGGAATTAAGGGTTATAGTGAGTGAGAGGGTAAGTGGAGCTGAGTCTCAAAAAGATCAGCCATGATCTTATTAAATGGCGGGGCAGGCTCGAGGGGCCGAATGGCCTACTCCTGCTCCTAGTTCTTATGTTCTTATGTTCTTATTTACAGGCTTCTCTTCATAGTAAGTTAACTGGCTCTATGTAATCTGTGACTCTGACATCATTATATCATCCTCATTGTCATTGTGTATGCTTTTCATGTTATTTGTATTACTTGACACTGCATTCATCCTCTTTGCAGGTCTCTGTGTGAATTCCTGCACTGAGAGAGATCTTCAAGATTCTGTGCCAGAATTTGGACGATTTTAAACAAGATCAGGTATTTGCTCAGTTTTCTGACTGATCACTTTTGGACATAATGGTTTTGACACTAATTAAAAGATTTGGGCCATTGTTTTCTCAAACTAATCGTTGCAAACTTTGGATTCAGATTTGACATTTAGGAAGTGTTAATTATTGACAGTATCAAGCAAAGAATATAAAGCAAATTAAACAGGTGAACCATTCAAATGTAGGATGAATGAACATAAATTTTAGTCTGAGGTTGCAGTGCACTGTTAGTTTGGATTTTTTTTAGATTGATGAGAACAGGATGAAGAGTTGACTTTATGACTGCAGCAGTGGCCCCAGCCTTCAGTTGAAAAGATGTAGCCGTTTTTATGAAGCTCTGAATGATTTGCATGTCAACTGGGTAGCTACTGTCAGGATTCAGAGCCTGTGTCCAAGTCCTGCCAGCCAATCACAGGGCTAGCAGCTTTGTTGTTGTAGCAGCAGTACTGAGAGCAGTGGTCACTGCCACTACTGCAAGAGGCCTGGAATTAAGATAAGTGGGACCAGGTGCTTGAACCACATGGCAGGCAGGTGCTCCTGGCAACTTTGGGTGGGGAAAGTGCATAAACTACCATCCATGGGTCGTAAAAAGCTTGATCTGGTGGATCCTCTCCCTACTTGGGTACAGAGGGAAGCCAGCAGCTCTTTTTGGGTAGCTTCTCTATGTGGCATAAAGCACCTGGCCACTTGTTTTTCTGTTCTTTTTTTTTCATGGGATATGAATGTCAGTGGGAAGGCCAGCACTTGTTGCTCATCCCTAAATACTTTTGAACTGACTGGTGTGTTAGGGCATTTAAGAGAGTAGTTAAGAGTCAACTACATTGCTGTGGGTCTGGAGTCACATGTCAGCTTGACCAGGTAAGGACAACAGATTTCTTTCCGATTAGTCAAGCAGATGAGTTTTTTCATTTTACAACAATCGATGATAGCTTCATGGCTACCATTGTCAAGGTTACCTTTATATTCCAGATTTATTAATTGAATTTAAATCCACTCGCTGCTATGCTGAGGGTTGAACTCATGACCCTAGAACATCTGTCTGGGCCTCCAGATTATTAGTCTACTGACACTACCACTATGCCACCATTCTGGTAGAATATCAATCATGGAGCCTTAGGTATCACTTAATTGACTACTTAAGGGCCACATTAGGTCTTCAGACTGGAATGCCATCCTTAACATTTCTGCCTCTGATTTAATCAGGATGACTTAAAGCGACAGGCACTCCATGCAAACAGACTTCCTTCCCGATCCTACTGCCACCTGATGACTTAGCTGACATTGTCGTTCTATCCAGTTTGGAATTGAATCCTTCACGATTTATATCAATGACTCTCTTCTTCCTTCATATTGCTTGATAATTATGATAAACACATCTTCTAACTTGAAAAAAAAATCAATGACCAGGGGCATCACAGAAATGACCGAACAACCCAGGTGATCTAGACAGGAGGTTGCAACACAAACTCAATTATGGCTGTGATGCACTCAATGGAAAACTGTAACCCTAACTCAATTACAAATGATATCTCTGTCAGAAGGGTAGAATATGATGCTATTTGCACAACTACAAACAGTGATTGAAGTATGAATAGGGGCATTATAACACTGACTCAATCATAGGACAAGATGGGCATTATACTGTTAGGTCTTACAATGCAAAATTGACAGAGTCAGAGACAAAGATATTTCAGCATTTTAGTTTTTTTTTATTTTGGAGTTTAAATATAAAAGAACAGTCTGTTGTGTCAATCATTCTTTTAATGAACTTGCTGAAGTAAGCATCTAGGAATTAGAGTAGGGCGAGCAAGTTTCAGGATGAGTAGTGTTGTTGCCATCTGAGAAACTTAGAATCTCAACACAGCAGCAATTTATAATCATTTTAAAAAAGGGAGTGCAAAAAATATCATCAATAGCTATTCACTTTGCCAAATAGTTTGGTTTGATTTGAAATTTCAGTGTAAACAGCAAGATTGTGTATTAGTTTAGTTATTTATCAAGCAGAAGAAATCGAAAGGTTGCTATAGGTTAAATCATGGCTAATGATGGTATTTTGCATGTTTATGGGTGGATGAAGAATGGACCTTCTTATTACACTCGTGTATCATGGCATTGCCAGATTGAAATTACTTCCCACAGAAGTGGAGCACAGCTACTACCCCATCAACATTGCTTTTAAACATCAAGCTATCAATTATAATTAGTATTAGTAATAATTGGGGGGCACAGTGACTCAGTGGTTAGCACTGCTGCCTCATAGCACCAGGGACCCGGGTTCAATTCCACCCTTGGGCAACTGTATGGAGCTTGCACATTGTTTGCGTGGGTTTCCTCCGGGTGCTCTGGTTTCCTCCCACAGTCCAAAGATGTGCAGGCTAGGTGGATTGGCCATGCTAAATTGCCCGTAGTGTTCAGGGATGTGTAGATTAGGTGGGTTATAGGGGAATGGGTCTGGGTGGGATGCTCTGAGTGTCGGTGTGGACTTGTTGGGCTGAAGGGCCTGTTTCCACACTGTAGGGATTCTATGACACTATGATTCTATAATATCTGAAATATCTCACGACTGTTGGTACTTCAACATTGTTCTCTCTCATGGCTAGTGCTGTACTTTTAATCAGACCCACATTCATCTGTTCAGTGATTACAATATACATATGTACAAATACAAATGAAAAAATGCAACAATCACTTACAATGATGTAACACTTAACATTGGAAAATGTTCACATTTCTTCAGCTGAAGTATCAAAAAGGAATGGATATTGTGCTTTTAAAAAAAGCAGTGACCAGAAGCTTGGTCAAACAAAAGTTTTGATGGAAGTTTTCAATGAGACAGGCATTCATGGAGGGAGTTGCACAGCTCGATGACCAAAGCAGCAGATATGGCTGATGACTGAAGTATCAGGAATGGGGTAGGTAGGTTAATGGAACACATATGATGCTAGAATCCAGGACATGAAGGAACGACTGCAGATAGTTTAAAAGTTTGTGAAGCATGAGGCCACAGTGGGATTTAAACCAAAAGATGATCATTCTAAATTTGAGGTATTGTTCAACTTCCCACTTATGGAAATTAGCAGTGAGTGGTGTGTTGAGTGAGTGGGACCCAGTGCACAATAGAGTCAGGGTGGCAGAGTTTGGTTGAACTGTAGGTTACAGTGGTAGATTTTGAAGAAGACAGACAGCAAGAGACATTGGAAGGATTGGGAGAGGTTTGTGAAGAGGCCAAGCTGTTGGTAGATAATGATTGAATATTTACCAGCCCTTTGAAGATGAGGTGGGGTTGGGACTGGTGGTAAAGTGATGATAGGAGGCATCAGCAGGGGAGCACAAGCTGTCCTTGCTATCAAGGGATACTATCAAAGATTATTAATTAGTTAGTGTAATGAATTGGCTTTTGACAGCCATTTTATGACCCCAACAGAATTTTTGCAAGACTCAGACATTCGCCACATGGCAAATCTATCAGCTACAATGAGTTGGTCTCCCCTCGTTTCCCAGGGTTCATTTTCTCTGGAGCTCGAGGAGGGGCCATGGCTCAGTAGGGGCCACCCTAACAGTGGCTGTACTTGCATCCCTGTGTCGCCTCATCAGGAATGCCTGCCTGCCCTGAATTAGATGGTACTACTAGAGGAAGTTTCACAATTGACTTTTACTGGTGAACCCACCTACCTGGACCTACCGCTTGCTCACAAAGGTTCAGGACTTGGGCATGGATCGCCGCTGGAGGATCCCACAGTAGAATATTGTACTAGGTGCAGGATACAGAAGACTAAATGCAGGAGCTTAGAATAGGTTCCAGGGAAACATCAATGCCCTTCCTTTGCCTTTATAAATGTGGACTCATGCGGTTCATCTCTAGGATTTTTCATTTTTCTTTTACAGCATGAGATTATTGTATATAGTTGGGTTCAGAGTTGAATGTAATGTCCTTGTTAGCTTTTGTTACTGTATTTTACTCGGGGTATTATTGCATGCAGTACATCAGACTGCTTAATTGGTGACTGCTAATCTTCAATTTCCTGAGATGGTGTTTCATCCTGTTAATTATTTAAGCAGCTTTGCAGAGATTCTGGAGATGAGAGAGCTGTCCTCAGTTTTTTATGTCTCTTCTTCAGTAAGCAGCAGAAGGACATGACCCTTGACTTCAATTTGGCATAAATACCATCAAAAATATACTACCACCTACAACTGTCCCACTTTCCTGCACTAGGCTCTTCTTTAAAACTTTGTAGTAGTGAACTGTGATTTTAAATCAAGGCTGAATTGTGCCAAATAAATCATTGCAAAGTGTCAGTTTCATGAAGAGTTTCTGTCCATGAGCTCCAGCAAGATATCTCACTCAATTCCACTGCCCACCTTGTGTTATATGCACCACACCTCTACAATGCTGTTCTTGAACTATCTTGCACTTAGCTGCCAGGACCTTCCAGCATTTCTGCTGCCGGTCCCATATTTAAAGCACAGTTGTAAACCAGGTCAAACTCTGCCAGACACAAATAGCGCTTCACTGTAGACATAGTGGGTAGGAAATGTAAAAAAAAATAGCTTGAGGTCACATAATAGCAGAAATGACACTTCATTTGAATGAGAAGATCACATCTGTAAGTGGTGTTGCCAATTTACATCAACTGTCATTGTAACTGCAGCTACAGCTGCCAGTAAATAAAGCAACAGAGAAAACCTATCTTTAGTACCATAGCATATTAGATTTTTTTCTGAAGGAATTGTACCCTTTTCTTAATGTCCAGCGTAAGAAAACATCTTGTCACCATTCAGTGTCAAAGTACATTGTAAAACCCTCAAACAGTTGAAAAACTTAAATTTTATGGAATGACATAAAAAATGAAAACTGAAAGAAACAAAGCTGCATTTGTTTCTGGTGAGAATAGGGGTGATAACACCTGGCCCCTGAAATGAAGGAGGTGTTTGAGAGTTGTCAAATATATTAGCATCATAGCAGCTTCCAGTGTGTTTGGTGCAGAACTCCAAGTGGGGTACTACTGATCACAGATGACTCATACATTTACGAGTTGGAAACTATTTCTGTTGATAAAGTCTGCTGCATTATCTCGCAGAACTCTCAAAGTGAAATATGCACAGCCTATAGTGCTATATATGTAGAGGAAGCCAGCTATGTTGGCAAAGCCCAATGCCCAGGCTGCACCACTGACCTTGTCTCAGGGAGACAAGATAAAGTGCTGTGATCTGACACAAATTGCATTGGTGACAGCCTTGATACATTAATGGGTTGCGAATTGAGAGATCCCTCACAGGTCCCTAAAGAATCCTTGGAAATAACCAAATTCATAAAAATTTAGTGCAGCTGTCACTTAACAGCCATAGGCTCAGGAGTATCCACCTGCTCCTTCAGTTTGTATGTCCTGTCCAGCAGATGATAAAGTTCAGTGACAATGTCCTGGAACCTGCTCAGTCTGCTACGGCACTGCACCTTGCTCATCTGGAGGAAATGGCATCAATGACAATGGACTCTCAGCTTCTGCACCTTCTCCACATCCTGAGGGAGACCTCAGCTGTGACCTCTTAATGTGAATGCAGTTTGGCAGCCATTAGAATTACTGCTGGTCCTGGGCTTGCTGACATATTTGTTCCTCCTCGATTACTTTACACATTCACCGTAGATCAGCCACAGGGATATTGGTCCCTTCTGTGCCTGGATCCATTGGTCACTGTTCCAATGAACTTGTGTGGGGAATATCAGAAACAGATAACAGTTTATTATAGTCATCAATACAGTGGCGCTTGGAGGACTTTGGCAAAAGGGGCAATGGAATGCCAGGTACTGGACCTTTGGCATGTTGAATCTTATTCTGATGCAAACAGCAGAAGCCATGAGGCTGAAGTACAGTGAGAGATTGTGAGTGCAGTAAGATTACCAGTATTTTTTCCGTCCTTCTCACGTCACTCAAGAAATTGCATATAGAGTATGTTGGCAAATACTTACTGTTCAAGGTCAGAGGACATCAGCTTTATGGTTATGCTTTGCTGAGTGAATTACAGGCTTAGCTTGTTAATCTAAATGACCGCCAAACCTTCATATTCCATTCTTCCTTGCGCTTCTTGTTAACCACATTGGTTCTGAGGTTCCACACCTTCTTACCCAAATTTTCATTTTCCAACACAATGCCTTGAGTCCAAGGGCATAGCAAAGCCATGCCAACTGTCATGATGCTCTGGTCCCCATCAAACCCAGAGTAGTGGTGACCATCGATGACGCTCCCACTTCCCGCAGTAAACTATTGTTTTGTACCTGACTATGTTGAATTGCCCCCTCATCACAATTATTGTCCCCTCTGCCTCCCAGCATGATGCTTGCAATCACCACAACTGACTTCTCTAACTTTGCCTGCTATCGCAATGGCCACTGATAACCTGCTTTGAATTTGAATGAACAGACTCTCTGGATTGACTATGGCCCACAACCAACTGACTTAAAAGAACATCTGACTGATGAGTCACTGGGCCCATGACTGATCTCTGTGCAACTCTCCAACTGACCCTCTGCTAACCTCTTGGCTAGTTGCACGGGACCTGTAGAACTGACCATGACCACTTCCTGACTGTAATAATTCCTGATCCAATCCGCCACACAGTCTGGTGCTGTGAATCTTCCCTGCTGAAGGGACTATCATTTTAACAATGTTGCTTCCCATCACCCCTTACCTGGGTTTCAGTAAAATTCAGGCCACTTTTTCTACTTGCATTTCATTTTCATTTGAACTTTGGCTTGTTTCATAATTTTTATCCTATACAAAGCTCTTTACTTGTCGAATAGAAGTATCTTCATTTTCTGAAATAACTTTCAGTTTGGTAAGTGGAATGAGGGCAGGACTTATACAGCTAACGGTAGGTTCCTGGGAACTGTTGTCGATCAGAGAGACCTAGAGGTTCAGGTGCATAGTTCTTTGAAAGTGGGATCATAGGTAGATAGGGTGGTGAAGAAGGAATTTAGCATGCTTGCCTTCGTTGCTCAGAACATTGAGTACAGGGGTTGGAACATCATGTTGTGGTTATACAGGACGTTGGTGAGGTTACGTTTGTAGTACTGTATCCAGTTTTGGTTGCCTGGCTATAGGAAAGATATTATTAAATTGGAAAGACTACAGAAAAGACTTACAGGATGTTGCAGAGACTGGAGGGTTTGAGTTACAAGGTGAGGCTGGATCTTTTTTCACTGGAGTGCAGAAGGTTGAGGGGTGACCTTATAGAGGTTTGTAAAATCATGAGGGGCATACGTAGGTGAATAGCAGAGGTCTTTTCCCAAGTTTGGTGGATTTAAAAACTAAGGGGCATATTTTGAAGGTGAGAGGAGAAAGATTTAAAAGGGACTTGAGGGGTAGCTTTTTCACACAGAGGGTTGTTTGTATATGGAATGATCTGCCAGAAGAAGTGGTAGATGCAGGTACAGTTACAACATTTAAAAGCCATTTGGACAGGTCTGTGAACTGGAAAGGTTGAGAGGGGTATGGGCCAACTGCAGGCAAATGGGACTAGATAATAGGAACTGCAGATGCTGGAGAATCTGAGATAACAAAGTGTAGAGTTGGATGAACACAGCAGGCCAAGCAGCATCAGAGGAGCAGGAAGGCTGATGTTTCGGGCCAGATGCTGCTTGGCCTGTTGTGTTCATCCAGCTCTACACCTTGTTATGGCAAATGGGATTAGTTTAGTTTGAGAAACTTGGTTGCTCTGGGTGAGTTGGACTGAAGGGTCTGTTTCTGTGCTGTTTGGCTCTATGACTGTATAACTAAAAAAATTCAACTTCCTTGCCCTCCATCAGAAAGTCATGTAAAGTGCAGATGTACAAATCTGACTTTCCAACATCATTTTGGAATTAAATGTACAGTGTATAGTTTTTAAATCACAAAAATGTATGAAATAGATCAAGAAGTTGTCATCTTTTCCCTGGAGGTCCATAATCAGATCATTTAAATGAGCAATGAACTGAGAAAGCCAATTTGTAAACTGAATTTGATATGGTCATATGTGAATGAACACAGTTTTCTGTTTAAAACTCAATCAGGACTGTTGTTGAGAGCAATTTTTACTTGTCAACATACTAGGAGCAGACGGTCCAGTGGGGAGATCTTTTCATGTTCTAGAAACCTGTTTTTATCGACATGTGTGAAATATTAACAAATTAAAGACATTTGATATCTCCACTGCCCTGTCGCAAGCCTGCTTAATACTCTTGGTTCCAGTCAGGTGGGAGCAATGTGGAGAAGCTGCAAGAATTTATGGTTCCAATCCCTGACCACAGAGAGATAGGGTATAATGTCTGAACCTTCTACTGGTGGGGATCTGATGGTTGGAGAATTGTGGGGGAAGTGGGAAGCGGGTGTTGCTGAGAGGTATCCCTCCTGTTCCTCTGCACCAACAAGCCACGCTGTGAAGCCACTTGTCTACTCACCTTATCGTGGCCAGTTAGTCAAAGTTAAAACCTTACCACTAAATTAATCCTCAGCGAGTTAAATCCAGGGCTTCCAGACATAATAGCATATCTAAAATGCCAACCAGCCTTTTGGAATCCCATTACAGATGCCTTCTCAATGCCTTTGGAACTTTTGCCTATTTAATCCCTCCAACCATACACAAACCTCCTACTCACCAATGTTAAAACTTCCCACTCTTAGCTACAATTTCTGAGCTGAGAGATATTATCATTTATGAGGCAGTTATCAAAGTTGTTGAGCAAAATTCAACTTCAACTGTTTGTTTTTTGGAGTGGGAACTTGACTCACACTGCTGTCTAGTCTCTTATCACACTCAACCATGGTTCACTGAAACAACATTGGTTATGGATATCACTTAATGCATGTTGAGGTTGTTTATGTTAAGAGATTTGGATGCAGCATCTCATGTATTTCTAGTTATTCCTTTAAAAAGTAGTGTGAAACAAGAGCTTTATTTTTCTGCAAGCGCCTCACAGCTGAAGAACCAAATAGTTATGCAAAATTGAGCTATGTTGCATATAAGTTGTTTTAATCTATTTTATTTTCTTCTTCACCTGTAACAGCAGCTGATCGAATCCATTCCCGGAGAGACGTTCCAATTGATGAACATCAGTCATGCAGTACATGGGGATCTATTGTCTGTCTTAAATGAATGGTTTTTCATCTCTAGACAAAATGATATCACTACTAATTATGTATTCCTTTGCAAGTTCAACATTTATGAGAGTAGCCATACTTTACGTATGATGCTTGCCAGTAAATGTAAACAGATTACTGGAGAGTGGCAAATATTTTCCATGGATCCCTTTCTGTCCTTGCCCAAAGTCCAAATATTAAAAAGTTTCCATTGTTTCGCAATGTAATTTCCACAGCTCCTCTGCTTGAGGCACAGATAGACATTTCTTCTATTATGATTTCCAAAGTATGACATAATTTTTAAAAAATCCTGGATGCCATCACAAACTAAGAGCAGAATTCTTGATTTTTCATGTAATTTTGCTGGATGGGAAGTTTTGCTGAAAAACTTGATAAAAGGCCAGTAATCAAAGTGGGAACATTCAGTGAAAATTGAAATAGATCTTATCGTGCCTCTTCCATGTGATAACGTATTTGAGGGATATGGGTTTACTTTAATGCCAATAATTTTGTTCACTAATGATGACTATGCCAAAGAAAATGCATTTCCATCTTGATCAAATAGAAAAATGACTTTAAGCTGTTTGCTAAAAAATGCTGTGTTTACATATCTTTTTTAAAAACCTCCATGCATCCCAATTATTGCAGCATCCACTATGTTAAAAGCTAGATAGGGACAAAAAAATCTTCATCCGATGAGTTGCGAGAATGAAGATTTTTACTACCTTAGAGGGTGATAGCTGCAAATAAATTGAAATGTTTAAAAGGGACCTTGTTAATATATGTTCTTATTGCTCTTCTAGGGAACCTATACCATGCATATTTCTCTTCCTCCTCTTTGTATGAATTCCAAAATAGGAAGCAATGTATTAATATTGTGGAAGGGTGGGAATTAAAATCAAATAAAATTTGCCGTGATTAATTAGATGGTGAAACATGCTGAAAGGGCTGAATGATTTTCTTTATATTTCAACATGGAATCCAATTAATGTGGTGAAATTATAAGGCTGGTCTGACTGCGCATTGTTTGCTTTGTATCTCTACGTGCTATTTTCTCCCTTTGGGACATGTTAGAAGGATTATCAGGCTGTTAGAGCATGTCATGAACTCTCCTTCCATCACCAACTAGTCCTGCAATAAGACTTGAAACAGAAGTTCTGCTTCAGAGGTGGGATCGCTACCTACAATGTCTGATGATATCAGCAAAATTCAGTTTTTCAAACTATCAATTCTGGCAATTTATAGTGACTGGACATTTCCTAACGTATATTTGCCAACTTGTCAAATGTCATACATTACAGTGATAGGAGGCTAGTTATACATAACCTCAGATATACCATTAAAAGACAGTGACAGGTGGTTCCCCCTGGCGAGAAAATAAAAGACTAGCCTCTCTGACCTGCTCTTACATACCTCTGTGATCCTCTTAGCAGCCAGAGCAATAGTAGAACTGACAGATGCCTTGGAGCAAATATACTGACTTCACTCAGCTACTGAAGAAATTCCATAAATCTCATCTATTAATTATTATCACTTTAACTTTTGCAAACACACTGACCTGGTATCTGATTCACCATTATGCCTTTTTAATCTCTTACCAAAATGCAAATATTGAAAACATTGCATGTTTTTCATTTCTTTCTTCTCTCGTTACTTGTTTCCTTTATATTTTTTAAGATTTTTTAAGCAGTTAATCAACTATGTTTGCAAAGGGCGAATGTCCAGAATTTTAATCTTAAATTCCTCTCCAAACCTACTGTGTTTTCTAAATGAATAATAAATAGTAGCATATAAATGTTAAATAATATATGTTGTAAAGGATTAACTTTTTTAAATAATTGGGTCACATTTTTGAAAAAACTTTCATCGGCTGTAGGAGCCATAGGCAAGGCCGAATTTGTTGCACACCTTTAGTTGCCCTTGAGAGTCATAGTCAGAAACAGACCTTTCGGTCCAACCAATACCATAATCCCAAACTAAATTAGTCCAACCTGCCTGTGCTTGACCCATATTTCTCCAAACATTTCTTATTCATGGACTTATCAAAATTTCTTTTAAACAGTGTATCTGTACCCACATCCACCGCTTCCTCTGGAAGTTCATTCCACACATGAACCGTTTCTGTGTTAAAAAAAATGCCTTTCACATCTCTTTTAAATCTTTTTCCTCTCACCTTAAAAATATGCCCCCTAGTCTTGAACTGTTGTTGAGATCTGGTGTAATTGCTGTTAGGAAGGGTGTTATAGGATTTTGACGATGAAAAATGGAGAGATAGTTCCAAGTCAGGACGGTATGTGACTTGTAGCTAAATTTGCATGTAGTTATGCTCCCATTGCATCTGTTGCCCTTATCTTTGTAAATGGTAGACATAGCAAGTTTGAAAGGTGCTGTTAATGAGGCTTGGTGAGTTGTCAGCAGTGCATGTTGTATATTGTACATACTATTGCATCAGTGGTGGATAGGGGGAATGTGAACGTAGTGGACAGGGTGCTGATTGAGTCAGCTACCTAGTCCTGAATGATATGGAACTTCAATAATTTTGTTGTGGTTGCACTCATCCAGGCCAGTGGAGACTGTTCCGTCACCCCCCTGACCAGTAACTTGTAGATGGAGAACAAACTTTAAAGGAGGCAGGGTGAGCTACCTGCCACATAAATCCTAGCCTCTGACTTGCTCTTAACCATAGTATTTATATGAGTGGTCCAGTTCAAGTTCTGGTCAATGGTAGCCCTCAATCTGTTGACAGTGGTGTTCTAGTGATATTAATGTAATTGAACATCAAGCAGAGATGGTTAGTTTCATTGTGGTTGGAGATGGTCATTACCTGGCTCTTGTGTGCGGTGAATGTTGCTTTTTCTAATCAGTCCAAACTTTACTGTTGTCCAGGTCTTGCTCCACGTAGAAATAGAATGCTTCAATATCTGAGAAACTGTGAATGGTACTGAACAGTGTGAAATCAGTGCCACATATGATCTCATGATGAAAGGAAACTTATGATAATTCGCTGAAGATGGTTGGGTTTAGGATATGATCCTGAGGACTATCTGCAAAAAAGTCCATGAACAGAGAAGATTGACCTTCAACAACTATAACCAACATCCCCCTGATTCCCATTAACTTTAATATATTTAAGGTTCCTTGGTGCCATACTCAGTCAAATGTCAAAGGCAATAATTCTCACTCCAACTCTTTAGTTCAGCTGTTTTGTCCGTGTTTGGACCTAGGCTGTAATAAGGTTAGGAGCTGAGTGGCCCTTGCTGAACTAAAACTAAACATCACCAAACTTGTTATTGCTGTGCAATTGCCCAGTCCAGCAGATAGATCCTTCAGGACTCAACCATCTCAGTCATTAGTGATGCTACCAAGTCACTCTTGGTGGTTTCCCCACCCAAAATACATTCTGTGTCCTTGCTGTTGTCAGTATTTCTTTTAGGTTGTATTCAACATGGAGAACCACTGATCCCCAGCAGTTGAAGGAAGGCTGTAGGTGGTAAACAATGAGATTTTTTGATTCCATGTTTGATCTGACACCAAAAGATGTTATGGTTCTGGAGTCAATGTTAAGTTTTCTTGGAGCAATTCCTGCCTGGCTGTATGCAACTGTGCCATTACCTGCAGTAGATCATACCTGCTGGTGAGACAGGATATAACTGAGGATGGTGATGGTCATGTCTGGGACATTACCTGTATGGCATTATTTGGTGAGTATGGCTGTGTTAGGCTGCTGTTTGATTAGTCTGTGTGACAGTACCGTCAATTTTGGCACAAACCTCCACAAATTAGTGGATATTATTCCTGAGTGGAAGGTTCTAGGGGTACTTTGCATTGCTTGTCCTCCCTATGAGTGCCTGCTAGTCTCCCTGAGAGGAAGGAGCAAAGTCAGTGATGCTTGTTCCCCTATTCACTTTATCATTGATGTTGAGTTTTGATGGCTAGTAGAGTGCAGGTCTGTGCACATATCCAGCAGATGTGTAGCGTGTTCCATGGAGGTCACCAGCCTATCCCTGCAGGCAACCAGATGCATGCAATCTGGAAGCAGCATGATACTGATAACATTGGAGGACTTCTTCATTTTTTAATCCAGTTTCCTGAGTACCCCTGACAAGCCGGCCTGCTGCTCTCGTATCTGTTTGTGCATTTGGCAGAATCATTAATGGCTGAGACCATGGGATCATCTTCTGACCGGGGTTTTAGGAGGTGCCTGGTCTCTGGCAGTCCTCTGAGTGTCAGACCTGGGGCATTTCTTCATGGACCAGCTGTGGAGAGATGTCAGTAATGTGCTCACCAGATTATGCTCCTGAATCTAATCTAGGTAGAGAACCCAGTGTGAGGAAGGTATCTCACTGGTGGAGGGTGGAGGTGAAAGCCTTGCTGGTACATTGAGAGCTCAATGAATTCTTCCTTAGAGGTGGAGAAGGGCTGAAGGTGTCTGGCACTGGTCTCCTGGTGGAGGCTCACTGGGTGCAGTTCACAGTTGCATAAAATGAGAGAGGGAAAGTGCCCTAGAGGAATAAAAGAATTAGAATTAGAATTACGTTCTATTGTCACTTGTACTCAAATATACAGATATAGGAGTTTAGTGAAAAGTGTACAAAGTTGCCATTCCCAGTGTTATATTAGGTACAAAGTAGCAAAATAAAGAAATAAGTTCAAAGTTAAACATTGCAATTCTCCTTAGTATAAAGTAGAAAAATAAAGAAATAAAGTTAACAGTTTTGTATTATAGTCCTAAAGCTTATGTAGGTTAAGAATGAGTTGGCACTGGTGTTAATGAGAGATCAGCACAGCACAATGATGTTTACTGGGTTGATTGGCCATTGAGGTCTCCCTGTGCTCACACATGTAGCCATGGTCTTCTCCCACTAATTCTGGAATTGTCTTCCAATGCCTGGCAGCTCCTGCTGGTCTTGGATCTTGGCTCAGTTAAGGGTAAATGTTTCGTGCAATGAGACAAAGGGAGGGATTGATTGGGATGGAAGAGGACGTAAGAGCAGTTAATGGGGGTGCCCGACCAGGACGTGTGATGAGGTGGGTAGGAAACACAAAGAGCCAGAATGGTCTGTAATTTAGGAGGTTGAGGTGGGTGAGAGCCATTGTGTATATGTGATACACACAATAGTGAGTTTCAGTTCATAAGCCTTGCAGAGAGGTACGTGCAGTTTCAAAGTTAGAGTGAGTGGTGGTCCTGTAAGAATGAGGGAGCTGGGTGAAAATGGTGGCACTTACCCTTGCAGACAGCAGAAGGCTATTGAGTTATTTCCTGCACTGCTGCGGATCCTGCCATGACTAGAACACAGCACTGACCCAGGGTACGATCTAGGCCCAGGCTGGCTTGCTCCGCTGGTATGGCCTCCTGCCGGGGTCAGATAGAAAAAGGACAGCCCTCCCGTCTGCCACTCCAGCCCCCAGCACCTCCGAGTCCCTGTCCAAGCAGTGAAGAGTGAGCTTTCCCGTTCTGTGTCTCACAGTGTGAGGGGCAGTTCCTAGCTTGCAGCATCTGAGGTGACAGGCATGCAGCTAGGCTTCAATTATGGTGCAAGTGATGTATATGCTGGAAGGTGCTGGCAGTGATGAGAAGGGCATTGAAGCTGGTTGCATAAGTTGAAGAAGTTGGTCTAAGCCAGGGCGCACCAGGTCCCATGGATTACACTTCACAAAATGCATGAGCTGAAAATAGGAAAATTTCACACATCGAATATGTTCAGGAGAATTTCAGACAGGAGTATGTTTTATGTCCATTGAGAAAGGAGGGACTAATGCCCTGAATACTGTGAAATGATAGGGGCCAAGTGGATCAAGTGCAATGGGGCAACATTTACGGGACAGTATTAATATTATCATAAGGTTTACACTGACTATGGAATAGGGAAATGAGCAATCTCGAATAATAACAATTACTGCAAATAAATCGATGGAGTGAAAATGGACATGGCCCAGATAAATTGTAAACAAAGCTCAACAGACAAACCTGCTGCTGAGCAATGGATTGCCTTTAAAGAACAGAGAGTTCAGCTGCTGTCACGGTATATTCTAACAAAGGGAAAAGATACGGCAAATAAATCAAGAGCTCCCTGGGTGATGAAAGAGATAGATATTAAAATGAAGCAGAAGACATGTGTTTATGAAGGATGTCAAGTGAACATCAGAATCGAGACCAAGGTTGATATGATTCAGAGGGGAAATGTAAAAGCAAATAAGGAAGCAAAGAGGTGGTTTGGGAAGACATCGGTGGCAAACATAGAAAGGAATAGAAAAATCTTCTATCAGCATATAAATAATAAAAGGGCGGTAAGAGATGTGGGGTCAGTTGGAGAAGAAAAAGAAGATTTATGCATTGAAGCATGGCTGTGTATTCAATGAATACTATCCATAGGAAGGAAGAAGATGCTGCAAAGCTGCAAAGCTCATGGTCAGTAAGGGGTAATGAATTTAAAACAATAAAGGTGATCGTATTAGGTTGCCTGTACTTCAATTTTACATGGCACCTGGCCCAGTTAAGATGTATCCAGGGATAGTGACGGAAAAAGCTATAGAAATTACAAAAGTATTGGTACTAATTTCCCAGCCCTTCTTTAGACTTGAGTTGTACTAACAGACTGGAGAATTGCAAGTGTTGCAGCCTTGTTCAAAACAGGATATGAAGATAAACTCAGTAACTTTAGTGTAGCTGGATTATCCTCAGGGGCAGCATTTAGATACAATAATTCTGGAACCAACATGTATTTAAGGGCAAATTGTGTTAGCTAGCTTGTTTGAGCTTTTTGATGTGCTAGCAGTATGGGAATTGGATCATTGTTTGAAAGGGTTAAATGTGCAAGACAACAATGAAAAGACAGGGGAGTAGCACTAGAAAATTTGCTCATTCAGACAGCTGGCACAGATTGACAGGCCAAATGTCCTCATTTCGTGCTGTAACCATTCCATCATTCTATTTTATGATTCCAAGTCTCTGCAGGCGGGAGTATTGTTGTGGCTTCTGGTGCTGGGGTCAATGTTGGATATTCCATTAATTTTATTCCTTTTTGATTATTCTGTATTGGTTTGGTACAATTGAATGCCTTGCTAAACCATTTCAGCGGGCAGTGATGGTGGGATAGGCTGAAATGTTGTCGTTGGAGAAGGTAATTTTGAGGATTGTATGATGTGCTGAGGAAATCTTGATCCTGCTGAGGTTATTTTCAGTTTCAAAGTTTGTTGGATGAGTAGTTTGCTTGGGACAGAGGTGAGGATTGAAAGTCATTTTCAGGAATGTGAATACATGGCTGATCTATTAGTCAGAGCTATTGGGATATAGAGAAGCAGTAAAGTGTGGGCGACATTAATCAGGTTTGATATGGCGTCACAATGATTGATGCAAGGCTCTCAGATTTAGCATCTCATTTTATTGGTGTTCTTATTAGATATGAGATGCGCAGTATGCTGTGGTGGTGTATACTCTTAATTCTACAGAGTTATGCAACAAACATACTACATACTTAAAGGGGATGTACATATTTAAGAAGATGAAATTTCGTGGATCAAATCTGAAGATTATTAATAAGGCTTACCATTTTAGATTTAACAAATTTAACTACTCTGAATCCCTCATGAAAGTGTTTAGGTTCCATTTTGTTTATTTACGTAGGAAAGATTTTTCTGTGTGAATGCTACTGATGTTTGTATTGGGAAATGTTAGGATTAGCATCTTTAAACTTTTGTTATTCATCTCACGCATTATTTCTCCCTCTATACTTAAAAAGCTTAATTTGCTTAATTTAAAAGAATATTCTTAGATTCAGGCACGTTTAAACAGAGTTTAGTGCCAGACTGAGTGCTGTGAGAATGTCATTTTTTAATAATATGAATTACAACAAATGATCGTAATAAGAGGTAAAAATGAATACTTTTTAAGGTAGAATTGATGTTCATGTCTGGTTAGTGTAATAAGCTGAGGCTTGCTATAAATGGTTTAAGGATTAGTTGGTTTTGGGATCAGGATATTATTTCAGATTAGGAGCAGAATCTTCCCAGCCCCTGAATGACATGGCAAGAAAGTTTTGAAAATTGGGTGAGATATCCAGTGAGAGACTTCTTGATGTTGACAATAAAAGTCATGTTTTCCAACTAAGTGTTGAATGGTGAGATGAGATTCTTCTTTGTGAGTGATGAGAAGCATATTTGCATGGATTATCACTTTTCCATGCTGTTTCACATTCTTGCACCCACCGGATAAAAACTACATGTTGAGAGTTCCTAGGTCTGAGCAGGTACTTGGCAACTTCAGCTCACAGCTTGCTCCTCCAGGCCTCAGTCTTGGGTACTAGGCACCAATATCCCAGGGCAACAACTGCATAGACTGCATCCACAGACTTAGACATCTGGCACGTACCAGCCTCACCACAGCTTCATGAAACATTTTGGATCCACTTACAATACTGTCCGACTTTGGAGCTCGTTGGCATGTGCAATTGCACTTGTTGTCTTAGTGCTCACTCATTTTGAGCCTACTTGGATGCTCACAGCATCCCCGTCTTGCCTTACCTTTGAACACTTTGCCCCCGTCAGACTGAGCTAATAGGTTCCCATTACTTCTGTCTTGCTTGCCTTTTAGCATGGACACAAAGCCAGACAGCTTGTCATTGTTGGCAGCAGCGATCAGTCAAGAGGGCAGACATTTGCTGTACTGCACCATGTGATGTCACTCTCACTCCTGTGCCACGTGACAGCTGCATACACGCCAAATACACTGCATCAACCAAATGGCCATGTCACATCATCGAAGGAAGGTGGTCCTCAGACAAATCAAGGAAGAGTCCAGTCCTGAAGAAGCGTAATACCTGAAACATTGATTTCTCCTTTCCTCCAGATCCTGCCTGGCTTGCTGTGTTCTTCCAGCCTTCTGTTTGTCTACCTTGGATTCCAGCATCTGCAGTTTCTTTTGTCTCAAATCAAGGAAGATACCTTACATGCAGGGGAAACTGGCACAGTAAGTCAACGGCATCATCCTATGGCACTTCAAGGGGCTTGGGTATATTCAGTCAGACACATGGGTAGTCATGGTCAAGATATTTTTCTTGTAGACAGAGAGGAACTGAATATTGAGCACTCCACTGTCTGTCTTAATGCTTTTTGCCCTATTGTAGGTCATTTTCTTCGAGAACAAGATGAGAGGAGGGATTGAGTGAAATGAAAGTGGCTGGTACAGATGGCAGAAGCATAATGAGATACCCGGAGTGCATGTGTAGGCAGTACAAATGTAATGGCAGGATTAGTAGTTTTTAGGGTTGGGTGGGTGAGAGTGAGTGAGAGAAAATGTTGTATGGTGCAGTGAGAGTGGTGAAGTATGGGCCTTGGTGCGAGTCGGTGTAGAGGCAGAGATGAAGTGAGTGTGAAGTAGCAGAGAGAAGTTTGTGGCACTTATCCTTGTAAAACAGATGTCATTGACCTTCTTACTTCACTATTGAGCCCTCCCATGTGGCAACCTTGGATCAGGCTGGCAGGTCCTGGTGTTGGTGCCAGGGGAAGAGGATGTCTCTTGTCAGTGCCACACTGTCTACTTGGACGTCCAGGTTCTTATCCATGCAGTTGGGTGTCAATTTCCCCTTATCTGTCACGTCCAAGGCAAATGTCATGTACTGTGCAGAGCAGCTGTTGACTGCCAGTGCTTAGACAGATTCCACAATGGCCTTTTAAATGTATTGCTGGCACGAGGAATCTTGGGATGTCTCAGCAATGAAAAGTAATTCCACCCCTGGTGAGTGGGAGAATCAGGCTAACAACTGATAAAGGGGGCACCATAAGGATGTGGTACATAGTTAATCAGTTGAGTTTGGGATGATAATACAAGGCAACTCACCACACCTCTTGAAGAGAAACCCCCCATGAAACTCGATGAAATTGACACTTTGCCAATTTCTGTGAGATTCAGCCCCAGGAATCTGATGGAAAGCATAGTTGGGAAGGCTTGTTATATTGGTTGAGAAACAGTCAAAGAAATGAAGTCTTTGACAATGGAAATGTGACTGTTTTCACGAAAGAATGCTTGCTATTGCTTCTAAACAAAAGAATGTGATGATGTAAATTACATCAACATGCAGTAAAATGTCACTTGTCTACGACATGGTGACAATTAGAACCTTGGCTTTGTTTTCCAAGCAACATACTGTATGAAAATCATTTTTTTGTTAGGATTCCTTTCCAAATTGAAAATTAGAATCAAAATTCTGTTTGATTAACCAAGGCCAGAATAGAATTAATTAGAAATGGATCAGAGTAGGATATCTGGATTAGCATTGATTGTAAGAGCAAAAGTACAGTTCTAATTTGGCATTGAACATGATCAGAAACACTCTTATAAAAAGAGTTGCTTCAAAACGATGACTTATTTTGTAAGGGTAATCTAGAAGTTTGGTTTATCAAAACACAGCTAATGCAACAATATTAAATTCTATAATCCTAAAATGTAAAATATTGCTTTTTAAATTTAACACTTTACTGGTAAGCATACAAATTACTATTGATCTACAGATGGTTTAAAGACTGTATATTTTTACTTTTTTTCTATATTGTTAATTGTGGACTGAAGTAGAAAAAGGATTGTTTTAAAAACAGGGATTGTGGAAGGAATTGCTGCTCTTCGAAAAAGTATATGACTGAAATTGTAAATTTTGTGTTTACACTGCTGCTTTATTCCAGTATTAGGTGCAGCTGTTTATAGATAGGGACATACACAAAATGAGATTTGGCTGGCAACAGGTTGCTGATTGGTTTATGGAGTTTTGACCAGTTGTGGATGACAAAGACGATTGGCTTAGCGACAATTACCTGATTGGCTCCTGGGTAACTCAACAGCTTGTGGGTGTGAACAATACTGGTGGAAGCCTTTAGACTGCTGAAAGAGCAGATGGTGTATTTCTCACTCCAGTAAAATACCTAAAGCCTGAAGAAAGCCTCTTTATATTCTCTAATTAGTTCCTGTAAGCTGTTGTTTTTAACCAATAAATCATAGACTTTATAAATTGTGAACCAGTCACTCTCTGCCTCCTGTGAAGAAGTAAGAGAACCTGAAGTAATAGGTCAGAGAACAGAAGAATTTGAAAAACAAAAGGAACATCCATCGAATCCTGAGAATTAGTGCTATTGAACAGTTGTCTCAGTATGGTGTTATGAGTGGAGGGAAGAGAAACAATGTTTTTTGACTGTATCTGTGTTTTTTGTAGGACGGTTTTAGAAAGAAGTTAGAGTTTATTAAG
Source organism: Rhincodon typus (assembly GCF_021869965.1). Taxonomy (NCBI): domain Eukaryota; kingdom Metazoa; phylum Chordata; class Chondrichthyes; order Orectolobiformes; family Rhincodontidae; genus Rhincodon; species Rhincodon typus. The sequence goes on along the minus strand of NC_063354.1, from coordinate 23,869,076 downwards.
TAGAGTTACATGTTGACAATATGTAGTTTACCTTGGTTAAAATCAATTTATTTGAAATAAATAGTTATTCTTGTCAAGTTCAGAAACCTGTATGAGTGAATTCAGGGGCATAAACAAAACCTGGCAAGTCACCTTTCATGTGCCTTGTGCAGGAACGAGAGGAGGTGTGCAGGGAGTACCAGTCTCAAGAGCCCCCTATCCACGCTGAATAAACTCTGCTCCCAAGGTCATACCCTTGCAGGCATTCCTCCCTAAAACGCTCTTCGTCAAGACTCCTACCTCATTCGCCACTTATCTGGTTTCCCCTTAAATGTAGCTATTTACTTCACCTATTTCGTGTGGTAGAAAATTCCACATTGTAATTACTCACTGGGTAAAGATATTTTTGTTTGAAATTCTTGATTTATTAGTAACTATGTTATAACATCTACTTTTTATAAAGAAATGATGACATCTTCACCACATGTACACTATTAAATACCTTCAAAATTTCAAAGACCTTTTGTAGGTCACCCCTCAATCTTCTCTTTTCTAGTCCCAGGCTGCTTTGTCATTTTTGAAAGTTCTGGCAGCCTTGTCAATTTTTTTGTATCTGCTGTAGTGCTTCAGTATATATTTTTTGTAACAAAAGTAGCAGATCTGTTCTCAATGCCCCAAAAGTGGTTTAAATTTCCATAACTAAAGTTTGTCATGACTTCAACTGCTCTTCAGTTCTATTTCTGAAGTTATGAGCCTCAGTGCTTTATTTGCATTGACATTGCCTTTAAAAATTTCTTGTTTTCGAAACATTGCAAACTTGATGATAAAAAGTGTTTCTGGACATGTTAACTTTTAATGACTTATAGTCACAAAATGACATAGACTATTAACGTAAGATTAGAACAAAATGTTATTTTTAATAGCATACATGTGACTGGATTTCTTTATGTGAACCCTAATTATTTAGTCTTTAGACTATTGGGAGATGGCAAGGTAGTAGAAAGGGTGCTGAACTCTTAAGAAGTTCTTCAGCTGGCTCATATTCATATTGAACTTGATGCTTGAAGCTTACCAGAGGATGAGATTGAAGTCCTCTTGGAAAATGGAAGAGATGTAGTTCACTAAATGTAAATGGCTACAGATGGGTGCAGAAGGTATTTCAAAATTTCATAGATTGTGCCTTTTTTGGTCAGTGCATTGAATGTAAGAGTTGCAATGTCATGTTGTGGCTGTATAGGACATTTCTTAGGCCACTTTTGAAATACTGTATTCAATTCTTGTCTCCCTGCTGTAGGAAAGATGTTGTGAAACTTCAAAGGATTCAGAAAAGATTTACAAGAATGTTGCCAGGGTTGGAGAGTTTGAGAATATAGGGAGAGGTTGACTAGGCTGGGTCTATTTTCCCTGGAGCGTCAGAGGCAGAGGGGAGTCCTTACAAATGTTTGTAAAAATCATGAAGGCGATGGTTAGGGTGAATAGTCAGGGTCTTTTCCCCATGATAGAGTAGTCTAAAACTAGAGGGCATAGGTTTAAGGAGAGGGTGGACAGATTTAAAAGGGACCTAAGGGGTAACATCTTCATGCTGGGGTGGTGCGTGTATGGAATGAGTTGACCAAGGAGGTGGTGGGTCTGGTACAATGATGACATTTAAAAGGCATCTGGATGGGTATATGAATAAGAAGGGTTTAGAGGAATATGGGCCAAATGCTGGCAAATGGGACTAGATTAATTTAGGATGTCTGGTTGGCATGAACAATTTGGACAGAAGGGTCTGTTTCCTTGCTGTTTCTCTATGACTCCACGACTGTATTTATAATATGATTTTGAGCTTTTCAAAATAATCTATCCAGCAAGTCTGTGTGTGTGTGTGTGTGTGTGTGTGTGTGTGTGTGTGTAGGTAGTTATGACATAGCATGTATTTAGGCAAAGGGGCCATTCCTCTGTGTTGGTTTTCTTGTTGACTGCTTGCTGTTGGTCTCCTAGATTTCAGAAGACATGGCCTTTCAGACTGTGGTCTGAGATAGAAATTATAGAACAGATCAATTAAGAAACATACAATGACCAAAACAATATAAAAGACTGTAATTTACAAAACATTGTACATGCCTCTAACTGAGGTACAACATTTACACCCCCTCCATCCTCCACCTCCTTAAAATTTGCAATTATTCCTCTATAGATTTTAAACCCTCACTTACTGTAATTTTTTTAAGCATTGATTAATATGACTTGTGGAATCCAACTCTGCATTTGTTGTTCTGGAGCTGTACAGCCAGAAACAGTGAACTGAGAGAAAGCTCCAGGAAATACCTCAGTCTTGACATGGAGCTGTCAATCAGCCCCAGAGCTCAGGCACCTTATGGGACCTCTTCCTACTGGAAGAAATGGGATCCTTGAGTTCACATCTTTTCATTTGTGCCAAGGACGGGGGAATTGAAATAGTGTTGATGTAAACAAATAAACCTGTCACTCATGTTAGAGCTCAAAGACAACTAACTGAGTTTTTAGTCTGTGCATTTTGACCTAAACTAGATGTCAAGCTGATGATCAGCAGCATTAAATAGCTAACACCTATGCAAATCATTGTGAAGAATTGCTTCAGGTCAGATCAACACTAATTGCTTTGCAATTAACAGCAATTAACATACCATAGTCAGCTGTGTCATGATAGCCAAATGGGGCACTATCATCTATAGACGTGATTATTCTGACACTATACTTTATAGCTAGATTTACAGAAGTGGATCTGAGCTCAGTTTGCAAATGTTTAAATGGCTAACACCCTCTCAAATACTTTATTTAAAAACATGCTTAGGATAATTTCAAGCTTCAGTTTGGCCCAGCCAATGAAAAGGTAAATCAGATGGGGTATACAACAAGATATACTATGGTTGCAGGATCTACTAGCACCAATTTTCTGCCCCTTTTAAAGCTGAAAGTTATTCTTGCAGGTTTCATCAATTGGAATTATGGTTGAGGGCCTATTTGTTGTGTCTTAAGAAAGCAGCTAACCTAAAAATATGGAATAGAGTTCTGATTGCAGGGTGGTAGTGGCCTGAAATTCAAGTCTCACCTACTCCAGACATGTGACCCAATATGTCTGAACAGGTTGATTGATTAAAATATCGAAATCCATTGAACTGTTCCACTTACTAGATAGTTCACAGAAATGTTACAGCAGAGAAGGAGGCCATTCAGCCTATTGTACCTACACTAGTATTTTAAAAATGCATCATTACTTTGTATCAATCTCCTGCCTTTTCTACCATACTCTTGCACGTTGTATTTATCCAAATAATCTGCTTCTTCCTGTCCCGCAGGCCTGACCAGTCCCCCTCCACTGACACCCTCATCCGCTTAGCCGAACTCGTCCTCACCCTCAACAACTTCTCTTTCAATTCCTCCCACTTCCTACAGACAAAGGGGGTGGCCATGGGTACCCGCATGGGCCCAAACTATGCCTGCCTCTTTGTAGGTTACGTGGAACAATCCCTCTTCCATAGCTACACTGGCCCTAAACCCCACCTCTTCCTCCATTACATCGATGACTGTATCGGTGCCGCCTCGTGCTCCCACGAGGAACTCGAACAGTTCATCCACTTCACCAACACCTTCCACCCCAACCTTAAGTTCACCTGGACCATCTCTGATACCTCTCTCTCCTTCCTGGACCTCTCTGTCTCCATCTCCAGCAACCACCTAGAAACCGATATCCATTTCAAGCCCCGACTCCCACAGCTACCTAGAATACACCTCCTCCCACCCACCTTCCTGCAAAAATGCCATCCCCATTACCAATTCCTTCGCCTCCGCCTCTGCCGCATCTGCTCCCAGGATGAGGCATTCCACTCCCGTACATCTCAGATGTCCTCGTTTTTCAAGAACCGCAATGTCCCCCCCTCAGTGGTCGAGAATGTCCTCGACCGTGTCTCCCGCATTTCCTGCAAGTCATCCCTCACACCCCCTACCCACAATAGCAACCAAAACAGAATCCCCCTCGTCCTCACGTACCACCCCACCAACCTCTGGATCCAACGCATCATCCTCCGACACTTCCGCCATCTGCAATCCGACCCCACCACCAAAGACATTTTTCCCTCCCCACCTTTATCTGCTTTCCGGAGGGACAACTCTCTCCGTGACTCCCTTGTCCGCTCCACACTCCCGTCCAGCCCCACCACACCTGGCACTTTTCCCTGCAACCGCAGGAAGTGCTACACCTGCCCCTACACCTCCCCCCTCACCCCCATCCCAGGCCCCAACAAGACTTTCCACATCAAGCAGATGTTCACCTGCACATCTGCTAATGTGGTATACTGCATCCGCTGTACCCGGTGTGGCCTCCTCTACATCGGGGAAACCAAACGGAGGCTTGGGGACTGCTTTGCAGAACACCTATGCTCGGTTCGCACTAAACTGCACCTCCCAGTCGCGAACTATTTCAACTCCCCCTCCCATTCCGCAGACGACATGTCCATCCTGGGCCTCCTGCAGTGCCACAACGATGCCACCCGAAGGTTGCAGGAACAGCAACTCATATTTCACTTGGGAACCCTGCAGCCCAATGGTATCAATGTGGACTTCACAAGCTTCAAAATCTCCCCTCCCCCTACCGCATCCCAAAACCAGCCCAGCTCATCCCCGCCTCCCTAACCTGTCCTTCCTCCCACCTATCCCCTCCTCCCACCTCAAGCCCCACCCCCATCTCCTACCTATTAACCTCATCCCGCCCCCTTGACCTGTCCATCCTCCCTGGACTGACCTATCTCCTCCATAACTCCCCACCTACACTCCACTCACCTTTACTGGCTCCATCCCCTCCTCTTTGACCTGTCTGTCTCCTCTCCACCTGTCTGTCTCCTCTATCCATCTTCTATCCGCCTCCCCTCTCTCCCTATTTATTTCAGAATCTCCTTCCCCCTCCCCCATTTCTGAAGAAGGGTCTAGGCCCGCAACGTCAGCCTTTCTGCTCCTATGATGCTGCCTGGCCTGCTGTGTTCATCCAGCTCTACATCTTGTTGTCTCAGATTCTCCAGCATCTGCAGGTCCTACCATCTCTGAATCATCCAGTGCCCTTTTGAATGCTTCAATTCAACTTGCCTCCACTGCACTTCGAGGCAGTGCATTCTATACCCTAATCACTGGCTAAGTGAAGAGGTTTTTACTACCTTCACCCTTGCTTCTTTTGCAGATCACTTTAAATCTATGCCGTCTTGTTCTTGTTCTTTTTACAAGCAGGAGTTGACTTATACGTTATGTATGTACACATACATATATAATTACATTTATTGTTTGAGGCCATAATCAGATCAGCTATGATCTAATCAAACAAGAGAGCAGGATCTAGGCCCATATGGCCTGCTGCTGCTCCCAATCTGTATATTCATCTGTTTGTATACCACAGTGTTGCCAGGCAGCTGGTTCCCTTTTAGTGTTGGCCATGCCAACTTGTATAAATTTGCAAGCTCCTCCAACACAGACTAAGCATATCCAAGAGTGAGGTTGTAGACATGCTCGCCGAGCTGATGGGTTTGGTTGCAAACATTTTGTCACCCTGTTCGGTAACATCATCAGTGCGCCTCCAGTGAAGCATCGGTGTTCTGTCCTGCTTGTTATTTATATGCCTCAGTTTGCTGCGGTGATTGATATTACTTCTGAGATAGTAGGAACTGCAGATGCTGGAGAATCCGAGACAACAAGGTGCAGGGCTGGATGAACACAGCAGGCCAAGC
>NC_063354.1:23839397-23858365 GCF_021869965.1 Rhincodon typus | reverse complement strand
GCTTGGCCTGCTGTGTTCATCCAGCCCTGCACCTTGTTGTCTCGGATATTACTTCTAGTTCTGTTTCTCAGTGGTTTGTACACAGCATCTAATTCAATGTGTTTGTTGATGGAGTTCTGCTTGGAATACCAGGCCTCCAGGAATTCCCTGGTGAGTCTCTGTTTGGCTGTGTGATTATCGATGTGTTGTCCCAGTCAAATTCGTGTCGCTCGTTGTCCGTGTGTAGTGAGACAAGTGAAAAATGGTCGTGTCTCTTGGTGACTAGTTGGTGTTTATGCCTCAATCTCATCCACAACCCAGGCTACAAATCTTCTTGAAAACTTTAAATATAAAGAGTGCTAACCATAGCACGGAGGTAGCATTCTTGTCTTTTAGTCAGACACTTATGGATTTGAACTACACTTTATAGATTTAAGGACATACTCTAGATTGTTAATGTGATAATTGGCAGATTTCCCTGTGGCCTTTGAGACCTGAATGCTGCAACCAACTGGTGTCCTGAGCCTTGATTTTGACAGGTGCTGAACTGGAAAACTCTTTTTGTAGAAATAGCCTCCAAATTGGCTGCCTTTGTGTTTACCGTTCTACAAAGGATGGCAGGCAGGCCATTGGATTGGCTGAGCTTCTCCAGCTCTTTCTGTATTTTATTAGAGAAACTTCTTTATTCCGAGTGTTTGAGTTTTATTTGTTTTGCAGCGGGGACTGGTTAAAGTGAAGACTATTGGACAATCAAGATGAGAAGAGGTAAGTATTTGGGACATTGATACAAGAGACAAAACTGCCATGATTGGTTTTAAGTTGGCCTTGTAAATACAGACACTGTGGTATAATCTTCTATGTGCAGAATATTTTGCACAGGGCCATATGAACAAACAAATTAGGAGCAACCTGCCAAGCCTGCTCTGCCATTTATTAACATTATGGTTGACCTAATTGTAATTTTAAATCCGCATTACAAACTCTGATAAACTTGTAAACTCTTGATTAACAAGGATTTATTTACCTCTGCCTTAAAAATATTCAAGGATTCAACTTTTACCACCTTTTTGAGAAAAGAATACTACTGACACCCAAATTTCTGAGAGGAAAAGTTCCTCTCATCTCTGTTTTAAATGGGTGACTCCTGATTTTTAAACAGTAACCCTAGTTTCAGATTTGCCTACAAGATGAAACATCCTCTCCACAAATACCTGTTAAGACTCCTCAGTGTCTTATATGTTTCAAGCAAGTCATCTCTTACTCTTCTCTATTTCAGTGGACACAAGATTGCCTGTCCATTGTTTCTTGATAAGCCAACTTGCTCATTCCTGTTAAAACAGCACAGAAAATGAATGCTTTAGTTGATGCTAAAGATCTGAAACAAAACCAGAAATGACTGGAAGGAAGCATCCTAAGGGTCATTGGATTTGAGACATTAACTCTGTTTCTCTGTCCACAGGTGCTGCCAGACCTGCTGAGTCATTGAGTATATTTAAGATAGAGATAGATAGGTTCTTGATTGGTAGGGAGATCAACAGTAATGGGGAGAAGGCAGGAGGATGAGATTGAGAAACATATCAGCCATGATTGAATAACAGAGCACACTTGATGAGCCAAAATAGCAAATTCTGCTCCTATATCTTATGGTCTATGGTTTCTCCACTAATATCTGTTTTTACTCATTCCAGCTATTAGTTCAGTCAACCTTGAATGTGTTTCCAATGCATTTATATCCTTCCTCACATAAGGTGAGAATACTGCGAACAGTACTTCTATATGGTTTCACCAGTACCCTATATAACTAAAACATAACCTCCCTACTCTATCTTCAAATACCCTCATGATAAATTGCAACATTCTATTAACTTTCTTAATTACTTGTTGGACCTGCATGCTAACCTTTTGTGACTCATGTACAAGGATACCCAGATCCCTCTCGATTTCAGAGCTCTGCAATCTCTCACTATTTAGGTAATATGCTTTCTTATTTCTCCTGCCAAAGTGGACAATTTCACAAGATTCTACATTATACTTTATTTGCCAGATCTTTGCAACTCAGTTAACCTATCTCTATTTTTTGTAGTCTCCTTATATCTTCTTCACAATTTACATTCCTACCTATTTTTGTGTTGTCAGCAAATTTGACAATCATATATTTCAACTTGTTCTAGGTCATTTAGATGAAATGTAAGCAGTTGAGGTCCCAGCACCAATCCTTGAAACACACTGCTCATTCCATCTTACTGAACTGAAAAAGGCTCATTTAATTCCTGTTAGCCAGCCAATCTTCTATCAACATCTATATGCTACCCCGCTACACTGTGAGTTTTATTTACTGCAATAACCTTTAATGTGGCATCTCATCAAATGCTTTCTGGAAGCCTATGCACAGCACATCCTCTTGTTCCCCTTTATACACAGCACGTGTTACCTACTCAAAGAATTCCAATAGATTGATCAATAGGTTTCTCTTCTAAGACCATGTTGACTCTACCTGATTACCTTGAAGTTATCTAAGTACCCAGCTACAACTCTTTTAAACAGTAGCTTCTAACATTTTCCTCATAACATTTATTAAGCTAACTGGCCAAATTTTTGTCTCCTTCCCTTTTTGAATAAAAAGAGATATATTTGCTATCTTCCACTCTAATGGGACTACCCCATATCAAGGGAAATTTGGAGAATTAAAATCAATGCATCGACATTCTCACCAGTCACTTCTTTTAAAATCCTTAGATGACATCCAGCAGATCTGGGCACTTATTAGCCCGCAGTTCCAACTGTTTACTTAGTATCATATCTTGATGATTGTGATTTTCCTGAGTTTTTCCCTTACTTCTCTCTCCTGGCTTATTGCTAATTCTGGGATGTTACTTGTATCCTCTATAATGAATACAGTTGCAAAATTCCCGTTCAATTCATCTACCATTTCATTAATTTCCATTTTTCATTCTCTAGACTCATGTTCTACAAGAGGTCACTTTGTGAATTGTTTTGTTCTTTAAATATTTATAGAAACTCATCATCTGTTTTTATATTTATGGCCTGCTTTCTCTCATACTTTTAATTTTCCCTTTTTATTATATTTTTTGGTAATTCTTTGCTGTGTTTTATATTCTGTCCAAATCTTTTGACTTGCCTCAGTCTTTGCTCAATTATACGCCTTTTCTTATAGTGCGATAGTATCTTTAATATTTCTAATTAACCACAGATGGTGGGTCAGTCCTTGGAATATTTCTCACTTGTTGGAATGTATTGCAAAGATAATGGAAATGTTATTTAGAAAAATAAATGAAATATTTGATGTTCTGATTGAAAATTGATTTAAAAAAAAAATTTTCAGGATTTTTTTTTGCCAAATCGAAGTAATGATGGTACTAATTCAGATAAATTTAAATAAATTATTTTGAAGCTTATCTATTTAATAATTTCTTTCAGATGTTACAGCTTTATTTGTAACAGGATGCTTGAGTTATTTTCTTGTGTAGAGGTCTGGTTGACTTTCAACTCTCCAACAAGCATACTTTGCCCAAAGGTTTTTCCCATTTTCTGTCTTGGGTAGATAACTGCGGAATCCAGTAAACCCTTTGAAAAGTGTATTTTCTGTACTTAAGAATGACATTCTCTGCAGAATCTTTAAATACGAGAAAGTATCATGTTGAACCCCTGGTAAGTTAGCTGATCGCAGTTGGTGTGTGGGGAAGCTCAAGTTGTTATTAGTGCTCCTGCATTAAGGAGAAAAATCAAATTCTTCCCACTCTTGCAAGTGCATGCTTTCCAATAGGATTAGGCTGAACTGTGCTGCCTCCTTAAAAGTATCTCGGATATGGAAAATTTCTCTATGTAATCAAGGTAAATGTACAAAAAGAATGATTGCCTACATCTGTGTAGCTCCAGGATATATAAATCCCACCCCAGTAGTTTGTAACAAACACATTTAAATAGTCTTCATACTTCTTTGGGTACATGACTTGAACCATGGCTACATGATAATTCATTTCTTTTCTGTCTAATCTAGTTATCTCCCCTTTTCCTAAAGGGGTTGATTCATGCCAAGGCTCAGTTCCAAAAATGCTGGTTCCCAGTCCAGAAAGGAAGTTAGTAACCATTTCTCATGCACAAAAGTAGATGCAAGCTATTCAATTACAAGGACCATCATAATGGTGTAAAACTGCATGTTTATCCAATATTCATATGCTGGTGCTCTCTAGTACTTATCACTCAATTCTCCTTGGATTAAACAATTAAACAATTGTAATTTCCTCCATGTTCCTTTCATCTGAATCATGTTAAAGCTCATTGTGACACCATTTCCCTGTCCTGTTTACTTAGACACGAAACAGAAATTGAACCCAGGACCATCATGGTTAGGTTTTCTCCCCACCACATCATGCTTTCAGGGTACTTTTGCGTATATTTTTTCATGGTGACAGAAACATAAAAAAAATGAATTACTTGAGAGTTGCTAATATATTTTAGAACAGCGACCAGCAAAATTATTTACAATCTTTCTGCTGACATGATTGTTTAGGAGCCTGCACTCAAGCAACTTTGTGCTCTGTTTTGCAAAAAAAATGACAGTGAAACAATCCACTTGGGCAGGAGGAAATGTTCAAGTGCCAAAGGCTAGAATTTATTGTACTTTAATATTATTTAGTTAGCTCTTGAAAAGCCCTCCTCTCCTGGGTGGATTAATGATTTATAAAAACAAGATAGCACCACTAAAAGAATTTATTGATAGTGTAATCTCTTGACTGCATATGAAACAGCTTCAAAGGAATAGGCTAGCTCTGGGAGAATGCTATCAAAGTCTTTCATGGAACTACAAAGTAATCTGAGTTACAGCAACAGTTCTGTTCCATATTTAAAAATTGATCACTATCTATTGTAGTAAAGACAGGTGCTTTCATTAGGTCTAAACCTGCTATGTTTCAGAGCAAGTATTATCATGATCTGATGAGTACCAAGTTATTTAAAGCCATTTTGTATTATCAATCATTTGCCATTTGTTTTCCCTGCATGCCTTTTGGATGAAAGATTTGAATTTATGTTGGACTTTTCACAACTATAGGACATCAACGCACTTCACAGTCACTGCAATACTCTTAAGTATAGCCACTGTTTCAAAGCAAACAGACATGCAAATTAAGAGCAGGAATAGGCCATTTCGGCCCCTCAAGCCTGCTCCACATTTGACAAAATTATGGCTGATCTAATTTCCTGCCAACCTCCATATCCTATGCCACTCCTATGAATCAAGAGTCTATCTAATTCAGCCTTAAAATTATTCAATAGCTTTACTTCTGTTGCTCTCTGGGGAAGAGAAATCCAGAGGAAAATGACACACTAAGAGAAAATACAGTTCTCATCTCTAGCTTAAGTGGGTTTTCTTTCAGGAACTGGTCACCCTGCAGCTTAGGCAGTGCAGGCAGAGAGGGAATGGGTGACAATCAGACAGAAGAAGTAGATAGTTAGGGAATCTACCAAGCACATCTCACTTGCAAACTGGTTTCTTTTGGGCTCTTGGGAATAGTTATAACTGGGTGGCATTGTGACAAATAGAATTCAATGCAGAAAAGTGTAAGTTTATACATTTGGGGAGGGCTACAAAGAAAGAGATAAAACAAAAGATTTGAATGGTAGGACCTTGAAAAGTGCTGAAGATCAGAGGGATCTTGCCATATCCACAGATCCTTCAAGAAGGCAGGGAAAGGAGATAATGTGGTTAAGAAGGAATATGTGAACTTGCCTTTTCTAGCTGCGACATAGAACACAAGAGCAAAGAGTTTATGCTGGAACTGCCTAGTCCACAACTGGAGTACTGCATGCAGTTCATGTCACCATATTGTAAGAAGGATGTGATTTCATTATACAGGGAAGATTTACCAAGATGCTGCCAGAGTTGGAGGGTCTGAAATATGAGGAAAGATTGGATAGTTTGGTGTTGTTTTCCTTGAAGCAGTGAAGGTTGACAGAGAATCTGTTCAAGGGATGTAAGATTGAGGGGTGAAGATAGTTTGGATAGGAAGGTACAATGTTGAAGGGCCAATAACCAGGAGTCATGGATTTAAGCTGAGAGGTAGAAGGCTAAGAGGACAGTTGAGAACTTTCTTTTCTTCCAGAGTGTGGTGGGAGAATGAAATTCCCTGCCTGAAAAGATTGTTGAGTCAGAAACTCTTGTAACATTTAAGCAGTATTTAGATATTCACCTGTGTTGCCACAGCCTCCAGGGAAAAGCTAGAAAAGGGATTAGTGTAGTTGGAACTTTATTGATTAGATCATGATAGGCCAGTGACCTCCAAATGTGCTGTAAATGTGTATCAGTCTACAAGAATTTTCGTTCTTCTAAATACCAACGGATACAGGTCCACCCTATCCTCATAAGATAACACTCTTTTCCCCTCTCTTTTCACTTCCTTCCTCCTTCCCCACCACCATCCCAGAATTCAAACAAGCTGAACCCCTTTTTTCCCTTCCGAACAGCTCTTGCTGATATTTTAAATCTGTACAGGTCAGGCACCATTCACCATACAGGTCAGGCACCAAACCATATTTAAGTTAAACTGAGCAAGAACTTTCCATCTTAGAAATGAGCGTGAATATACTGGAATGTGTTCTCTCCAGTTACCTCAGTTAACGCATTCAGTTGATGCTTACTTAGATACCAGTTGCTCGTGACATGATTAAAGTGAGTATTTTGCACTTCACGTTCAAATAGAGTGGCAGAGTTTGCTTATTTGGCTGGTCATATGTTCACCATGCTGCTACTAGAAGCAGCACAGATAAACTTGCTCTTGGAGTTAGAGAGGTATGATTTTCAAGTTGTAAGGTTGACTTGAACATTACTAATTCATGCTTTTGCTGTTCTACCTCCGTCTTGACGACTTCAATCACTTTGCTGACCTTTTCTAAATTGAGTAGTGTGCGTGCAGCTTCTGATAACACTGCTTGATCACATTACTTTTCCAAAGCATTAGGAGTCTAAGCTGTTGGGACATCAGTATCAGATGACATATACACAGGATCAACACATTTAAGAATCTTCCCTGAACCCTGCAACCTTGGCACTGTTTCAGCCTATTTTCCATCATGTGTAAAATGATAACAATGCGACTGGCAGAAGCACCAGGCGGTGAAGGGACAGAGATCCAAGCAAAAAAGGGTAGGAAGAACATAGCATTCTCCTAAAGACTGGATCTCCAGACACTGCAGTGGCTGAGCTCCCAATCCCAAAGATCACTTTATTTTCCTAATTTGGTCAAGGGCTGAGCTGGCAAATTGGAGGCAGCGATGCATTTTGTCATCTACCTCTGCCTTCATCAAGAGGAGGCTCCCAAGACACGTGAGACCAAATGGTCAAAAACCAAGACCAAGGTCAGGTTTACCTGGCAACAATGATCCCCATGCTCCGACATCCATCATTCAGCAGAGGGCAGTGATGATGCTGATTGGCGGTTGGGGCGAAGATTTGCATCGACGCGGTCACCACCACCAAACAGGGCTTTGTGGACGAAGTGTCGTCAAGGGATGGTTAGACTCAAACACTACTTCAGTGTTTCCATCCCTCCCTCCTCCTCTGACCAACAAAAATAAAAGCCACTGTGAAGACCACAAGCAGTAGCAGAGTGAGTATAAACCTACTGGAGCTCAGGGCACATTGTAGCTGCAAGGAAAAAGCTGGAGTGATGTCACAGGGAGGCTGTGACCTGATTTGGAAATCTGCAGTAAATTTGAAAAAGAACACAGCCAAGAAGTATTGATAAATTTAATTAACTCAATAAGGTGATTGGCTAAGTAGAAATGGCTGGACAGGTGATGTGTTGTAGCTGTATGATGTGGGAACTGGCTGATCCCATTGAGAACTGCAGTGACCACATCTGATGAAGGGTCTCGGCCCGAAACGTCAGCCTTTCTGCTTCTATGATGCTGCTTGGCCTGCTGTGTTCATCCAGCTCTGCACCTTGTTGTCTCGGATTCTCCAGCATCTGCAGTTCCTACTATCTCTGCAACAACTGTTGGTTGCTCAAGGAACTTCGGCTCATCTGAGCTTCAAACACTGAGGCACATCTGGGAGGGGGAGAAGTAAGTGGACGCTGTTTCAGGAGGTAGTCACACCTGGTAGATTAAGCACTTCAAATTTCCTCAGTGGCCATGGACAGTAGTGGGTGATTGCAAGTGAGGCAGGTAGAGGGATCCTGCATTCAGGAACAGAGGAGCCTCAGCTCTTGACCTTGTCCAACGGGTATGAGGTACTTGCTCCCTGTGTGGATGAGGAAAGGGGCTGCAGGGAGAATGAGCAAACGGACCACTGCACTATGGTAGGGGAGGCCATTCAAGATGGGGCAGCAAAAAGACAAATGGCAGTTGTGGGGATTCTGTAATCAGGGGAATAGATAGTATTCTTTGTAAGCAGGATGGTATGTTGCCTGCCTGATGCCAGGGTAAGGGATATCTCTGACCAGCTTGAAAGGATATAGGAGAGGGAGGGGGAAGGATCCAGTATTTGTGGTCCACGTCGGAACAAACAACATAGACAAGACTAGGAAAGGGGACCTGTTCAGGGATTATCAAGAGCTAGGAACGAAATTAAGGAGCCGGTCCTCAAGGGTTATAATCTCCAGATTAGTGCCTGAGCCACATGCAAATTGGCATAGGGAAATGGGAATAAGGGAAATAAACATGTGGCTAAAAGAATGATGTGGGAAAGAGGGGTTCCTTTTCATGGGGTACTGGCATCAGTATTGGAACAGGAGGGATCTGTACCGTCGGGACAGTCTCCACCTGAACTGAGCTGGGACCAATGTTCTAGCAAAAAGGGTAAATAGGCTGGTCAACAGGGTCTTAAACTAGAAAGTGGAGGCGGGGGGGAAGGGAAAGGAAGGGATGGGTAAAACTTCCCCTGGTGGGGAACAAAGAAGCAGGCTAATATCTGTAGGGATAGATTCCACAATGTGGAAAAACATGAAAAAAATTACAGGAAAGGAAAACTCAGGAGAGGTTATTAAAGCATCCAGCACAGACGTAAAAAGCACAGAGTGTTTGGAAAGGGTTAGGACTCAAACTTCAAGCACACTGGATAAGTAAATGACAATGAGAAGAGGGACGGTTAATACAGGACTGAAGGTGTTATATCTGAATACGTGCAATATAAGAAAGAAAGTAAATGAGCCTGTAGTGCAGATCGAAATTGGCACATATGATGTGGGTTGCCTTATTAGTAAGAAATGAAATTAAATCAATAGTAAGAAACAAAGTAGGGTCAGATGGTGTAGAATCTGTGTGGGTAGAGTTGAGGAACCGCAGGGGTGAAAAACACCATAGTTGGAATTATGTACAGGCCTTCAAAAAGTAGTCAGGAGCTGGGGCACAAGATACACCAGGAGATAGAAAAGGTGTGTAAGAAAGGCAAAGTTCCGGTGATCATGGGGGATTTCAATATGCAGGTGGACTGGGAAAATCAGGTTGGTAGTGCATTGCAAGAAAAGGAATTTGTGGAGTGTCTATGAGATGACTTTTTGGAGCAGTTAGTGGTGGAGCCCACTAGGGAACAGGCAATACTGGATTTAGTGTTGTGCAATGAGGCAGACTTGATAAGGGAGCTTAAGCTGAAGGAACCCTTAGGTGGCAGTGATCATAATAGGATTGAATTTACTCTGCAATTTGAGAGGGAGAATATAGAATCAGAGGTAACAGTATTACAGCTGAATAAAGGCAACTACAGAGGCATGAGTGAGGAGCTGGACAGAATTGGCTGAGAGAGGAGCCTAGCAGGAAAGACAGTGGAACAACAATGACAGGAGTTTCTTGGAGTAATTCAGGAGACACAGCAAAAATTCATCCCTAGGAAAAATAAACATGGTACAAGGATGATGAGGCAACCATGGCTGACTAGAGAAGTCAGGGATAGCATAAAGGCAAAGGAGAAAGCATATAATGTGGTGAAGGGCAGTGGGAAACCAAAGGATTGGGAAGCTTACAAAGACCAACAGAGGGCAACAAAAATAGAAATGAGGGAGAAGATTAAATATGAGGGTAAGCTAGCCAGTGATATAAAGGAGGACTGTAAGAGTTTCTTTAGGTATATACAGCGCAAAAGAGAGGCAAAGGTGGACATTGGACCACTGGAAAATGATGCTGGAGAGATAGTAGTGGGGAATAAGAAATTGCTGAGGAACTGAATAATTACTTTGTGTCATTCTTCACAGTGGAATACACAAGTAATATCCCAAAAATTCGAGAGAGTCTGGGTCAGAACTGAGTATGGTGGCCATCACCAGGAGAAGGTGCTAGAAAAACTGAATGGCCTGAATGTGGATAAATCACCAGGACCAGATGGACTATTTTTCTCTATTCATTAATGGAATGAGGATGTCACTGACTAGGCAGCATTTATTGCCCATCCCTAATTGCCCAGAGGGCAATTCAGAGTCAACCACATTGCTGTGGGTCTGGAGTCACATGTAGACCAGACCAAGTAAGGATGGCAATTTCCTTCCCTAAAAGGTATCAGTGAACCAGGTGGGTTTTTTTCCAACAATTGACAATGGATTCACAGTCATCATTAAATTCTTAATTCCAGATATTTTATTGAATTCAAATTCCACCATTTGCCATGGCAGGATTCGAACCTGGGTCCCCAGAATTTTATCTGGGTCTCTGGATTAACAATCCAGCAATAATACCACTAGGCCATTGCCTCTCCCCAGAGTTCTTAAGAAGATAGCTGAAGAGATAGTGGAGATGTTAGTGATGGTCTTTCAGGAATCGCTAGAGTCAGGGAAGGTCCCTGAGTACTGGAAAATCACTAACGTGACATCGCTGTTTAAAAAGGGAGCAAGGCAGAAGACTGAAAATTGCAGGCCAATTAGCCTAACCTTGGTCGTGGGTAAGATTTTAGAGTCCATTGTGAGGGATGATATTTCTGAATAATTGGAAGTGCTTGGTAAAATAGGGCAAAGTCAGCATGGCTTCATCAAGGGGATATCATTTCTGACAAATCTGTTAGAATTCTTTGAAGAAATGACAAGCATGTTAGATCAAGGAGAGCCAATGGATGTTATCTACCTTGACTTCAAGAAGGCCTTTGACAAGGTGCCACACAGGAGGCTGCTGAGTAAGATAAGGGCCAATGGTGTTGGAGGCAAGGTGCTGGCATAAATAGAAGATTGGCTGTCTGGCAGAAAGCAGGGAGTGGAGTTAAAAGTGTCTTTCTCAGGATGGCAGCTGGTGATAAGTGGTGTTCCACAAGGGTCAATGTTGGGGCCACAACTTTTCACTTTATACATTAATGATCTAGATGAAGGAACTGTGGGCATTCTGGCTAAGTTTGCAGACAATACAAAGATAAGTAGAGGGATAGGTAGTATTGAGGATGTGGGGAGGCTGCAGAAGGATTTGGACAGGTTAGGAGAATGGCCAAAGAAGTGGAGTACAATGTGGGAAAGTGTGAGGTCATGCACTTTGGTAAGAAGAATAGAGGTATGGACTATTTTCTAAATGGGGAGAAAATTCAGAAGCCTGAACTACAAAGAGACTTAGGAGTTCTAGCCCAGGATTTGCTCAAGGTAAACTAGCACGTTGAGTCAGCAGTTAGGAAGGCAAATGTAACTTTGGCATTTATTTTGAGAGGACTTGAATATAAAAGCAGGAAGGTACTTCTGAGGCTCTATAAAGATGTGATCAGGCCACATTTGGAGTATTGTGTGCAGTTTTGGTCCCCATATCTCAGGAAAGATGTACTGGCCCTTGAGTAAGTTCAGAGAAAGTGCACGAGAATGGTCCCAGGAATGAAAAGTTTAACATATGAAGAAGGTTTGAGGACTCTGGTTCTCTACTCGATGGAGTTTAGAAGGATGAGGGGGGATCTAATTGAAACTTACAGAATACTGAATGGCCTGGACAGAGAGGATGTTGGGAAGATGCTTCCATTAGTAGGAGAGACTAGGATCTGAGGGCACAGCCTTAGAGTAAAGGGAAGACCTTTTAGAACAGAGATAAGGAGAAGCTTCTTCAGCCAGAGAGTGGTGAATCTATGGAATTCACTGCCACATAAGGCTGTGGAGGCCAGGTCATTGAGTATATTTAGGATGGAGACAGATAGGTTCTTGATTGTCAAGGGGATCAAGGGTTGTGGGGAGAAAGCAAGAGAATGGGGTTGAGAAACTTATCAGCCATGATTGAGTGGCAGAGTTGACTTGATGGACTGAAATGCCTAATTTCTGATCCTATATTATACATCGAAGACTTTGACAATCTGTAACAAGGAGCTCAAAGCACTGAAGAAGAACGATCAGTAGTGCCTTTGCAATCAAATCAGTGGCAAGGAAGGGAGTCCAACAGCAGCATCCTTCTCAAAGTCAACTTTCTTAAAACTTAGCTTCAAAACACTAATCGCTCAAACCCAACTCAGCGGTTAAGACAGGCCATTTGAATGCCTGATACCAGATCCCTGAAGCAAGTACTTCAAACTTGGTGAGAGAAGGGCACTCTCAGGAGGATGGTGGAATATCTTCATGGATGTTCTCAAAGCATCCTTAATTATAAACACTAATGCATGGGAAACTCTTGCTTGGGACTGAACACGCTGCTCCCCAATTCTTCAAGGACAACTTCCCCGACATGTAGCAGAGTCTACAGATCACACATTGGACTTCTCAGCCACCTCAGAACCCACCAAACTAGAATAGAAGCAAGTAATCCTTGATCCTGAAGGATTGGCTAAGAAGGTGGTGCAGGAAAGATGGTCTCTTTGTAAACAGCAAATTCCTACGAACAGAAATGTTGTAATGACCAGGCAATCTGTTTGATAATGTTGATCAGTCAGATCAAAAAACAGAGCTCCCATGCTTTTTTTTTGAGATGGAGTTTTGAAGATGAGTTATTATTGGACTCAAATTATTAACACCTTCTCCCTGCAGATGTTGCCAGATGAATTTCTTCAATGGTTTGTTTTTATTACACGTAGATGGGGCTTTTAATTTTTCACATTTGAAAGACAGCACCTTCAGCAGCGTGGCCCTCCCTTATTATTGTACTTTATTTTTATGCTCAACTCCTGAAGTGGGATCTGTAAGCAGAATCTTGTGACTTGTGGTCAGAGTATGATCACTGAGTGGTAGCTGGTATCACTTGATAACTTGATGAGTTTGAGATAACTCTGTAATTGGCAACAATTTTTACCCAATACTAGTCCCAGTTCTGGCAGAATGGTGAAAATGAGTGTCCAATTACATATGCTAATTAATAAATATCGTGGCAAGAAGGCACCTCCTTGATATTGAGACTGAATCCAGCAGAAACAAGGTGGGGGAATGATAAAAAAAAAAGGAGAGCGCCTCTGGTAGGACAAGTCCAACATGCTGTACTGCAGAATGGCAGTTCATGGGTTAATTCACTCAGTACACTAATATCTCCAGTACGGACGCTTTGTGTCAATTTCATGAGCACTGGTAATGTAGGTAAGACCAAAGATCAAAGCAGCAAAAGTAGGCCATTCGGTGTATTATTACTAAGGTCAGGTCAGATTTGATAATCCTCAACTCCACTTCCCTGCCTTAAATCCATAATCTCGTCCACTCCATAATCTTTGATTCCTTTACTGATTAAAAATCTGCCAATTTTGGCCTTGAATATATTTAATGAGCCAGGCTTCTCTGTGGTAAAGAAATTCACAGATTGACTACCCACTGAGAGAAAAAAAATCCTTTCCATCTCTATCTTAAATGGGTGACCCTTCCTCTGTGAGCCTTTGGTGCCCTTCTGTTCCACTCGGAGAAACAACCTCTCTGCATCTGCATGAGACTATAGGAGGGCAAACCAAGTTAGGTTTCAATGTGCACATTAAAAAAAATTTAAAACAGTGAAGTGGATCTATTCAGAACATAGGGAAAAATATATAGGCCTTGGTGACAGCAGATTTAGATCAGAGCTTAAAGGGTTACACTATGAGGACAAGTTGCGTAAACTTAGTTTATGTCTCCCTGAGTTTGGAAGATGAAAGGGTGTTTTGAGATATTTAAAATGATAAAGGGATTCAAAAGGATGGGTGCAGAGAAATTATTTTCTTGGTGCAGGGAATCCTGAACACAAGGGCATAATTCTAAAGTCTGAGCTAAACAGGAGTTAAATTATTTTTCAAGCAAACATTACAACACTCTGGAATCCTCTTGCCCAAATGGTTGTGAATTTTGATGGATATTGATAGATTTTTGTTTGCTCAGAATGATGAGGACTATATGCTGAGCTGAGTATCGAGCAGTGGCGGGGTAGGGGGGGCGTTGTGGTGGTGGTGTGGGCTGTGACTGTGCCATTTCCCATCTACACATTGGCATGGGTACAGAAGAAGGCTGATCAGACCCTTCAGTTTTCTCCGCTGAGGGAATACAAACCAAGTTTATGTAACCTGACCAGCGATTCCTGAGATTCCTCAGGTTGTGTTGGTTTCCAAGGTGCTACCACTATAGCTCACTTGAAGTCATAGGAGCACATTTTCTGTTGCATGTCAGAATTTTTACAATTGGTTTATTTGTACTTTTTTCCACCCAGTGGGTGGGGGATATCTGAAATTCACTGCCTGAAGAGTGGTAGAGGCAGGAACCATCAAGACATTTAAGAAGTCTTCAGATGAACACTTGAAATGCCAATGCATGCGATGTCATGGGCCAAGTGCTGGAAAATGGAATTGGAATCGATAGACATTTGATTACTGGCAATCGATAGGTATTTGATTACTGGCTGGATGTGATGGGCTGAAGGACCTTTTGTATTTTGCAATAACCCTATACTTCTACGATCCTAGTGTAAGTACTGGCAATGATGCATTGCTCAAAATGACCTCAGATAATAAAGTGTCACCTTCTTATGTACCACATTGCTACTAATGTTAAACTTGTTTAGTTACTTAAATCAGTTGCAAAAGCTGGATCAATGTTTGTCCACCAATCCTAAAGTCTTTGGAAATGAGAAAGGATATTTGAAATCAATGACATCTGTCTGATGATGAGGAAGAATAAAGATAAGTGGCTTATAGTTCTGTATCTATTTTTGCACTGTGAACTCTTGTTCCTCTGTTTATAAACACTGTTGTAGCGGACCTAGCTGCTGATATCAGGGCTTGTTTGCTTGTAGCAGGCCGTTTAAACTGACTGTGATTTTATGGTGCTGATTCATCTTTATTTCTGTTCCACTGCAGCACAGTTACCACTAACCTTAGCCGAATTGCATCTGCAGCTGTATTAAACAGTGCAGAGTTATGGTTGTTACCTATTTTCTCAACTATGATATTACAACAAAACTCTATTCCTGAGAGAAATGTGGCATCAACTGCGCTGTTACAAGTGGGGAAGATAAATAGTGTTGTGAATGGTATGGCTGATATTATAGATAATTCAGAGAAGCCCATGATTATGTAATTTCAGTGAATGAAATATTTGTAGGGTAATGAAATGTCACTATCCCAATAGTGTGTGGAGTGCAACACTATACTGTGCACAGGAATGAGCACATGAACACTACCATTAAGAGAGATTGGAGAGGGAGTTGGATATGTAAAACAACATAATCATACATAATTCATTAGCCACCATGGAATGTGAGTTTTGTTGGGGAGAAGGTGGGTAAGGAAACAGAAAATATTTGGAAATGATAGGAAATCTTCATTTGCACTATTTTCTCTTATTTTCTTCCTGAATAATTTCCTTTTGTATATAAGAGTGAGATGATCTAGATGTCAAGATAGGACTTGCTGGAATTCTTATGCAAGTCTACCACAAATCTCATCATAGGCCATTTTGCTCAGATCCTTTTAAGATTCTGCCCCTTGTCTTTGTTCCATGTCTGCCTACAAAGTCTGGCCTCGGATCAGGATCTCTGCATGTGAAAGGTTATAAACCTAAATCTACATCCTAGTGTGCTGTACATTCTGCAGAGTGTACAGCCATTGAAAACAACAGTAAATATGGACAAGGGGGAAAATTAGTAAAAAGGCAACATTAATGGCTCTTTAAATGAATGCATATAGCATTTGAACAAAATAAATGAATTAACTGCACACATAGAGATTAATGGGTATGATCTTATCTCCATTGCAGAGGGAAGAGACAGGTTAGGAGAGTTGGCAAAAAAAGTTGGCAGATGAAATAAGTATAGGGAGCTGAGTATTAGTTAAATGAAGAAGAACTGCAAAATGCGACAACACAGAGGGATTTGGGAGTCTTCATGCATAAATCATATAGCTAGGGTACAAATCCCACAGGTAATAGGGAAGGCAAATGGAATGTAAGCCTTTATTTCAAAGTGAATGGTGTAAGAATTGGGAAGTCCTGCTATAACTGTACAACACACTAGTTAAATACCCACCATGAATACTGTACACAGGGTATTGAAGTCGGTTTAGAGAAGGTTCACAAGGTTGATCCAGGGTATGAAGGAATTGTTTCACAATGGGAGCTTCAGTAGGTTGGGCTTGTACTCTCGAATAAGAGGCAAACTTAGTGAAAAATACAAAATTCTTAGGGGGATTGACAATGTAGATACAGAGAGGTTATTTCCCCTAGTGGGAGAGTCTAGGACCGGAGGCATAATCTCGAGGAGGTGATCTGCTACTTAAGACAGGGGAAGAAGGAATTTCCCCTCCCAGAGGGTAGTGAGTCTCTGGAATTCTTTATCATGAAGGATTGTCATGGCTGTGTCGATCAGTGCATTCAAGGCGAAGATAAACATATTTTTAATCAGAAAGAGGATCAAAGCTTGTGGGGGAAAGGCAGGAAAGTGGAGTTGAGGATTATCGAATCAGTCATGTTCTCTTTGAATGGCAGAACAGACGTGATGGACTGAATAGCCTGCTTCTGTTCCTAAACCCTTATGGTCTTATGGTAAAACTCACAAGGTCTCAAGGTGAGAAGCTCTCCAATAAACTTGATGCAACTTGGACTTAAGCCAAAATAACATAAAGTACTGTCCAAGATGTTTACTTGTTGAAGAAAGGAATGTCACAGAAACCGAAATTGCTAGCAAAACTCAGCAGGTCTGACAGCATCTGTGGGAAGAAAATAGAGTTAACTTTCTGAGTCTGATGAAGAGTCAAGGACCGGAAATGTTGTCGCTGCTCTCTTCCCACAGATGCTGCCAGACCTGCTGAGTTTTGCTAGCAATTTCGGTTTCTGTTTCTCCAGCCTCTGCAGTTCTTTGTTTTATTGAAGGAATGTTACAGACAGCCTGTACAGTCTACTGAGTACCACCTAGCCAAAGATGATACTTTCTCTAATTTTCAACATTCTGATCTCAGCTGCAGATGAAAATCTTCACAGTTATGTCACTTTAAATTAAGTCTGTGATTTTTCTGGCCTAATACTGGCATGTCTGTTGATTCCCTTTATTAAGCATTGCTTTTTTGGCAATGTCTGGTAATATCCTTATTAAAGGCACACTATTCACTGTGTTCTGTCGTCCGAAGAAAATGAAGTTTTCTGCATTTCTCCTGTTTTGTCACGATACTTTGATGTAAAGGTCTTTTATGCACACAAACTGTATTTCTGTTGAAAATTCATCAAAGCTTTGTCAACAGAGTAAGAAAAGCCCTAAGGAAATTCAACCCCATAATGTTCTAGTTTACAAATTACTGTAGTCTATCTAAGGGCTCTGTCACCTCTGGCTCAGTGCAGTATTCTTACTCTTAACTAAGGGTGTGATTTGTAGGTTCAGATCCCGCTCCAGAAACCTGGATCAAAAGTCTGCGATGACAGCCTAGTGTGGTCCTCAGGAGCTCTGAATTATCAGAGATACCATCATTCAGGTGAGACTGAGTGACACTGATTACCTCTCCAGCAGATGCTAATATTCAGAAGAGGAAAGCAAAACTTTATACACACCGTCCTGGCAAATATTTAACACTCGAACAACTTCACTGAAAGAAAATATCACTTGACATTATCACATTTCACTTTTTGGGAGATACTGTGATCCAGTTGGCTGTTACATTCTCTACATTACAGCTCAATGGTCACATTTCAAAAGTGGCTATGAAGTGTTATGTCATATTGTGAGAGGCGATACATAAATGCAAGTGTTTTTTTCAATAGTAACAGCAAGCTATACCTTTTGTCTGTCATATTCTTTGTCTTTTTTGTGAATTTTTTTCTTTTTTCATGTTTGCATAAGTGTATAAGACATGTATCACTTATACTTCGGTAGAATGAGAATGTTTTTCTCTGAAGGAACACAAAAATTCTGATTCAAATATGATATTTTATCGCTTGAGTATTCATTGAGAGACCCAGGTAATGTTCTGGGCACACAGTTTTGAATCCCATCATGGAAATTGGTGGAATTTGAATTCAATAAAAGTTGGAAATTGTGTTGAATGAAACCATCTGGTTCACTAATGTCTTTTAGGGAAAGAAATTATTGCCCTTAACTGATCTGGCCTACATGTGACTCTAGACGCACAAAAATATAGTTGATTCTCAGTTGACCTCTAGGCAATTAAGAATGGCAATAAAATACTGGCTTTGTCAATGATCCTCACATCGTTTTTATTCTTTATTCATTAACAGACTGAGGGCACTGCTGGCTAGGCAGTATTTATTGCCCATCCCTAATTGCTCAGAGGGCAGTTCAGAGTCAACCACATTGCTGTGGGTCTGGAGTCACATGTAGGCCTGACCAGGTAAGGATGGCAGTTTCCTTCCCTAAAGGACATTAGTGAACCAGATGGATTTTTCCTGACAATTGATTCATGGTTACCATTATGTCCACCACAATTAGAGATGGGCAATAAATGCTGCCTAGCCAGCGACGCCCCCATCCCATGAATGAATAAAGAAAAAAATATTAGATTTTTAATTCCAGATATTTTATTGAATTCAAATTCCACCATCTGCCATGGCAGGATTCGAAACCCAGGTCCCCGGAATGTTAGATAACAAGGTGTAGAGCTGGATGAACACAGCAGGCCAAGCAGCATCAGAGGAGCAGGAAGGCTGACGTTTCAG
>NC_063354.1:23749922-23838997 GCF_021869965.1 Rhincodon typus | reverse complement strand
ACAGAAACAAAGCTGCTGGAAAAGCTCAGCAGGTCTGGCAGCATCTGGGAAGAAAAACAGAGTTAACGTTTCGGATCCGGTGACCCTTCCTCAGAACCTTCCATTCTGAGGAAGGTTCACCCGACCCGAAACATTATAAC
Source organism: Rhincodon typus (assembly GCF_021869965.1). Lineage (NCBI taxonomy): Eukaryota > Metazoa > Chordata > Chondrichthyes > Orectolobiformes > Rhincodontidae > Rhincodon > Rhincodon typus. The sequence continues at coordinate 23,838,857 of NC_063354.1, read as the reverse complement.
TCTGATTTTTCTTCACAGATGCTGCCAGACCTGCTGAGCTTTTCCAGCAGCTTTGTTTTTGTTTGTGATTGCGCTGGATGCTTTAGCCGGCAAGATTCTGTAATTTATAAACCTTATGCTCACAATTTCACTCTTCCATTGTGGCCAAAACAATTCTTTGATCTGTGTAGGTTTGACTTCACCAATATTTTGGTAAAGAGGGAAAAACACCTTTTATCTATTTCTTCACACAACTCTTGGAATGTATTTTTTTTGTGAAAACTGACCTGCTCAGAAGCTCTGAGTGCTTCAAATTTCTGAAGCAGAATAAATAATTTTTGTTGACATTTTAGGTGAAGCATTGATATATTTACAATCGCCCAAGTAAACAATTATAGCTATGACTCGCATAATTGGAATCTTAAAGGAATTTTTCAAACAATAGATGTCAAGGATTAAGAGAATGTTATTGGCAAGCTAAACATTTTGTTGACATTTGCATTAAGCAATATCAAATGGCCCATTAAATATTAACATCTTTCCAGTTATTTTAATTCTTGTCATCCTCTTGACATGATCTCCCTCCAGCCCTCAATCTAATAGCTTCGTTTACATAGTCTGAAACATTGTAACAACTTTTTTACCATTAAAAGACAGCAGTGGAATAACAAACAGGCATTCCTCAGACATTCCCAATTTCTGTCCAATAAAGCAATGCTTACCTTTGCAGTAATTATTATTCCAATAAAAGTGGTGTGCAGGTGTGCCTAAGTTTCTGCCTATTTATAGACAGGTGTACAACGAATAGGCTGATGGAAATTGCTATGGACTTGTGGGATTCTAGAGGACGTGTGTGTTTTATTGATGCCGCAAATTGTTTTATTTAAGCAGCTTGACTCTGTGAAAGGAAAACTGGAGTCTTGAACACAACCTGATGTTCTATTTTGGTTCATTCCAGTCAGTCAAGGTTTTCTCCCATGCAGCGTAGTTTATTAGAAAATCTGGAAGCACTTCAGCAAAACCACCTGGCGAACCTCACATTTCTATGCAATCCCAGATGCATCTTGCTTGTTGGCTAAGGAGAGTTTCTGTCAGATATGATAGTGATCAGCATAAGGAGCAAATTGTTTACTGCAAGTCTCACAGATTATATTGGAAGGTGCCATAAACCATCTCTCATGTTGATTGAGAGATGTCTTAAAAAAAAGATCGAAACAGCTCTTGTCAAATGGCAATTGTTATTAACATGGATCAAGAACTTGTTTTACATTTTGCAAACATCTGTGGCCTTGAAGCAAACCTGTCATCTCTGGTTGATGGTACAGTTTTTGACAATCTTGACGTGCCAGCTATCAGTGAATCATTCTTAATGATGTTGTGAGTAAATTAGGTTCTATGTATCCCTTGCTATCATCTCTTTTGGAGGGACCACCGCATAAATGGTGGTTATAGTTACTTAGTGATCAAAGCATTGGTTGATAGCTTTCTGGAGTCAGAATTTGGAATTAAGTATTTTCAATGTCTTTGGACTCAAGTTCATCAAGAACAGGAAAATTCTTTTATCTAGAGCTCACCAGAATAATTTATAGACAATCTTATTTCGCCTACCTGCTGAATACCTCTGGCAAAAGTAATGTGTTGCCTCCAATGACACTTTTCTCCTTCAGTGGTAACTTCAACTTGCTGCCATGAAAATAAATTTGTGTGCATTTTCAATGAAATTATGAAACTTTGTTTCAGGAAGTGCTTTATAGTTTTGCTGCACTTCATGGCAGAAGAGTTCTCCTTCCACTGGAACCAATCGTTATGAACCTACAGCTATGTTCTTCACATACATCACAGTCAAATCAACTAGGAGTAATCCCTACCCATTCCAGAATGGGTCAGATTCCTGAGTAGCACTCAGCATTATGACACTGCTGCATTACATTAACTTGGCCTTTCATTTGGAATACCAAGCACAAGATAGTTATGTAACCAGGTTAATTGAAATGGTCTTGTGCCAATGCTTGCAACCTCTTGCTGGCATCTAATCGAGTCATCCGATAAATCCACAATTTGTCTGGGCTTTACACCAAGCAGATCTTATTTAGAAGCCACAGAGCTCCATATTCCACCAATGTTGTTAAACAAACATTGGCATTAGCTCATTAGTGAAAGACATATGTTGTATTTGCCAAACAGTAGAAGCATTTTGGTTGACGGAGAAGATGGAAAACAGGGATGGCAGGAAGCCTGTCTTCATATGAATCCAGTTTGGAGAGACCAATTTAATTATCTGGCTGGAGCCACAACTATAATTTGAGCTCCAAAACGTTGTGATTCAGACAGACATTCAGAGAATGGTGAACGATAATGAAATCACTTTGCTCTATGGCTGAACCTCATTATCCTTGCTCTTGAAAGATTAAGTCACTGATCACATTAATATGGACCAGGTAGACCTGTGGAAAAAAAAAGCCTCAATCTCTGAAAATCTGTGGTCTGCAATTTCACAACCATGTACTCTAAAATTATATTCAAAGACACCATTTCTCTCCATCTTAATTATTTCACTCACTCTCATCAGCCAGTGTTGTCGCATTGGAGTGGAAAGTAGAAAATACCCTATTTATTCCTGAGAAAGGATGAAAAATAGACTGTGAAAGCCACTGACCAGAATGCTTAAATGGCAGATGCATTAAAACTCATAGCAACTGTATTGAATGATGGGCCATGTTAACATTCCAATCACAACAATCTGTTCAACTGTTACCAACTTAACTGTCTCTCGCACTCGTCATCCTGAACGGGAATGCTAGTCTCAATTGGATTGAATGCCTCATTTTTATAAGCATCTGAATTGTGACCTAAGTTGGGCCAATTCAAAACTAGACTAGCTTCAACCCTTGTATTTAGCTACCTTGATGCATTGCTAGTGAATTGAAGACATCCTTGCCAACATCAAAGTTTATTCTTTTCCTACAATGTAATAACAATGCTGTCAGTCAAGTGCAAAAAAACGGAAGAAGTTTCAATGCTGAGGTCTGCATTTTAATGCAGGTACTTTTTGATGCTTTTATCTGGGGGAAAAATTAAATCATTGATTTTCTGTCAGTACTTATCCTGTGGGGATATTAAAATGGATTGGAGACGCTCTGTTCTGTTCAATGTTTGGCACATTGCAAGGCTTGTAGTATAACTCACTGATTTGTTTTGTAATGACAGATATGAAATTCCATTAATTGATGTGGTGATACGAATAGTCAGTGACACCGGTGTACCTAATGTAAGTGTCATATGCTCTTGGCAAAGGGATGAGTGGGGAGGAGGGGTATAGTTATCCCTGCAGGTCAGGCTCTTCGCAATGCTGTGTGAACTTTGAAAATTACACCAGCATTTAAAGACAATACTTACAATAACTAACTATTTTTGGGGTTTATTTAGAATTTCTATATTCTTTCCAACAAACAAAATAATTTATTTGTGCAAAAAATGACAGCGTCCATAAGCATTGCCATACTGGAAAAATTCATAATTTCTCTAAGTGTTCATTTTTTTCAGACAGAAACTTCAGTGTGGAACTGTATAAACAACCTGTCAATGATCAACTTCCTCAGTTGAGACCACATCACCTTGATTTCAAATGTAACTTGTTATGATGTTCAGTCCCGATTTTTAAAAAAGAACTGTACTATAGTGATTCATAATCTGGCATGCTCTTGCCGATTACAAACATCACTCCAAACAACTTCTTGACACTGTCCATTCTACAGGCAAGGATTTTGTGGTGGTAATAACAATGAAACCGCTCTGGTGTTTACAGTCATTTCAGACAGGATCGTGTGGAGGAAAGGGCGTTGCTGCCTGTCAGCTGGAAAACCGGTGAGAAACTCCTATTGTCTCCAGATGAACCATTAGCCACTGTCAGGTTTTCCCAAGTGTTAGAACCCAGATTGGTGGAGGAGGGAGAGGGGTGGGGGGTGGTGCTGAGGGTTTGCTGTTGGACATTGAGAGGTGCTGCTCAATTGGAGGCTAACAGGCTCACCAGCATCAAGGATTGCCACTTGGGGTTCAGCCATTGGAGCCCCAGTGACCCATTCCAGAGGTATGTAATGGTAGTGTAAGGATTGTGGTCTGTGGTTATGGGGTAATAATGTGTAGTTAGACAGCAGCAAGGACTTCCAGGCACCTTCTGAATGCTGCATCCTACAATCAGACTCTGAGTCTTTTTGTAGGAGAAAGTCTCTCCCCCTCACAGCACTTAGCCCCTCCCTCCGAGACGACAGACAGCCTGCTACTTTACCATGCTCCAAGCAGAGTGACAGACCCCAAACCCCACCAAGCTGGGTTAATACCCCAGGGGTATGTCAAGGCCCTCTATTAGCAGTTGTTACACAGACCAACAGTGGAAATTCCCACCCTCCACTTAAATTTGCCAGGGGTAGTGAGGTACACATCTGTCACCTTCGCACCTGATTAAAAACCTTCCCTATATCAAAAGAGGTAGGGTGAGAGGGCAGAAATTTCAACCTGCAATATATCTCTGAAATCAAAATCTAATCTGGGAGTCCACACATGCAGAATAAAAGGGGAGAAACCAAGGTGTCGTCAGTGATTCTACACTCATCTGTGGAGTGTGCTGCTGAACTTTCCAATGTTGAGAAGAACACACATAAATTGTGCAAACTTCACTCACCAGATAATTTTAGAGCTTGTTTAACAAGGTATACTACCATTGGCAAATATTTATTGAAGCTACTGTTACAGTGAAAAATGATTCACATAAACAGTAATAAGCTAATCCGAAGGCATCCACAAAGTCTTTTCTATTTCTTTTCACAATTGATAAAATTGTTTGCTTTGTATGTGTGGTGATTGGAACCAAATAGACCTTGTTATCTATGAGGTTCTTGATTGCGGTTATTAACCTGGGTCAATCAGAAAAGCCCTGGCTGACCAATATAGCCAGGAGATTAGAATCTCCTCAGTTGAGGACTGACTCTGAGCCGGCTGGATACAGACTGTGTGCCGTGTGCCGTGAGCCGATACCAGCCTCTGTGCAGTTATTCAGTGGTGACAAGAGTGGGATCTATTTTTGGGTTAACACTGAATGATGTGCTAGGAAACCGTTTGGTATGTGGGATGAATGATGTAACCATGCAGAAGCGCCTACTAGCTGAAGCCCAACTGGACTTCAAATAGGCACTATAACTGGCCTTATCATTAAAAAATGTGGCAAGTGGAGAATGGGAGCTACAGGACATCCTAATGGAAGTGGACACCCTCACCAGTCCTACTGAGCTTGGGGAACACCACGTGAGGGTAAGCAGTTGCAGAACCTCACGCAGGGCACGTCCTCAGCAGAGGAACTCCGCAATAAAGCCGAGCCTCGGCCAAGTGGCTAAACAGTTCCTCACGATCTGGGCTGGCAAACCATTGTAGTTGCTGCCGGTGTGCAGACTCGAGACAGCAAAGGAGCCCTACAAAGCCTGACTTCAGCAGGAAAAATCGGAGGCCAGTACCCAGGAGAGTGTACACCCTGTGAAAGCCACCCTATATATGGGTTAGAACAAATAAATTGCTTCGTGACACTCAAATCGGAGCCGATTAAAATCAATATTTGGTCAAATGATCACCCAGTTCCCATGGAGGTCGATACTGGCATAACAGTATCTGTGGCTGCAGAATCTGTCTTTAACAAGATTCGCTCGGGACTCCAACCTTTAAGCTTGCACTAGACCTCAGCCAGACTAGAACATACACTGGGGAACCACTGCAAATTAAGGGTATGACTTCAGTTCCGGTCTCCTGTGAGAAGCAGTTGGTGCAGTTACCACTGATGATAGTAAAAGGCTCGGGGCCCAAGCCTATTGGGATGGGATTAATTGAGAAAACATTCACTTTGATTGGGTCAACACTCTTCGATTAGAAAATGGCTGCCTCAGGGAAGTCCTAGTGAAATACCAAGGAGTTTTTCAAGAAGGGCTTAGGACTATCAAAGGGGCCAAAGCTTCTTTACATGTTGACCTGGACATAATTCTGAGATTTTGCAAGGCCCTCCCGGTGCCATTTGTGTTGTGGGAAAAAGTAGTGGCAGAAATCAGGAGGCTGGAGAGCAAAGGAATCATCAAACCAGTGCAGTTTGCAGTATGAGCAGCACCGGTCATACCAGTTAAGAAGCTTGATGGTTCGGTTCACCTTTGTGGGGATTTTAAGCAAACAGTAAACCGCTTCTCGCAGCTGGATAAATACCCGATCCCTCGCAAAGAGGACTTACATACAAAGTTGGTGGAGGGCAATCCTTTAATGAAAATGGACATCAAATACGCCTACCTGCAATTGCAACTGGATGAGAAGTCCCAGACATATGCTACAATTAATACCCATAAGGGTTTATACCAATATACAAGACTGCCATCTGGTGTATCATCAGTGTGTGTTCTTTTCCAGCAGAGAACACTTTACAAGAGCTACTGCAGGTTGCCATTTATTTGGATGATGTACTAATAACAGTGAAGACCAACGAAGAGCACTAGGAGAACTTGGACGCAGCGCTTAAATGTTTCTCCCAGGCGGGTGTACGCATTAGACAGGACAAATGTGTGTTCCACATGCCCCAAGAGACCTACTTGTATTACAGAGTCAACAAAACCGGGTTACACCCGTTGGAAGGGAAAGGACGGGGTTAAAGGAGCCTCGGCTCCCATATCTATACTGGAGCTTAGGACTTTTTTTGGGTTAGTGGATTATTATAGAAAATTCATATGTAACATGGCCTCCATCTTGGCACCCTTGCACCTGCAATTGGAAAAAGGTCAGCCTTAGAAATGGTCATGAAGCCAAGAAGCAGCCTTTAGGGAAGTGAATAAGAAGCTATCATCATCTAAGATGTTCGCCCACTATGATCCGAAACAAGAAGTAGCGGTGATGTGCGATGCCTCCCCCATATGGTATTGGGGCAGTGTTGGGTCACTGGTGGCCCAACGGAGAGGAATGCCTGACGGCATATGCTTCCTGGACTTTGGCTGATGCCGAATGCAAGTATGCCGAGATAGAGAAGGATGGTTTGGTGGTCATCTTTGGTGTGAGTAAGTTCCACCAGTACCTTTACAGATGGGAATTTGCCATAGTAATAGATCACAAACCCCTGCTAGGGCTACTGAAGGAAGACAAGGCAGTGCCACCCATAGCGTCTGGTAGAATTCAGGCTTGGGCCCTTATTCTCAGCGCATATAAGTACAAGTTAGAATACCATCCAGGAGGCCAAGCAACTAATACAGATACCTTGAGCCACCTCCCACTGGCAGATACTCCACCAGTGGTGCCTCTCCTGGAAGAATCTGTTCTGATTTAAACTTTCTGGACACCCTTCCAGCCACCATGGACAATACCGACAGTGGACACAAAAAGATCCTGTGCTAGCGAAACTGAAGCAGCTGGTGGTATTGGGGCAAACTGAAGGGCCATTGCAACCAGGACTGAAACCTTTCTGGACTTGGCAAGACGGCATATTACTATGTTGAGCAAGGGCGATTGGCCTGAGTAAAGGTAGCCACCAGATACTGGCCGACCTCTACCAGGGTCATCTAGCAGTTTTCAAGATGAAGATGCTCACAAAAAGCTATGTCTGGTGGCCAGGGTTTGATGCTGACATAGCTGTGTTGGTGGGGCAGTGCTAGTAAGGACAGGAATTGCCACCAGTAGCACCCCAACATTTGGGGGAATGGCTGAGTAAACCCTGGACTCAGTTACATGTCAACAATGCCGGTCCTTTCATGGACTCAATGTTGCTGGTCATTATGGATGCCCATTCAAAGTGGTTGAACATGCATAAAATTTGTTCAGCAAACTCAGGGACGACGATCGAGAATCTGCGAGCATCATTCATGATGCATGGACTCTCGGAATTATTGACCATGGACAATGGGAAGTCATTTACCAGCAGGGAATTCGAATATTTCCTAAAGTCCAATGGCATTCGGCAGATAAGAACAGGCTCCATACCATCCATTGTCCAACGGTCTAGCAGAAAGAGCGATCCAAATGTTGAAGGCAGGCTTAAAGGAGCAGCCTACAGCATCAATTGAAACCAAATTGTCCTTTCCAGTTTGATTGCAGGACCATAATACATGCAACAACAGGGATTGCCCCTGGCAGAGTTGCTGATGTGGGCAAGATTCTGCCGTAGGTTAAATTTGATGTTTCCGGACCTGGGGTGGAAGGGTAAAACGGCAGCAGGAATGCCAATGCTGGCCAAATGCCTCCTCTAAGCGAGAGAGATAATTTAATTCAGGGGATGAAGTTTGGTACCAGAAGCATGGAAATGGCCCTGTACAAGGTGAGGTTGACGTTAAGTCAGATCCTGTGACTTACAAAGTTTGGATAGGTTATACAGTCCAGAAAAAGCACATGGATCACCTGAAAGCTGTTACCTCGCAAACAGGGCAGGAGCAAAACATACCTGGCCCCTCAGAACAGCCCAAAGGCCAGTCAGAAACTGCAGGTGCGCCCCTTCAGTCTAGAGTCCAGGAAACCTCCGATTCTGAAATGTTTGCAGCCTCGATACCGTTGCCGCTGGAAGAAGAGCAGAAGACTCTTCGAAGACATTCTGGGTGCGAGACACAGGCCACGGTCCAGTACACGCCGTCTGTGTCTGAGTCAGAGTTGGTGGAACCGGACCCGGGGCAAAGGCGTGGCAAGAGAAGCTACAAGCGAAAAACTAGGCCTACATCCCCAGACTTAGGAAGGAAGGAGTGTAAGTGATTGGAACCAGGTGGACCTTGTTAACTGAAATTTTTTTGGTTGAGATTGTTAACCTGGGTCAATCAGGAAAGCCTTATAACCAGTCAGGAAGCCAATATAACCAGGAGACGTGATTTGATCCCTATCCTCTCCCTCACTTTTTCTTTCACATAGGTATTGCCCCTATAGGGACACTGCTTGATACTGATGCTCTGGTCACATGGATGATTTTCCTGGTGGTGGTACATTAATAAAGTTGTTTGCAAACCTCATGCTTTTAGCTGTGTCCCACACCTGCACATGCATAACAACAGTGCTGGGGAAGATAAGCATTACTGCTGGATGGCAAAAAAAGTATAACCAGGAGACGTGCCTGGGTGTCCCTGGAGAAGTAGCACACAGTGTCCACCAATACTCTTGATGTCTTTCAGGAGAGGTAGGCACCACGGGGTGTGGAGTATTTTATCCCCCCCTCTCCAATTCTAATTTGGTTTGATCCGTACCCGCCCCTTCACCTTTTTGTTCACATAGGCATTGCCCCAGCGGGCTCTACTTGCTACTGCTTCTTTGGTCACATGGGCATTTTTCCTGGTGGTGGACTATCAATAAAATTATTTAAAAGCTGGTGAAAAACGAAAAAAACAACTTGGAGATTAGAATCTCCTCAATTGAGGATTGACTCCTAACTGACTGGCCACAGCAGTGCACTGTAGACTAGTAAGTAAAAGAACACTTGGTGACATGATACTGGCCTCTGTGCAGTTATTTCAAAATGATTTTAAAGAAAGATTTTTCTCATGTATCAAATTTGCATATTTATGAGTTTGACAAATTTAGTACGCTTCTGTACGATTTTTTAAAAATTACTTTTCTCACCTTTTGATATACAAGTAGAATTTCTTAAAAGTTTACAAGTGTAAAAACATTTTCAAAAGTTTATATGAGTTTTAAGGAATTTTAAATCTCATTAAAACATTGTTTAGATATCTAGGAAGCCTGATTTGCATTTGTGGTCATGTTTTATTCTTCTATCAGTGCTGTTAGAATATGCTGCAGGGCAGAATCGTAGGGGGGTCTGAGTGACATGGGCTGTGGTGTAATTTCTGGCAGAATTGGATGTGAAGTCTGGAGAAGCCCATTTCAACATCAGGAACATCTTTTGCCATCTTTAATACTTTTGCTAAGCAGTGAGATGAATTTCTCATGAGGCAGCAGTGAAAATCCAATTAACGGGGATTATTGCTTGTTAACATGGTTAACAGCCCAACTCACCTCATTAGTATTCAACTTCCCAACTTACCAAATGCGCTGAACAAGCTCAACTTCAAGACGTCTTGACATGGAAATTAGAGCAGATGCCGGGTGACTTCAGCTCACTGGTTGCTGTGAAAGACATCCATGTTGCAAAGGGACCTGTCAGCATCTCATGGGACAATCCATGGGCATCAGCTGAAGGCACCCCTCATCCATGGATGTTGGTATCCAGCAGGTGCCAACCCCTCATTACCATTGTACCATCTCTCTGATCCACTTGCAGGCAGCTCAGAAAACACAGACTGGCATTGCAGGATATACCAACTATTAGCATTGAAAGGCTGCTGCAAGGACACTTTGTGCACAGGAACAGATACTCAATTCATGTATTGGACCAAGATGCATCTCAGAGCTCCTCCCGTGCACTCTTAACACTTGCTTTGTTAGTGTCCATCTGCATATTCACAGTGTCCATGCTACGCTTTGCCTTACCATGCATACCAGAATTGCTAGTGTATTGGCACTATGCGTTGATATTAAGACATTGAAGGAACAAATCCATGAAGCAGCCCTTTGCAAACACCAGCTGCATTTAATTTACAATAATCTCATTTCCTATTTGCTATGCATGCAGAGGGCCAGTGGTAAGGACTCAGATGCTGGTCAAAGGCAATTGCAAAACGCCACTGGTGCTTACAAATTGAACATTGCTGCTAACTTCAGGATTATTTAGATGCCAATGACTTAAAAAGAGGCCAATGCAAGCCAAAGGTGAACCATTAATTACGCAACTTCCAAGGTGCTGCGGGAGGTGCAGACCATCACTTCACCATCTGTCATGAAAGTGTAAAGGTGGTCTAAATTGAATACAGAGAGAAGTTGAAAGATTGGTATGGGTCTGGGATGGGAAGGGAGATGGAACACAACAAGCATGCCCTTTTAGATGTCATCCGCTGGTCGATCTGAAGCGTGGCAGCCTCACTGATTTGCTGAGGCTGAAGCTGGATGAATGGTGGAGACATGGCCCTTGTTATTGATGTCTCAATGCCAGGTGATGCATGTCTCACTGATTGGAGTAGATTGTGCAGCCCTCATTTTCAAGGTATACCACTAATGCTGTGTGCAGTGTACCTGTTGTACCATGACATTGCCAGTGAGAGCAATGTTGTATTGCCAACATTTTGAATGCACAGCAGCATTTTAAAGATGTCACTGCTGCAAGTGATACTGGTCTTTTGTCGGATATCTGTTGAGTGGTAAGTTTGTCTGGGAAAGCCAAATGATAAAATGGGGCTGGAATTGATTGTGAGGGACATAATAGAGGCAGGCTTGGTAAATAATGAGGCATGTTTGGCAAGATGATCTCTGCAAGAATCCCTCGAAAAGACTTGCACAACGCACACTTTTCTTGACTGCCCTTCATGATCTGAAATTTGTAACTGCATTAACTGGCTGCCTCTAATGCCTATATATCTTTCCTTAGGTAAAGGGACCAAAATCGTTCACAGCATTCTAGCCATCATCTGATTAGTGCCTTGTATAGTTTTAGCAAAATCTCCCTATTTTTATATTGCATTGCCTTGAAACAAAGGCCAATATTCCATTTACCTTCCCTACTTCCTACTCAAACTGCATGGGAGTCAAGGAATGCCAAAATCAGTATAATTTCTCACAAAATTTACAGTGGGAAGACTAGTCAATCTTAGTAGCTACTTTTCTTCAAGACTCATAGGCCATGCTACCACCTTGCTGCTGACTACAAAATTCTAGCATTGTATCTATACTCTCATTTAGATATGAATTGACTTCATTACTTTTGTTAATTATACTGAAGAGCAAAGTTGAAACAAAACATCTAGACCCAGAAATACTGTCTGCCATTAGGCGAACAGATTACTTCATGAACAAACTCTTTCTTTCGCACAGTACCCTTGCACAATGTGTTCTTCAGGAAGACCACTGTAATGTGCACAATTTTGCTGATTTATGAAGAGGAGAATAACCAGTTGAATTATTGACGTGGAACACCCTTTCTCTGAATTTTCTGTGCAAAGATTGAAACATTTTACTTTCGGATTGTAGAGTTTCAATGAATGCTGATTAATGGTTTGCCAATAATTCTTAGTTGATTGAGATATTTTGGATTAGTATTACTCACGTTAAGGATACCTATTCAGAGATCATTCAGTGAATGTAGGAAGTACAATTTATTCAATTTTCAAACACAATTGGTTGCATTTGTGTAGTATTTTGAACAGTGTGGTGTCCCAAGGCATCCCACCACAGCAGCATCGTATAAAATGTAGTACTAAGCTATGAAAGAGTAATTGGGACATCTTGGCTAAAGATGCAGGCTTTTAGGAAGCGTACCAAAAGTTGGAGGAGAAAAAGTTAATAGATGGACGTTTGTTGGGAGGAATTCCAGAGCTTTAGTTATAAACAGCTGAAGGCATGTCCACCAATGGTAGGGCAAAGGAAATTGAGGAGGCAAAAGATGCCAGAATTGGAGGAATGCAAACTGAAATTAAAATTCTTCTGGAGCAGGAATTAATGTTGGTCAGTGGATGATAGAAGAATGAAACTCAGCGTGATATAAGAAAATTTGGATAAGTTCAAGAAGGCTGGAAGATGGAAGGTTAATTAGGAAACCATTGAATACACAAGTCTGGGAGTGAGCAAATGTTTTGATGAAAAGCATTAAGATAGAGAGAAGGAGGAATTTCTTCTCTGAGAGTAGTGAATCTATGGAATTCTTTATCATAGAGTGCTGTTGAAGCTGGGTGATTAAGTATATTCAAGGTTGCAATAGACTTTTAGATTTTTAATCAATAAGGGTATCAAGGGTTCTGGGGATAAGGCAGGACCGTAAAGTTGAGGATTATCAGATCAGCAATGATCTCATTGAATGCTGGAACAGATCAATAGGTTGAATGACCGATTTACTCCAACATCTTATGGTCCTGTGTTTTACTCACCTCCTCCACTGGTTTTAAGGTAGGGGCCAGTAAAATTCTGTATATGGCCTTAACTTGCTGCCTGCCCATAATCTGTACAGAGGGCACTGGGGACATTGGGCAACCCATACCCCCCAACCCGGGGAAAGGGCCATGTTGCAGAAGCTAATGGTTCTGAAAGGGTTAATGTTGGAGGTTGCAATAAGGCCCACCCACTTTGATGTCCTATAATCTTGAGTAGGAAAATCAGATTACTTCATCTGAGGCAAAACATGTATAAATAATGGCAGATGGTGTCTCTTGAGTGACAGTTGACAGACTTACAGAGAATCATGAGGGATTTGTTGGTCAGATTGAATGTTATGGAGATACAGCAACCAGAACAAGCTGAATCAAATGCAGCGGCAACAAAAGAATGACTAAAACTGTTTTGGCACTTGTTGGTATTGTCTTGAAGATTAGCCAGATCAGAGACCATGAAGATCTATTTTGAGCATCAATAGCATTTAAGTATTGTAGATAACTTGCTGTGCCCAATGAAGGGTTGGGTTTCCAGCTTAGCAACTAACATCATGGACACTTGGGCATTACTCAATGTAGACCCAGACTCAGTCCTCTGTGTGGTGTCCAGGGATCTCGGAGGAGGTTGAGGACCTCATAGTTGACTGTGAAATGTGGCTTGAGCAGTGAATGCTACTGTTCACTACTTTCCAGATCATGGAAGCGAGTGAGAACTAATCTATTTATGATTGACAAACACAGGCAGCTTAATGCTGTTGATTATTTTTCTGGGCAGACTGAAGTAAAAAATGGTATATACCATCACCACAAAGACAGTTGTCAAGGTCTTGCATGTGGTATTTTCTACCAACGGGATCTCTGCTGTTTTTTTGCATCAGACACTTGACTACAGTTTACTAATTGGACTTTCAGCCAGTTCTGGATTTTATCAAGAAGTCAGCTCACTTAGAAACATACAAATGAGAAGGCAGAACATGTCATCTATATTGTCTAAACCCTTTTGTACTAAAATGTTAACTTTCAGTCAGCTAATTTACTGGTCCACCCCATTCCAGTGTGGGCAACTGCCATCAGAGTTAATGATGTGGGGAAAACCAATGACTCAATGCGCTATCGTACCAATAACAAACTTTAACTAACGCACCTAATTCTGCCCTGCTCTGAATGACATCTTGTTAGGACTTGAGCCTTAATAAGTGGTTATTCCTCTACCACTGTATATCAAGTAGACTCTTAGAACAAGTCAAGGAAAGTGGAATGGTGGCAGCATCCTTATGTTCACAAGTACCACAGCCCACACCGCTGTGAGTGCCCTGCCAGCTTTAGCTGCATGAGTTGGTGATAGATAAGGAGAGGAACCTTCATTTACAGGTCCCCTTTGCCCATCAAAGGCACACTCCCCAAGGTCATGCTTCTTGTTTTCCATTGGCTTCCTTCCCCTCCAGTCTCTCAAGCCTGGCACACCAGGGTCTGCCAACTTGTCCCCAGTGAAATCCCTGCCTGCACACAGAATTGGCTTAGTGTTCACCTCTAGCCACAATCTCCATCAGGGACTGTGTACTCTCTGCAGTGGCCACAGCTCCTGGCTGCTGCTGCTGGGATTTACAGAGTTGGAGCATTTCAGCTGGCGAGTGAGACCAACAGATCTGAGCATTTTACTGTCTTTTAAAAAAATCCATACCACAATACCTTAAAATCAGTGTCATATCTATTTGTTTCATTTTTATTTTGTCTATTTGCAATAAGCCATTTTGACTTATTTTGTCATTGCTATGAAAGAGTAATTGTATTCATGGGATGCTTAGATGGATTTATGTCAGAAATGCAAGTCATGAAGAAGTGAATTGTACCAATAGTATTGAGAAACTCCTGTTTTCAGCAATCTGCAACCATTTCAGCTTAATAGCAGAAAGGAATGGCCCTTTTAACAGCCTGCAGCTAGTGAACCTCACCAGCAGCTGCTCAGTGCCCTACAGAATGAACCTTTCATTTAAACTGATAAGGTCTCTATACCTTCACCACTACAAACGAAGCAAATTTAAGAAGTTTAAGATATACGTGACCACCGAATACAAATTTGTAGCTGGAAAATCAAAATCTCCACTCCTTTATTAATCACAATGAGTTGATGCATCCAATTAATTTAATTAGATTTTCATTGTTGAGTGTCCTGGGTGTGTAGAAATCCCAGATCAGTATGTTGCGCAGCCTTTCGATAATGAAAACACATTTAGAAAATGCTGATAAATATAAAATCCATGTGGGACCTTAAGACAAAATAGTAGAAACCTTGAAATTTTGATAAGCTGTGGTATTACATCATGGGTTTATTTTTTATCTCTTTTCGAGATTTGTGCCATTCTCATTTGCTGAGGACAGAGACTCATAAGGTCCAGACTTTCCCTAATGAGGTGCTAAGTCTGAGTTGAGAAATTTTCCACCTTGACAGACATGTCTCCATATAAATGGCAGCCATGCACATTATTTCCATTCCAGAGGAAGCAGGGCCGTGATTAAGTTGGCACTGTCATATGTAGCTCAGTCATAGCCAAGGAGGCAGGCAAGTGCCAAGGTGGGCTGGTTATCAGGCTTGCTGTGTTTCCTTGGTACTTTGTCTCCGTTCACTCACATTTTTGGTTCTTTCAAACTACATGTGGCATCGTGCTCTCGGCTTTTAGGAAAATTCTTCTTCAACAAAGATTGCAGTGAGGAGCATCTCTGACAAGTTTGTCTTAAGGAGGAAATCTTTGATTCTCAGTTTGGATGTTTGCCCTTCAGCTGATTGTACAGATTGTGCATTTCAGCAAACACTATTTCACATTAAAAAGAAAGCATATAGAAAGTATAGAAATATAGGAAAAACATAGAGAAGGCACAAAAAATAATACATATTCTTAATAGCTGTGTCATCTAGCAAATTGTCTTTGGAAGAATCAATCAACTTACTCTCCAAGGTTGGTGTCAGTATAAGAAGCTGCTTACAGCGAGAGAAAATCTGATTTGTATAGTGGAGATACTTTTGCTGAACATTGACAGAAAATCATGGGTGTGAGTAAATTTTCAGTAAGCATTCAATTCATGTGTGCCACAGGGACCACAGATCCTTGTGTCAATTAAAATGTGCCATTTAATTTTTGCCTTCATTTGCTAAATGGGTACCTATCCCACAGTTATAATTTACAGGGAATAGAGGAGGCCAGTCTTTTAGAGTCTTTTACTGCTCTCCCAAACACAATTTTTTATTAGCTGGGGTATGAAGCCAATTGTGTTTGGTAAAATCACTCAATTTACACTTTAAGGCTGGTGTCAGAGTGAGGAGGTTTCAGCTTTGCACGTATACCAGTCTTGTGATGTGTGAGTGTGTGCACTCTAAATACTGTAAGCAACTTTGCTATTGGAGCATAGTATTCAGTTGGTTTCTCAAGTTGGAACCAGTCCAAAAAAGAAATAGGCTCTTTTGCCAACGGTTTCAAATTGTTAGGCAGAGCAGACAGTCACTACTTCCTCTAGGGAGTACACAATTTGGTTCTTTTGCCAAAGCAGGCTTTGGTGACAGATGCAGACTAGGTAAACTATAACAGCAGCATCTCTGTTGAGCCAAATCACCACACAGAAACCCTGAAGTTGCCTTTTGCTCATGGTTTAAATAAAACAAGAGCAGTTTGTGAAATGCAGGTCTGGAACAACAATCTGATTCAAACTGTAGTGTCACAGGTTTGTTAAACTTTCCTCTTCCTATAACAATACATGATCCTGGCTGGGAACATCCTACAATTGAGTTAATGGAATAATACTGCTGAATACATGGGGAGGATGAGATCCCAGATGGCTGTTGTGCAATGATTGTACAAGGGCAAAGTAACAGGTTCATAGAACAATTTCTGTCTTTTCACTTGACCAGCAACATGTAGGATGTCAGGAAACTAACATTTATGATTGATTTAGTTTAGTTATAGCCACATGATCAATATATTCATTGATTAAATTCATATTGTGGTATTCTGCTTAAGTGTAGCCAACATAGATCTTGATATTCTAACATCATGAAACCTCACTTAGCTTCATTTGACAAAGAAATGCATCATTGGATAGTGAACAGGGTGAAGACAATAACCTAATGTTTTAGACTTACAGCTGCAAGGCTGAGAGATATTTGTTTAGCTTCAAATCTGGACTTTCAATGTTCAATAAGATATTCCCGTGCTTGTTAGCTCTGGGCATGAAATTACGACCACAGCTATGCCCTTGTATTGTTGTGTAGAAGTATAGTAATTGACTAATTGTAACTTTTGTATTGCAGTTAACTTTGTAACAATGTATTGAAATTGTAATTGTATAATCCCAAGAATTGAACACAACTTTTACAACAACATGTCTGATTTAGTACATTTTCTGATCTTCTATATTAACATGCCAAATGTAAGCTGGTTTCAAGTATTCCACACAGCAGAACCAAACCAGCGAAAAACAAACAGTGATAAGTAAGTGCCTGATTTAATGTGAACTTTATCAATTAAGCGAAGATTGAGACATGAGCTCAAGACCTCAGTTACTGAGTCCAGATTACATAAGGCTTCCCTGTTCTTTAACAAAGAAGCTAAGAATATTTAGTTTAGCAAATCCCAGTAACAAACTTAATGAAGAAGATGGGCCTGTAGATAATTAATAAGGTAAGAAACCAGTCTGGAGCTGACATTGGTCAAAGTCCATCGCCCTCAAGAGCCAATTAGAGATTGATCATGTGTCTCTTAAACAGAGAGAGAGAGAGATTATAACTTAATTTTCCCAAGTTATTTGATTCACTGTTATTGCCTTATTAGTTAAAGGCTGAAATGAATAAATTAATATTGGGATTTGAGTATTAGAAATCTAAAAATGTATAATATTTTCCAACCAGCTTTTTAGGAAGGTCTAATGCTTGTGATCATAAGACCATAGACCATACAACCTAGGTGCAGAAGTAGGCCATTCAGCCTATCAAACCTGCTCTGACATTGAATGAGATCACGGTAGATCTGAGTGTGGAATATAGTATATAGAATATAAACTATAACCTAAGATTTGATAATTATATTTAAATTAGTCTCCAAATAATTTCCAGTCATTTATAATAATGTTGTACTTAGTTTGTCAACACTGTGTGAACATGAAAGAAAACACTGTGCTTAAAGGAAGTTTTAAAGTGGGAGACTCATTTTTGCTCTTTTTGTAGTTTTTAAAAATGATTTTCTTTTGTTAAGTTAGATGTATCAGAATATGGTTTGCAAAATGTTTGGATAACTGACCAAGATTGAAGAACTTACTTCAAATGCATCAGAATGGAAAGAAGAGAAGCCATGAAAAATGTTTCTTTGAGTACATTCCCTCTGCTTTGTAGATGCCAGGAGCCAAGTAATGACCTTGGGATGGCATTACTAGTACCATTCAAAGTCACCAGCACCTTGAACCTGGCTTCTTTAGGGCGAACATGGGACATACCAGAATGGCCATACCTTTCAACTTTTTTCCTTACAAAATCATGATAACTGCATTTCCTATGGCATAAAGGGCACAGATGACAAGTCTGTCCAACACCTTACTAGGTTACTGCTTTTCCTTTGGCATTATCACTTGCTCCTCTTCATTGTCTCTTGTGACTTCTCAAAGCCTACTGCCTGCATCTTCTGAAACCTGTTCAGCTGTGTTAGGACTTCCAAGTAGTGATGAATGGAAGACAGCATGCTGGCTTTTTCTGGGCTCCTCGCTGTGGTGGAAGACTTTTCCTCCATGCCTACAATGACAAAAGGAACACATCTCGTAATGTTCATTCAGAACAAAGCTTGCAATATAATCATCGTGAGATTGATTTGTAATTACCTGTACACCCATGTGTAAGTTGTAGTGCGTGCATAGTCGTAATGTTACTGGGTTAGTAATGCAGAATGCCAGGCTAATGTTCTCTGTTCAAATCCCACAAATGCAAAAAGTGAAGTCCGAATTCATTAAACAAAATTGTGGAATAAGGGATTGGCTTAAAACCGTGTAACAATTGTTTTGGGGTGGCATGGTGGATCAGTGGTTAGCACTGGTGCTTCACAGTGCCAGGGACCCGGGTTCGCTTCCACCATCAGATGACTGTCTGTGTAGAGTTTGCACTTTCTCCCTGTGTCTGCGTGGGTTACCTCCAGATTCTCTGGTTTCCTGCCATAGTCTAAAGATGTGTGGGGGAGGCGATAGCCTAGTGGTATTATTGCTGGACCATTAATCCAAAGACCCAGATAATGTTCGGGGGACCTGGGTTCGAATCCCACCATGGCAGATGGTGGAATTTGAATTCCATAAATATCTGCAATTAAGAATCTAATGATGATCGTGAATCGATTGTCGGAAAAAAAAACACATTTGGCTCACTAATGTCCTTTAGGGAAAGAAACTGCCATCCTTAGCTGGTCTGGCCTACAGGTGACTCCAGACCCACAGCAATGTGGTTGACTCTGAACTGCCCTCTGAGCAATTAGGGATGGGCAATAATGCAGCCAAGCTCGCGATGCCCTATCCTGTGAATGAATAAAGAAAAAAAAAAGGCTAGGTGGATTGGCCATGCTAAATTGCCCTATTGCGTCCGAGGATGTGTAGGCTAAATGGGTTAGCCATGGGAAATGCAGGGTTACAGGGATATGGTAGGGGGCATGATTCAGAGTGGGATGCTCTTCAAAGAGTCAGTGTGGACTTGTTGGGCCATGTAGCTGTTTCCACACTGTGGGGTTTCTGTTCTGTAAGTAAAGGGACATAATGATAGGAGGCTTACAAACATGACTTGAATTTTCCCATATTTTAAGTGCCAGTTTTGAGGGGTTTCATGTTACTCAGGTAATTCTTGGCTGCTCACCTCATGAATTACACATCCTGCCTCCACCAACCGCCCCAACCGCCCACCCTACACCCACACACATACATACACACATGCGCACACGCACGCACACACACACACACAGTGGTACCACCCTTCAGCAGTCTTGCTAGGGAGAGGTAGAAGTGCTCGTTGGAGCTGGGACTTTCTGGTGTTTGAGCTGCAGGCACCATATTTAAACCCCAGATGCAGACCGTTTTAAACACTGCAAGCCCAGAATTGCCCTTAGTGTGTTGGTGTACCATTAAAAAACACAAAGCTGTGTGTGTCAAACTAGCACGCCACTTTGCCAGCAGGAATCTGGTGGTCCTGGTGAACAGGATGGTGGAGAGGAGGTCCATCCTCTATCCTCAGGATCACCAGAGGCGACCACGGCACCGGCCCCGCCAACTTGGTATAAAGTGGTCACTCAGCTCTGGAGTTCATAGTCTGGAGGAATACATAGCAATGTCATAAGAAGATTAATGACCTTCACTGCTTCACAAAGGTAAGTGCCACCATCTTCTCTCTGCTACCTCATACAGTTTAAGGCACATAGATACTTGCCCGACCAGTCTGTGTATCAGTAAATGATGTTATAGCTAGATTGCATTAGAATGCATTATTGTGTTTGGCCATATTAGAGTATCTGTGAGCCAACGATTTAACTCAGCGTTGAGTTGCCCAGGGACAACTTACATGTATCTGTAGCTCACCTGTATCATTGAAAGGATGCGCAATTTTTGGTATCAGGCCAGGGATTTCTACAGCAGCTCAACATAATGCAACTTCTAGTCCAAGGCTTTCAGTTGTATGTGCCTTGCCAAAGTGTTATTGGCATGGGGAGGGATTTAACTGGGGTGGGGGGGGCGTTTGCGGGGGGGCGCTGGGGTGCGGGTGGGAGAGGAGTGTCCCTTATCATAAACATTCTTGTAAGCATTACTTTTCTTACTGTGGTAAATGCACATTTTTTTTTCTTCTCCCTATGATGGAGTTCAGATCTGCACTACCTGCAATAATGTGATCACTTATGGTACTTTCCACCCCTACCAGGATGTGGTACTGAGTAACGACTATTTGAAGTGGCTTGTGGCCTCAAGTCCTCCTTTGCCTTTGCTTTGTTTTGGGCCTATCTATTGATCAGTGGCAGCTGGTGCACCACTGGAAAGTATCCTGAGTAGGCACACTGTTCTTGTATAACAAGAAAGTTTATTATATGATAGCAACAAGTACAATGCTAATTGATCATGCATAATTACTAGGTCTTCAGGGAGCTGGTACAGATACATCTGCTTTCTCTGAAGGCTAAAATAGAACTCATTGTCTCCACCCACAGACTGTGCAACATCAGTAGAAAGGGTGGAACCAATGTAGTAGGAACATCAATGCTTGCAGAGCCATTGCCCTATAGAACACTAACCATGAATCCAGAGGAAATCCTGCCGTAGCAACTTTCTTTTTTTTAATTAAAAAAAAGCTGTTTCTGTTCTTGTCTCTATTTTTATCTTTCTATCTCCCTGTACTTACAGGGAATATAATAAGCATGTGATGTTGAGCAGTTATTGAGACAGGCTAATGAATTATTTTATTGTCTATAGACTTCTGGGAGACAACTTCAGTGCCTACTTTAACCACCTTGTGCTTCATTTCTTTTTCTAACTACACTTATCTTTGAAAACCCGGGTTTTTTTTTGTCTTTTCTACATGGATGGTAACCTGGAGATGTGGATCCTTGTCTTTTATAAAATCTGATCAATTGTGGATGGAAGATAAGAAAAAATGCCTGTGCGCTTTTGCTCTTAAGTCAATATTCTGGATTAACCAAAATTTAAATCTGCAGAATCATAGAATCATGGAGCAGTACAGCACAGAAAGAGGCCACCCTGTCCATTGGGAATGTGTCATTCCTTTGAAGAGAAATCCAGTTCGTCCCATTTTCCCACTCACCCTCTGCAATTCATTTTCTTTTCTCCTTCAAGTCTTTATCTTTTTTGATGGCTACTTTTGAATGTATTTCTCTCCCCTTTCAGGCAACATTCTACACGCCAGTTGTTGCATAACTTAGATCTTTAACATAAGTATAAATAGTTGTTTGGTCATAAGCAACTTGATTGTTGCTGAGAGAAACCCCACATTTTTATCCAAGCTTTTTCGTTTGCATTTATCAGGCCAATTCACAAGAAGTACCAATAAAAAGGGAAAGTAACACATTTTATGGAAAGAGAATGGCTGTAACCTATTTGTTGAAATTTAAACTTCACATTTGTACCATTTTTCAGTATCAGCAGCATTTTGCATTTGTACCCTGACGTCTGTGTTCTTGAAGCCGGATGAAAATTGGACCATTTTACTTGCATTATGCTTCCTCATTCTGTCGAGTAAAGTGGATCACCCAGCATTTTTCTGCATTGAACTCCATCCATCACGTGTCTGCCCATTTCACCCCAACCTAAATCCTCTTGAAGTCTATTGATATCCTCTGCACTATTTATAATTCCAGGTTTCATGTCATTTGCAAATTTTGTTGTTGTATCCCATATACCATGTCCAAATCATAAGTATTATCGAAAACATCAGTGGTCTTAATAGTCAATACTGGAGAACACCACTTTATATCTCCCAACAGTCCAGCAAACAGCTATTTACTTCAACTTTTTTATATTTCTCTCGGCTAAATTTTAATTTGCTCTGTTACATCAGCTTCAATTTTGCTAAGAATCTTATTTGGGACTTCACCAAAAACAATTTGAAGTGCTTATTTGCAACACTGACCACATTACTCTCATCCAAACTCACTGGTACCTTCTTAAAAATTGACAGCAAATTAGTCAAGCATGATTGGCCCTTACCAAATTTATGCTTGCTGTCCTTTAATTGTCTAAGTGACTGTCTCCCAGACTATTGTTTCTAAAACTTTCCTTACCACTGAATGATTACTCTATACCTGCTAAGTTCAAAGCTCTCAACCTTTTTCAGACAAAAATGTAACATTTGGGATTCTTTAGCTCTCTGACACCACTTTTTTCTAAAGAAGGGTCTAGGCCCAAAATGTCAGCCTTCCTGCTCCTCTAATGCTGCTTGGCCTGCTGTGTTCATCCAGCTTTACACCTTGTTATCTCAGATTCTCCAGCATCTGCACTTCCTACTATCTCTCCCACCACATATCTAACCTGTATTAGAAAATTGTGACAGGTAAAGCAACCTAAATAATTGTTATCTCCACTGTTTAAATCTAGGTTGGATACGCTTTCAGAAGTAATTGTGCCATAATATCAAACAAAATTCTGTTCAGTATTCGCATTACTTGTGTTGTCTTAGATTGCAGGCAGAGCTTGTGAGACTGATCTTGGAAATGCTTCCTCGAGAAAAAATGATTACTTTCAAACTCTTTTGGCCTAATATTGAATAACTTGTACCATTTTCAATGCAAAAACTATTCTAATGGGGATCCCTTAGGGGAAGATTCTGTCCCTTGAAAGGGATGTCATTATTTAATTGTATATTATCTATGAACTGAGTTTAACATGATATGCAGAGTTGAAGCCCTGGAGCGAGATGAGCTGAATGTTAACATGATAGCCATTGCCTGTTCAGAATTCAAGTGGAGCTACTTTGAAAGAAATTGTGCTCAAGGTGACAAAGTATGAAGTTCAGAATATATTTACCATCAGTGGAGATGACTTGAAGTTTATCCTTGTTTCAAAAAAAATAATAATACCCTTGGGTTCTCAAATCCCTTTGGGCTATTTTTAAACCAGTGTTACATTGGCAGGAGGGACACTATGATACAAATAATGCTCTTGCCCACTGAGTGCATGCCCCTGTCAAAATATCTCGTAAATGTTAAAGAAAAAATTATAATTAGCCATAGTGGTCCAGGGTGTTAAGATAATCAGTGCTTATTTTCTGTCACTTGGTGGTAAATAATAGATGAGGTAATTGGCTTTTGTAATTGTAGCAACTGGGAGCAAAGCTGTCATTTCAATTTTCCCATTCTGTCTCTATCTTTTGATCCTAGATCTGATGTGAAAAAAGTGTGATTGGGGTGGTCACAGGCCTGTCAATCTTCCTTAAAGCACTATCTGTAATTCTGCAGTCTTTGGGAGCCAACAGCTAGAATTGTGTGACCCCCAGTGGTTTAGACCTAAATAGCCTCTGCCAGCTTGGAGAGAAAAGTTTGAACAGCAGTGTCCCTTGACAGAGAGAAAATGGATAAATATGGCCATTAGATCTTGGACAAAAAAATACCCACTGCATGTGACTGACTCAAATAGTCAAAACAATTCACCATCTGTCTCTTGCCATTAGGCTGAAGAAAAAACAAAATACCCATTTCTGCCAGATATAAAGTCTTATAAAGCATTGCAATATGCAATAAAGCATTCATTGTTTGGAATCTTTGTACTTCAATGTTCTCTGGCTAATCACTTAAAATTTTAAACAAGCCTGTAGTTGTCAACTGTAAACTTTATAGCACAGTACACCAGAAATAAATGCTTCCACAATTTTTTTTTTGTTGTACTTCCTCAAGTAATCTACTAGTTTGTGCTGAAAATCCATGACATTTTGTTTTTGTGAGGCAAATGATGGAGTAGTGTAAATTGATCAAGGTCTGGAGATAATATATCTCTCCATCCCAAAACTTATTGGCTAATTTCCACAAAAATGTTATGTTGTCATACTCCAGGAAAATTTGGCTGATTGTTGATTAAGTTTTCAGTGTTAGAAGGCCAGTAATGCCAGAGATTCAAAATCTCGAAAGTTATCACTATGATTAAATACTTACTCCTTTTCTGAACTAATGAGATTGACTGCATATTCCTTTAAGGTGTAAACTTCAATATTATCCTCCTATGAGGTAGGGATGTGCGAACAGACAATGAATATTAGAAAGTAATACCTGGGTGCAAAATGCTGGGAGAGGCAGACATTCCTAGATTGTGCTCAAAAGAATTTCCAACAAGAAATGAGGCATTTCTAGACCTGAATCTTGGGAATGAGGTGGGGCATGTAGGTCCAGTGACAGTGAGGGAGCATTTGAGGTTTAGCATGATGGTGAAAAATGCCATTGGTCAATCCAGAGTAAGAATAATCAACTGGTGGAAAGCTGACTTTAATGAGGAATGGAACAGGGCCAGTTAGACTAGAACCAAAGTTTAGCAGGAAAAAACAGTAGCTCAACAATAAGCTGTAATCAAAGGGGAAGTGGTTCAGGAACTGTTAAGGTGCATTCTCTCAAAAGGGAAAGGTGCAATAAGTGAATTCATAATTCCCTGGATATAAAAGGTAATAGATTTAAAAAGAAGAAGAAAAAGTATACTTATAAAAGGTGTCTAGTAGTTCATACAATTGAGAACCAAGATGAATATAAATGATTCAGACAGGAGGTAAGGGCGACAAATAAGAGAAGCAAAGAGAGATTATGAAGAGACACCTGTGGTCAATATAAAGGGAAATCTCAAAGTCTCTTATAAGTTTGTGGATAGTAAAAGGATGGCAAAAGAGGAAATCTTTTTTTATTTAAAAAAATATACTTTATTCGTAGAAAATACAAAAAAAAACACATTTGCACCTACCCGGTCATGCTAGCCGCCCCGGGTTACCCTGGGGGTACGTACACCAACTAAAGGAAAAAAAACTCCGCCGGTCATCTCTACCCGTAGTCATAGTTGGCCGCCTGACCAGTTGGAGGAGGCACGAGCTGGACCCAGTTTCTGAACAGGGCCCTGATACGGTACGGCCGAGGGGTCTTACATGGTGGTCTTTCCCCA
This sequence comes from Rhincodon typus, assembly GCF_021869965.1. Lineage (NCBI taxonomy): Eukaryota > Metazoa > Chordata > Chondrichthyes > Orectolobiformes > Rhincodontidae > Rhincodon > Rhincodon typus. The sequence goes on along the minus strand of NC_063354.1, from coordinate 23,813,286 downwards.
CCGCGCCTTGGTGGCAGGCAAAAGAGGAAATAAGGCCAATTAGGGACCAAAAGCAGATTTTTCACTGAGGTGCTAAGTAGACACTTTGCATTGTCTTTACCCGAGGGAGATGCTGCCCAGGTCGTGGTGATTAGAGGAGGGATGTCAGTCCCTAGAGAGGTTTAACGTTGATAAGGAGGAGGTACTGCATTGGTCCTGGGTACTTAAACTCGATAAGGTATCAGGACTGGATGAAATTAATCCCAGGACTTTGAAGGAAGTGAGAGTGGAAATTACAGAGGCACTTGCTATTATCATTCCATTTTCCCTAGATTCAGGGTGGTGCTGGATAGCTGGAGAATCGCAAGCATCATGCTGTTGTTCAAAAATGGTTGTAAAGAGAAGACCAGCAATTACAGACCGGTCAGTTTGACTTCTGTGGTAGGAAAAAGTCTAGAAAGAATTATTCAGGATAGAATTAATAGTCAGAAGGAAAAATGTGGGTTAATTCTGAAGAGTTGATATGTATTTAAGGGAAATTGTGTCTGACTAACTTATTGGGTTATTTTCAAGAGATAAGAGGGATGAGAGGGCATGACTGTTTGTGAGGCACATGGATGTCCAAAAGGCTTTCAATACAGTGCTACGCAACATACCTGTGAAGAAAGTGATAGGTCATGGAATAACAGGGACCTTATCAAAGTGTGTACAAAATTGGCTGAGGAACAGGAAATAGAGAGTAATGATTAATAAGAATGCTCCAAGCTTGAGGAAGGATTATAGTGGAGCTCCCCCTAGGTTCATATTGGGGACCTATCTTTCCCTGATTTATATTAATGATCTAGATCATGGTGTGCAGGGGATAATTTGAAAGCTCATGGATGATACAGAACTTTGGAGAATTGTCAACTGTGAAGAGTACTGTATTGAGCAACAAAAAGGCATTGACAAATTGCTGCATTGGGTGGTTATGTGTCAGATGAAGGTCACTGTGGAGAAGTGTGAGGTGACTCACTTTCGTCCAAAGAACATGGCGAGACAGTACAAGATGTATTATTATCAAAGCTGTGCAGGAGTGAAGACATTGTTGTACATGTACATAAGTCATTAAAGGTGGCAAGATAAGCAGAGAGAGCTGTTAATAAAGCATTTGGTATTCTAGGCTTAATTAATAACGGTATAGAGTACAAGCACAGGGAGATTATGCTGAACTTGTTTAGGACATTAGTTGGCACTAGATGGAGTATTGTGTGCAGTTCTTGAGATTACACTTTAGGAAGGATGTGAACAACGCTTCCTCATGTTGTTCCAGATATGAGAAACTTCAGTTATGAGGATAGATTGGCAAACTTGGGAATATTTCCCTTGGAAAGGAGAAGGCTGAGTGGAGTTTTGAAACAAGATTTCAAAATCATGAGGGGTCTAGATAGAGTAGATCGAGAGAAACAATTTCCAATTATAAATGGAGACATAGAGGGCATGGTTTTCAAAGGTTTTGCAAAAGAAGCAAATGCAAGATGAGAATTTTTTTGTCACTCAGTGAGTGGTCTGGGTTTGGAATGCCCTGCCTGAAGTGTGGTGGAGGCAGGTTCGACTGAGGTATTCAAGAAGACACTGGATAACTATTTAAATAGAAACAATGTGCAGGATTAGGGGAAAAGGCAAGAGTTTGGCACTAAGTCAAAATGCTAAGAGCCCACATAATGGGTCAAATAGACGCACCATAGGAATTCAGTGCTTTAGTGACAGCATGGCTTGATAATAGTTACCAGCTTGAAATAAAATTTGCAGCCTGTTGGTCCATTGTATATAATAAGAGATTTGCAATGGTCATAAGATTTAAAACTACTACAAGAGGTTTTTTTTCAGTTCTATTGAGTGATCTATTAACATGCAGACTGATTGCTGATCAATATTGTCTACTGTAATTTCCATTTCATCTTTTATTATGGGCCGAGTTTGATGTTTCGCACAGGAAACGTTCACACAAAGGAAGAAAGGGAGCACAGTTGAGGAGGATGGTGAAAAGTACAATTAATATATCGACACAGAATTGTGTCTTCTGTTAAATATTGTGGCCAGGTTTAGAAAAGGAATCTAAATGGGCTGTTTTTAATTGAAATAATTAGAACCTCGCCTTTTTATTCTGAAAAGTGATTTTTCATGTGGAAGTGTAATTATTTGTTAAATTAAACAACCTACTTTCTCAATTAAGATTGGATGTTAAATCTGTATTTGTTGCTTATCTTAAAAATAGATTTGCCATGCTGATGGCATTACTCAGTAGACAAGGATTTTGTTTTAAAAATTGAAAAGTAAGTGATCTTTTCATGTGATAGTAGGAACTGCAGATGCTGGAAAATCTGAGATAACAAGGTGTAGAGCTGGATGAACACAGCAGGCCAAGCAGCATCATAGGAGCAGGAAGGCTGACGTTTCGGGCCTAGACCCTTCAGACTCTTGGGTCTAGTTGTCACTTTAAAATGGGATCTCTAGACACTCTATCGTAGTTTTCAATCTCCCAACACTGCATGGACATTGAGATTATACTGATGCACTTTTATGATCTGTGCTATGCACCAGTTAAAGACTATATTTGAAAGTTTCACAAAGTCATGAAATTCAGATCTCTGAGGACACAAATTCCATTAGCACCCATGGAGGCATGAATTAATGCTGACAAATGCAGTGAGAATGGTTTTTTTGAGATTGACTGACTTTAAATTTTACATTAGGGCTGAGAATGATATGATGTCTGTGTAATTGTAAATGCATTGGGTACTTATGCCACATAAATAATGTTAATAAAGAAATCCATAGCTTTCAAGAAGGCTACATATAGCGGTGCCTTATCATTTGCAAATACTGTTGGAAACTTCTCCAATGATGGAATTCTAATGAATGAATGTTGTTTATCAGATTCTAGCAAAGACTTTGTATGACCTGCTTAATAAATTCTGATATTTATTTTTCAGTTGGTGAGTGAAAGTTTCTGTGCTCACCTAACTGAATTATTACACAGAGGAAACTATTATTTGAATTTCAGTGCACATCATTGCAAGGGTTACACCCTCATATCAGAGCAACCACAACAATTTTAATTTATATGCAAATATTTCATTACTTTGTTGATTTATTTTGAACCAAACAAACTAAAGGGCCTGAAATAACATCAAGCTGAAGGCAATTCCACTTCTCAACAACATTGACCAAACCTATGACATTTGCCCTAGTTTCGTTCAGGTTGGAAAGTCTGTTATTTGGAAAATAATTATAAAACAGAATACATACACATTTCTGATATAGCTAAGGATTACAAAGAATGTAACTTCTAAACAAATCAGAAAAAGAAGCAGTATTGGAGTTGAAAGGTTAAATTCTGCTACTTGTGGGGCAGATATTGTTTTCTTTCTCACCTGACTAAAATGATGACATTATGTTCAGCACATTTTGATTTTTAAATAGACATTTCTAGTTTGTCCAGCCTAGAATTTTGCATTTCTATTTTTGGTTTAAAATGTTGTCAAACCTCAATTGAAGAATTGTAACGCCCCCTTTCCTAGCTATAGAAGGAATTAAACATGGCACGCTGAGCTAGTGTATGAATATTGTTCTAGAAACATGAGTAGCTTTGAAGGAATCATGGCTCACAGCAATAAACAGGGGTTAAGTTCTGGAATGCATCAACTGTAATGAAAAAGAAAATAAATGTCTTATTGGTAAAATGTCACACTTCTGGCATGCAGTGTTTGCAACAGCTGAGATAATACTTTACACTAAATATGGAGCAGTTTTCCTAAAAAAGAACTGTAAGTAGGTAGGAATGCAATGGAATAGCTGAGGGTGTTGAAATAATGGCAGTTGCATTTAACAAAGAAAGAAAGACGGATTGATATAGTGTTTTTCGTGACCACAGGGCCACAATTTCTTTGAGTTGTCAACACTGTTGTAATGTAGGAAATGCAGGAACCATTCTGCCCACAACTTGGTCTCACAAACAACATTGTGATGATAATAAAGTAATCTGCTTTTGTAATGATGGTTTGGGAGCAAATATTGACTAGGAAATTGGAAGAAGTCCCATGCTGATCATTGAATAATGCCATGAGATCTTTAATATCCATCTAAGAGTGCACAAAGGGCCTCACCTCAGCCAAGAGAGAGTATCATTAATAATGCAGTCCTCCTTTGCTGCCTGATCAAGGAGCAGAAGAGGGTCATTCAGCACATCAAGTCCATGCAAACGTTTGGTAGAGCAAGCCAATCATTCCTATTACCCTACTGTATCTCCATAGCTCTGTAAGCTTATTTCGCTCGAGCCTACACAAATTCCTTTTGATCACTTCTGCTTTCAATAACCTCAAAGGCAGTGAGTTCCAAGTAACGATTACTTGCTGGATAAGGAAGTTCTTCTTCACTTCCTCCCTTTATCTCTTACCCAAACCTGAGCTGTGTGTCCCCAAGTCCTTGTACCATCATCTAATGGCAATGTGTGAACCTGTCATAATCTTGTTTACCTTTCTCAGATTTCCCTTGCTCCAAGGAGATTTCATCAACACTTTCCCAAGGACCCTCACATCCTTCCTTAAATATGGTGGTCATAAATGGATGCAATACTTAATTGTGGCATAAATAGAGCTTTATAAATGTTGAGCATAATATCCCTGCTTTTGTTCTCAATATATTTATGATACCCATGATGCCATATGCCTTGTAAACTATTCTCTGAATGTATCCTATCATCTTCAAATTAAGGCCCCTGCATGTCTAGCACAAATTCTTTCCTTCTTTCACATGCTTTAGGAATGTACCATTAAGTATATTTTGCCTCCTCCACATCTTCAGTCAAAATAAAGAACTTCACATTTCTCAGTAATAAATTACATTTGCCACTAATATCCATCTTTGTCGTATTAAAGACAAATCATATTATCCTTACACATCCAAATTTGGTGCTATCAGCAAGTTTTAAATCTTTGCTCTGTATTGGTGGTGGGCTCACCAGTTATTTCTATTATGTGTTGCATTGCTAATTCTTCTCACGTTTTGTCATGAATAAACTCACTCTTCCTAATTCAAGAAAGCCTGATTAAATTGGTCCTTTTAAAACATAAATTTATTTGGGTAGCCACAAGGGAAGGGATCCTTTTAAAACCCAGAAGTTGATTGAATAACAAAAGTGAGTGTGTTCACCCCCCGAGATGAGGGTTTAAAAGTTACAGATATTCCATCTGGAATTGAAGCAAATTGGGGGAAACTTGGCCATGGATATGTTGTAACATTCCAACAGACAAGTTATACATAAATATATATATCAAAATAAAGTTGTGGTCTGAGCACTGACCCTGAAGCAACATCATTGTCTACAATCTTCCAGTCTGAAAAACAATAAATTACTATGAAACACAATCTTTTGGCCCTAAGCCATTTTTTCAAATCCAAGCTGAAACTGACTCTCTTATTTCATAAGCCTCAAATTTTGATAACTAATGTTCATTGTTCTTTTCACTTGTGAACTAGTCTCCTGACTCTGAGGTGAGAATGTTACCCACTGAGCCATGGCTGACAGCTGTGTTTGCCTTCTTATAGCTCTCTTTGCCACTCAACTGTGAAATGCCAATATCAGCAAATGTGAAGAGGGGATTTATCTGTATTGATTCCCTCTACAGGCAGATATAGTTCTGGATTATTAGGTATCAGCATGTTCAATAACTCTTAAAATCAACAGAATTAAATGTAAGGTGAACCAAAAAAGAAGGTACTTAAAAAAAGAACCACAGAATCAGAACGGGCTTGAATAGGAACTCAAAAAAAATCAATTAATGAAGAAAGAATATATTGAAGCAATCATATATTGAGAATGTTTTGAAATTTGTTTCAATCTATTTTTGCAGGAACTGATCCGTATATATTTACATTTGCAGCTTTATAGATCCTGTTTAAACCTTATTTGGAAAAGGGAATATATGCAATTTGTGTTCAATCATATCTTTTGAGTTAAATTTGAATCTTCCTTCTTTCTAAACTTCCATGTTGTACTAATTTACCTGATCACTCCGTAATTTGGGTGAATTTAGTTTGAGTGATTTTGATTAGATAAAGAGCAAAATAACAGACAGGTAAATTAGTAACCAGGGGACTGAAAAGGGTAAGATTTATTTTTCCTCACAGAAGCACATTAAGACATTAGGCTCTCAACCAGAAATAGTGGTGGAAGCAGAATCCACAATAGCTTTTAAAAGAGAAATGAATGAGCAGTCAAAAATGAAGTAATTACGTGTATGAGGAAGGAGCAGAAGAATAAGGCTAAGCAGATAGCTTTTTTCAGAGAGCTGATATAGGTGTAATAGACCAAATGACCTCCTTTTGTGTTGCAAAATTCTATGGTTCTATGTAGGAGATGTGAATTTCACTTAATCTATCGTGCTGTGTAATGTGAGAAATGCAGCACAACAGCAGCTGCTTTTCTGCTACTGCCTACACAATGGATCAAAAGTGTCTCAGTGAAAATGCCTTGCTCAAGTTTATTTCAACTAAAATAATTTTGTGTGAAAGAACCTTGAGCTGCTTTGTCTTATCATTTCTAAATTTCTATGTGTTATGATCGGTGATTGGACTGACTTTGACCAACAGGCCAAATAGCGCTTGGGTATTACTTATCTTTTTCATTTCCAAATAGTGTTCTTGCAGCAGATATTTATATTTATATAAAAATGGAAATGTAAGTGAAAGTTTTCTAAGGTTTTTAAAGAACATGAAGAGGTTTCATTGATTGAGAACCGGCTCATTCATCCTGCTTTTTCCATTGTGCATGTACAATTCCCTCAAAGATAAATGCCTTCCTGTCCACAGTCCTGATCTCAACACCTACTTTTTAACCCCATATGACTCAACGAGTTGAATAATACCTCAGTACCCTCAATTCTCAATGGGTATTTCGAATGACTGGTCTAGTTCATATTGTAGGATTTTTAAGGAATGAACCAAGAGGTAGTAAGTCATAAGATCAGTAAGATGATCAGAATTTAAAACAAAAATCAGAAATTAGGATTCCACTACCTAAACAGTCTGACGTTGATCTTGCACTGTTCACATGCTGCTAATTCAATTTGAATTCAGGATGTCTCTGATTATGCATAGGGGTCAAGGTTAGCAAGGATTAATAAGCAGTGATTCTTAATGGTTTAGCATACAGAAGCAAAAGTGAAGACAAAAGGGCAACTTCAATCAACAGGAAGGACAACTTTCGCGTTGGCTCATATGTTATGGTCAGCAGCATACATATGACCAGCATTTCATTGCATTTACACTGCTCCATTTTCAGTGAGCTTGCGTACTTCAACTGGCCGTGATTAAAAATCCATTTTAACAGTGTAATTTATAGGGAAGCTGCGTATCTGTGCAAACAGTGCCAGCAGACATGCATCTCCTTAACTGATCAGATTGAAGAATACTTAATGATGTGCATAGATCTGGACTAGAAATTGTAAGAGAATGGTAAATCATGCATGGAAAGGTAAGAAAAGAGGTGAAATGGGGAATTTAGGAAGATGAAAAAGACGTAGAAAATAAGATGTACAAAATCTTTTTAAAAGATTTCTGCAAGTAATTCAAACTTAAAGGTCCAAAACTCCCTGCTTGTAAAAGAATTTCTAGTTTCAGCATGATTAATTGGCAAGAATTAAGACTTGTCATGTTGTCTTAATGATTAAAATTCCGGAAAAGTGAACACAAAATCCAGGCTGACACTCCAGTCCAATACTGAAAGGCTAAAATATTGCCTGAAATGCCATCGTTCAGATGAAATGTTAAACTAATTTCATAGAGTGGAGGTTGACACCTCTGTGAGAATTAAAACTGAAACACCCAAACAGGAGTACCTTATCCTATAATCTGTAAAAGGAGTATGAAAAGTGGTGTAACCTGCCTTTCAGCAACTTCTAGTGGTTAAGTAAAAAAAAATCCCTGACACTCACTTTAAAATCAACAAGTAACAATTTATATATCTAACTCTAACCGAGAATAAATTAACTAAACTATTAACAAATCAAATAAACCCTTTCTAACTACTAACTATTCCCGAAAAAAGCATAAGAAATTTCTGCTTTTGTAACCCCAAATGGGCCATATCAATTTAAAGTCATGCCTTTTGGAATGAAAAATGCACCAGCCACTCGGACAATCTGCAAATTAAATGCTTGTAACATGAGACTCCAACAACATAGCCTGGCATTCGTGTCCTTAAATCTTTCCACCAAATGTCAAAGGATTGTGATCAGTATACAAAATTGTTTCTGATGCATTGTTTGCAACGTAAACATTAAAACATTGTAAGACCATTACCAAACTCAATAACTCTTTTTCAATGGTTGAATTTTTTTTTCTCTGTGGTGGATATTGAGGTTTTTTTGAAAAATAACCAATTGACCTTTCTATTCCACAATCGTCCTTCTGTAGCAACACAGCTCCAACACCTACATCACTTGCTATCACAGTGACTTTGAAGGTTTTTAAAAAAATTTGGCATGGCTAAAACTGGTGCAGTAGTTAACACTGCTTTAAAATTCTCAAGTGTCTCCTGGTATTGCTCTGTCCACTGAAATTTCATGTTCTTTTTTAACAAGTCCGTCAGCAGTGCCACCATGCTACTAAAGTTTGGTACAAATTTCCTGTAGAATCTGCTCAATCCTAAAAATTGTAACACCTCCTTCTTTATGGTTGGTCTTGGAAATTCCTAGATGGCCTTTGTCTTCACGTTCCTCGTTATTATCCATCCATATCTGACATTGTGGCCTAAGAACATCATTTCCGCCTTCACAAATTCTGTTTTTGCCAAGTTTATGAAGAACTTTGTCTTCCCTGTAATCTCTGAAAGTGTTCTGCCAAATGCTCCATGTGACAGTTAGTCAATCACGCAACAACTCTGTTCATAAGAGTTTGAAAAGTGGCTGGTGCATTTTTCATTCCAAAAAGCATTACTTTAAATTGATATGGCCCATTTGGGGTTACAAAAGCAGAAACTTCTTTTGCTCTCCCTGACAAAGGTACTTGTCAGTAACTGCGAATTAAGTCCAACTTTGTGTTGTAAGTGGCTTGTCCTACTTTTTCCACGCAATCGTTCAGCCTTGGAATTGAGTATGAGTCAGATTTGGTCACAGTGCTGACCTTCTGATAATCTACACAGAATCGTTGAGTACCATCAAGTTTGGGAACCAATACGATCGGTGAACTCCACTCACTTTGACTTGGCTCCATGATGTCTTCTTGGACCATCGCTTCCACTTCCTTTTGAACCTTCACTGTTTTGAGAGGATTAAACCTGAAGAGATGTTGTTTTATTAGAAAAGAATTCCCTACATCAACCTCATGTACTGTCGTGTTAGTCCTCCTCATTCTATTTCTGCATAGGTCCTTATAACCCTGTAACAAGTCTTTCAATTCATTTCCCTGTTCCAGGGACAGGTAGCTCACTACCCTATCCCATTCCCTAATGACTTCCTCATTATTCACTTTATTCTGAGGCACATCAAAATCCAAATCACCTGGATTTGATTCCTCACTCTGAGTGGCACTAACTAATATGTGTTTCTCAGGTTCCCTTTCCCGGTCATAGTATTGTTTCAGCACGTTTAAATGACATACCTGATAATTTTATTTCCCTATTAGCCATCTTTACCAGATAATTCACCTGAATTAACTTCTCAATCTGATAGGGACCACTAAACCCTACTGTGAAGGGATCTTCTACCATTTATAACAGCACCAATACTTCATCCCCACGGGCAAATGTATGAATTGTAGATTCTCTATCTGCTTCTTGCTTCATTAGGTGCTGTGCCACCTTCAAATGTTGTCTAGCTAATTCACCTACTCTGTTTAATCTTTCTGTCACCTCAGATACATAATCCAACAGTGGGATCTCTGACTTCGGACATATCAATTTTTCCTTAATTAATTTTAAAGGCCCTCTTACTCCATTTCTGAATATCCATTCAAATGGAGTAAACTGAGTAGATGCATTTGAGGATCTCTAATAGCAAATAATGTAAATGGGATACCCATTTGGTCATCCCAATCATTTGGATAACCCTGCCAATAAGCCCTGAACAGCGTCTTTAGGGTCTGATGCCACATTTCCAATGGTCTCTGGGATTCAGGATGGTACGCACTTGATTCAAAGTGTTTGATGCCTAAACTATCCATGACCTCCTTAAATAATTTGGCAGTAAAATTTGACTCTTGGTCTGACTGAGTCTCTCTGGGTAATCTATAACAGGTGAAGAAAACAAGCAACTCCTCAACAACGCTTATTGCCTTGACATTCCGTAATGTTTTGCCCACAGAAATCCGGTAGACACATCAATTATGGTTAGCAAATTCTAGTTCCCACTTTTGGTTTTAGGGAGGGGACCTACACAATCAATTATAACACACGTGAAAGGTTCTTCAAATGCGAGAATTAGCATCAACAATGCTGGTTTTATCATTGCCTGCTGCTTTCCTACCAGCTGACATGAATGACAGGTACGGCAAAATTCAACCACATCCCGGACAATAGAAATGTTTCTGTATCTTAATCTAAGTCTTCCTCACTCCTAGATGACCTCCTACAGCTAATTTGTTCGCTACCTGCATTATTTCCTGTCTGAATTTTACTGGCAACACAATCTGGTGAACTTTCGTCCATTTCTCATCTGCACTAATCTGCCAAAGTCTCCATTTCCTGCTTTAAGATTTTATCCTTAACCTAATAGCATTCTGGAGTACACTCTGATTTTTATTTCTAAGTAGGCTTTACAATATGAATCCTTTATTGTCTCATCTTTTTGTTGTAACTCCATTAATCTTCCAGGACTAAACACCTCTGCCTGATTCTCTACTTACTTAGGTTTTTCCTTTACTATCTCATGAAGTAGAGTGTCAGCTAACTGGACCTCAACTCCTTCACCTTTCTCTTTTGTTTTTCCTCCTTGTTTTAGTTTATGGCTACCACACAGTCCAGAAAAATTCCAGGATATTCGCAGTTTACTTTTGGCTTTTACAATGGGCATCACTCCCACCTGTGATCCAGATATATCGTTTCCAAGAATAAACTGTACTCCTGGAATTGCCAATTTTTCCATCATTCCCAATATCACTTCCATGGTCTTGATTGGACTTTCTAGCCTTATCTTACACAGTGGAACAGTACTTCTCTCTCTATTTATTCCACAGATTACCACTCTCCCAGGCAATATTTCAGAAGGAGTGCAAATATTTTCATCTGTTACTATTAGAGACTGACCAGCTCCCTTATATCTCTCAACATTTTAACTTGTTTATCAACTCTCCCTGTTCTTCCTTAGTAAACCTTACCCATACAGGTGAAGTCTTTGAAAAGATTGGGCACTATCTTACTATACAGCCCATGACTAGGCTGTGTACTGTCTTGCATCTCCTCGACTTCTCTTGGGATTTCCTTCACTACCTTAAACAATCCCACTGGTTTAGCATATTTACTGTATCCCTTTTCCCAGTACTTTTCTTAAACCACCAGCACCGTGACTTTGTGTATCCTACCTTATTACAGTGAAAACAACTGAGGTCTTTCACCTCTTTTCCATGCTCTTGGAATTCTTTTTTCACACTGTTCCCAGTGTGATCTACATTTTGTTTTTCATTGAAGGATCTCCCTCTTTCCCAATTTCTATCCCTGAAGGAATGAAACTGCTGTTGGAAGCAAGATTTCGATTTATGCACCAATGCATATTCATCCTTCATCTCTGCAGTTCTTCTCGCTGTTTTAACCTTCTGTTCCTTGACATGAGTTCTTATCACTTCTAGAAGTAAGTTTTTAAACTCCTCCAGCAGTATAATATCTCTAAGATCCTCATATGTCTTTTCTATCCTTAATGTTCTCATCCAATTATCAAAGTTGCTCTGTTTAATTCTTTCAAACTCGATAAAAGTCTGACCGAGTTACTTTCTTACATTTCTGAACCATTGTCTAAATGCTTCTGGTACCAATTTGAAGGCACTCAAAATAGCCTGTTTTACTTCTTCATATTCTCCCGACACCACCTCTGACAGCACTGCAAACACCTCACTAGCCTTCCCTACCATCTTGATCTGAATCAATATTACCCACATAGTCTCTGGCCAGTTCATCTGTTTAGCCAATTTCTCAAAGGAAACGAAAAAGGCTTCTACATCCTTTTCATTGGATTTTGGTAAGGTTTTGACATACTGACTTTCCTGCCTAATTGTCAACTTCTGTAGTTAAAACCCTTTCTCTTCTTTTCTTTTTGTTCAGCTAGGTACCTTCTTTTCCTTTCTTTCTCTTCTGCCATAGTTATCCTTTCTTTTCCTTCAGCTAGGAATCTTCTTTTCCTTTCTTTCTCTTCTGCCATAGTTATCCTTTCTTTTTCTTCAGCTAGGAATCTTCTTTCCCTTTCTTTCTCTTCTGCCACAGTTATCCTTTCTTTTTCTTCAGCTAGGAATCCTCCTTCCCTTTCTTTCTCTTCTGCCATGGTTCATCTTTCCCTTTCTTTGTCATCTAACTCCAATTGTCTCATTTGCAATTTAATTTTTTCTAAATCCACTGCACTTGACTACCCCTAAATGCTTGACTAACTCCATTACAGTTTCAGCTTTCTTATTACCCCTGGTGAAACACAATTTTAGCTTGTCTGCTAATTTTAAAAGTGTCACCTTTTTCTGTCTTTCTAAACTTCCTTGGCAAATTTGGGAAGCGTCATTGATCCCCAGAACCTCTTTAGCAATGTTAAGAGCCATTTCCCCACTTTTGATTCAACCAAGAACAAGCAACTGAAATTAAACAAATTTTCCAATTCTCACCTAAATTTTATTTAAAGATTTAGGACATTAGTTCCCAGGTCTGTTAAAATCTGCTGGGACCTTTCGTACCCCAAATCGGTTCAAATCTGTCCAAATCCCAGACACGAGCCCGCAATCTGTAATAAAGTGGAGGTTGACCCCACTGTGATAAAACCAAAACACCCAAACAGAAACACCTCGCCCTATAATCTGTAAAAGGAGTGTGAAAAGTGGTACAACCTGCTTTTCAGAAACTTCTGGTAGTTAAATAAAAAAAAATTCCAGGCATTCATTCTAAAATCATCAAGTAACAATTTATTTATCTAACTCTAGCAGTGAACAAGTTACCTAAACTATTAACAAACTGAATAAACCCCTTCTACCTGTTAAATATTCCTGAATAAAGCAAGATTCTGATAGCATGCTGTCCCATTTATATAAAATAGAAATAGAATTTTATCCCTGGAAATTACAGCCAGGTTATGTCTTCCGGAATGTTCCTTGCGTTTTCCGTCAATTCTTCTGTCGGGAATGCCTTCTACATCGATTTTTCTGCCAGGAATATTAACTAGTTGTATCTTTGTTTTTTAGATGGTGCTTTCTCTAAGACATAGAGGAAGCTGTGAGAGCCCGTGATTTTCTCTTGAGAGCTGAGGGCTATTAGCTCTGGTGGATGGCAGTTAGCTCTGGGGTTCTGTCCAACTGCCCCCTTCTTTTATACCCTTGATGACATATTGATATTTCTTACAATAAGATTGGTCTTATGTTATCAAAACTATCAGATGTAAACTTAATAGACTTTTGGTATCTAAGTGCCTGGTTCAAATTGATTGACTATATTCTAAAGCTGGTGGTCATGGTAAAAACTGCTGCTTGACCTGCTAACTGTACACTCTTTTGATAAAAATATTTCAATTCGGGCACTCTCTGTGTACTTGCAAACTTTCGAGCTGTTGCACACAGACATCCATTTTAAATCTCTAAGCATAGAAAAAATGCATAATCTTTTAAAGGGACTGTACAATGCTTTGCCTCTGCCCCAGCATTTTATAAGCATCAAATTCTAACTTCTTGCCTCCCAATCCACAAGTACTCTACCTAACTTCGCAACACTTCAACCTTGTTTATCCTCTCAGGGGTAAAATGTTCCATTTTGAAGAAGAGTAGTGGGCTGCTGCCCTGATCTCCTGGCCAATATTTATCTCACAATTTCAGCATCACGTTAGAAGATGTGGCAGCTTGCCGTGCCAAATGACTACATTACAAAAAGAAATGTTGTTTGTAAAGCACTTTGATACATCTGGAGGTTATGAAAGGTGTTATATAAACCTAAGACTTTGTTTTGGAACAAAATGCTTGCACTGCAATGTAGACAATCCCTAGCTTTTTTCTGTTACACTTAATGGGTTTAGATCCTGTAAATATTGCAACTTAACACTCTTTCACAGATTTAAATAGCAGATTCTTTGAAGTGTTACTGTCTGTCAAAACCACTGAAGGAGCAGGGAATTTTGAATAGCAGATTCCTAGTTTCCACTTTAGTTGTGCATGCGTGGTCGTTGGAGGTCACATTTAATCTTTAAAAGACAATCAGTAATAATAATTTCACTATTATTTTTACTGATGCCTCAGTACTTCATTGTATTACAATATCCTTTATGAAGTAGGGGCACTAAAGACTGCAAAGAATATTATTAGACTGGCCTCACTGTTGATTGAGACAACTTCATTTTTCCTGACATGTCATACAATGTCTTTCAGTTTAATTTCAAAATTTTTGAGTACATCATTTTTATTGAGGTATGGTAATTGAAAAAAACCTTGTCCTTCCCAGAAATTAAGAGGTTTCCTTCTTTATGAATAAAGGGATTCTATAAATTCAAAGCACCAGGCATTTCAAAAATCTTTGACTGTTTAAAGCTCAAAATCCATTTAAAGTATGCAAAAGATGCAGAAAAGTATGACTTAAATTTATTAACTTGTTCTAATACTTACCCCAGCAGATGGGTATCCAGCTGGTGAAATGTCTTAAAATGGAAGCTAAATTTAAATCTAAAAATATATTTTCTGATTTTCTTTGAAGATTCTTCAAAAAACCACAGATGCAGCAGCCATAAATGATGGAAAATCTTTCATACAGTGCCTTAATTTGGATAGAAATCTATTTAAACTGAGACCTTTGAATAGAGGTCACAGCTCAGTTCTTTAGAGTTGGCAAAGATACTTCAAACATCAATGTTTGGAAACTTTCAAAAAATTGGTTCCAAAATTCAACCAGGAGACAGAGAGAGAGCTGAAGGGTTTTCACGTACTTACTTCTGCTCTTCCTTTTTCCATTTGATAGTCCTGAAGTCTAACCGATTCTGGCAGATTTTAAATGAGAAATATTTTGTTTCTGTTGCCAATAATGCTTTCATGTTTCCAATTACATTTTATTCCATGTACTTCCTTTTCTCTGAGTAGTGTGTTATTCTTGTATTTGTGTGTTTCGTCTGTCTTCCACCAATTTCGGTTATTACACCTGTTTTTTTCCGGCATTTAAATCACATCAAATTGGTGAGTGTTGAGATTCCTTCAGAAATTCCTATGTTCCTTTGTGAGAACAACACCTGGGTTGCCTGGCACATGTTAAAAACCAACATCAACAGAGCCACCTAGTTTGTGCCTATCAATTCCCTGGGACTCACATTTACAAGTATAGATTATACATGTGCTTGGACAAGTCAGACAATCTTGCCTGCATTACCTCTACTTCAAAAAGCAAACTACATATTGCATCATCTGCTGCAGCTTTTATGCCATCAACGGATCTTCTCCAATCCCCCTCCTGAACACTTTGGCTGAGACTCTTCACTTTCGGACAGAGTTTTGAAGGGCACGACTAATGTCACGCTCTCCATATCCATCTTAATTCAAGACTACATCCATGTGTTTTCCGTGCTTTCGTCACTTCAACCAGTTTATGCATTAAAATACTTTACCCAAGCATTCTTGTTCGTGAGGCAGACAAAGGGAAACAGAATTTGGTTTGAGATGGTAAGATCTGCTGATGCTGCAGTCAGAGATAACACACAATGGGGAATGGGCCATTTCTGAAGAAGGGTCCCAAACCAAAACATCAGCTTTCCTGCTCCTCTGATGCTGCCTGGCCTTCTAAGTTCCTCCAGCTCCATGCTGTATTATCACAGGATTTGGTTTGCAATTCAACTCGATTTTATTAAAAAAAATTTGTTGTTAAAACCATGCTGTGACCATTTCCAAAATTCTGATAATATTTACTCTTTATCACCTCTATCTATGTGTGCAAAGGATATTATTATTATTTGATCTTAGTAGGATAGTAGGTCGGCACAACATTGTGGGCCGAAGGACCTGTACTGTGCTGTACTGTTCTATGTCCTGTGTTCTATTACCCACAACTATCCACGTGTTTGAGCTGGGTCATGCAATTTCTTACCTCTCCGAAGTATGGCTGGCTGTCTTCCACAAAGAGAAGATCTTCCACAAGGGTGTCCCAGGTCAGGGCGGATCTTCTCCTGGGTGGTTGGGTTATCACACGTTCTTCTGCCATGAGTCTTGCTGTGAGTCTTCACTGAGGGCATGGCTTGCAAGTGTGTGTTTTATCTCCCCTTACTCCAGACCTTTCAGAAAGTTTTGTAGCCTTTGGCCAATTGGGTCATAAGTGGGCTTCAAAGTTTCCAGTGGCGTAGCACCAACAGCATTTACTGTTGCCAAGCCAGGGAAGTATAAAGTGCACATCCTCAGGCATTGGCTGGAAGTCAAGATGCCAGGAAGTCGGATTGATACTCCTCTAATACACAACCCTCAGGTTGGTTGTAACTGGTTCTCCCAAACCATTGAGACCTCTTTGATCTTGGTTTACACTATTCTCTCCGGTTGATTAAATGCTGGCTGCATTTCAGTGTGGAATCATAGAATCCCTACAGTGTGGAAGCAGGCCATTCAGCCCACTGAGTCCACACCTATCCTCTGAAGAGTATCCCACCCAGACTCATCCCCTGCCCTATCTGTGTAACATTGCATTTCCCATGGCTAATCCACCTAACCTACACATAGTTTGGCCAATTTTCTGTCAGGTGCAATTTCTCCAGCTGTGAGTCAATTTAAACTGTCCAATTTTGAACCCATCATCATTTGACATGCCTGGGTCAGAATTAATCCTGTATACATGACTGATTTTGGACACGTTTCCTGTTGTACATGATGCCACTGCAGCACTGAGAGCTCATGAAGGAGATTCTAGAAGTAGAATTCATCCCAAAGATCAGGATTGGAGCCCCACTAAGGTTTCATTCAAGAAGTGGAGTTTTCAGCAGGTAAATATTTGGTGCCAGAAGAAAGCACTACATAGTCCTTCCCTTTGACTCCCACACACCAGCTTCCCATGGCAAACATCGCCTTTCCTCTTGTTCTCCTGGAAACATGTGGTACTTGGTACAAATGGGAATAGGAACCTCCAGGAATTGAGGATTAGTTTCCCTACTGCTGTTTGCATTTAGTAACTAAGGAAAAACAGGCCACTGTAATCCCACTGTGGGTAGGGTGAAATGAAATCCTGATTGGGAGGTTAAGGTGTAAGTAGGTTTCACCATGACATCAGCTTTGATACTTCATTATGCTGAAAATCATGATGATTTCCAGGCTATCATGTTTGCAAATTTATCAGAAAACACTTGAGTTTATTGTTCCTTTCCTAAAAATGGCAATGGGTTGAAATTAATTTCAGGGTAGCTCAAAAGTTTAAAGCAAAGTTGCCTAATGACTCCAATCAGTCTCACAAAGAGCAGGAGTCAAATGAAACTGCAAGACAAGCACAAAACAATGAGTTGTGGTGACTTGTGACATGGAATTTGAACAATGCTGGAGATGCATAAATCTGCACCTATTTTTTAACCGGAAAATGTGATTAATATGTTGTTGGTTCTGAAACATTGCCTGTCAATGGAAATCACAGATCGTTGCAGTGAGTGTGTGTTGTATTCTGCTTTGTCAGATTGCACGTTATCTCATCAAGCTCATTCATATTCATGCTGTTCCGTGAACCAAATAAGTAATTGCGATAAAAGACCACCATGTGGGGCGAGGCAGTGGGGGTTTGGGGGGTTGGCGTTGGTTAGCATTAGAATTAATCATGTTTCTAGTTTCTGTACATGTATAAGAGCTGTTTATACATTGAAGGTTAGCCTGTGAACCAGGTAATAACATTCATTGAATATGATCATTCAGGGCCTGGTGATGCACCATAGCAACAACAAATATCTGATTCCATCATCAGGGGCTGTCGGTTACTGCTCTACCTTGACAAAAATGCATACTTGAAGAAAATGAAGGTTAAATTATCAAAAAGCTTCTATGTTTCTAAACTTTCAGGATGTAAATAGAATATATGGATTGTAGCCATATTATTGGCAATTAATTTTTTTGGATCATTGC
The DNA here is from genome assembly GCF_021869965.1 of Rhincodon typus. Classification (NCBI taxonomy): domain Eukaryota; kingdom Metazoa; phylum Chordata; class Chondrichthyes; order Orectolobiformes; family Rhincodontidae; genus Rhincodon; species Rhincodon typus. Next base: position 23,795,037 of record NC_063354.1, on the reverse strand, counting down.
AATATTTTCTGCTTTCTGTGATTATCGACTACTCAAGTTATTGCATACATTCACAATGTTGCTCACTGAAACTAATGAAGGTTGATTTTTTCAATAGCTTCAACTTTTACCTCTATTACAAATATATCATCCACATTCCAAACAGGTAAAAAGAAGTATGGCTAGGCTGGAATTCTGAAATTGGAAGTTGATTAGTAGCCAGATATTCAGTTCTTAATGTTTCACTTTGGGTGCAACATTTCGGTATCTTTCTCTAACAGGTACTAATTTCCTCATTATACATTTGACCTTTCTTTGCTGATTTGTTATGAGGAGAGAATATTTTGAGATTGATATGGAGTACAAGAGGTTCCTGTTCTGGGCAGAATTGCTTATCTTTGCTGATAATTGTACTCAGCCACTCCAACTGAATATTCTTTTTAGCCTTTGTTCCGTGTATTTCAAGGAACTTGCCAATCAAAATTAGTGTAGAGTGGATTGCCACAGGCAGAGAGTGTGATGAAATAAAATGGAAGGAGGAAACAGGGCAAAAGCTTACCCACTTGAATGTGAAACATGTATTTCAAAGGAAGTAGATCTTGAGAAATACAAATTAATTCACTGCTCTGGAGGTTGAATTAGTATCTTGGTGCTCACTGAGGTATTGATACTTATTGGCTATGGGGCCTGTTAAATTCCATATCTCCCTCTGGATTTCTCCGGGATTTTTGTCATTTTTCATCATGACAGCTTGCTTGTGGTTTTTATGCATCATTGTCTCTGATTTGTGGAATAGTTCAGATGGAGAAAGACATCCAAACTTGTTGAGATTGCAACTGAAATTTGCTCCCATTGCAATTCAATTTTCCTGTTAAACTCCTCTATGCTTGGCTAAGCAGGGCAGCAGGAATTTCATAGACCCTCTCCAGACTGGCAGGCAGAGGGATTGAGCCATTTTTTAGACAATCAAGTAGCCATCACTTCTGTTTTTTCATAACCTGAACCGATTGCTGACAATGTCAGGCTTGTTTCCTGAATAGTTATACAGTAATACATTCCGAATATTTAGAGAGCATTCCATTCCATAAGACAGATCTGTATTTCAAACAGCTATATTTGAATTCCATTTAGATTCATTGCACAGTTTGATTTTTCTTTTCTCTATCTGCTGTTTATGACATCGTAACAATATAGTTATACAACTTAATTGAGCATGATTATAATATGTAAATATTTAGTATTACTTTCAGCAAGGCACAGAAGAGAAATCATCATTGTTGTATTTTAATGCAGAGGTCATGTCAACTTAGGTCTTGAAAGATGCCACACAGTTAGTTTAAATTGTTTTCTTTTTCTTAGCTTGAGGTGGATATGTGTCATTCTCTTCTGTTTAAAAATCATTTTTGTTTCTTTCAAAAGTTCCGATAACTGGCAGTGTTGCAATTGTTTAAATGACACTGTGAATGTACTATGTGGTGGCGACAGAAGTATCTGATTGAGTCTCTGCGGCAAGAATATAAGAACCAGCATATTGTTTATGTTGTTACAATCTGTTTAATTTGTATCAGTAATGTTTGTCATACATTTGGACAAAACTTAAAATTCGAGATAGTTGCTATGAGATATGTCATCATTATGTCATTATGAGATAGTCTCATAAAATTCCACTGTTTCAAACAAACGTCTTTTTTTTACAACACAAGAGTCAACAAAGCAAACACTAAATATTATCCATAATAAAAAAAAGAACAGTAGATGCTGGAAATCTGAAACAAAAACAGAAATTGCTGGAGAAACACAACAGGTGTGGCAGTATCTTAGAGAGAAAATCAGAGTCAGTTTCAAGTTAGTGAACCCCTCACGGAACAAAAGTTATCTGTTGTATGTTCTTCACATCCAGAATGAACTTGAGATAAACATGAATTAACAGGAAAAATATCATCAAATACAAATCATAAATGACATGCTAATAGGCAGACACAAACAAGATGGATCCCACAAATTTTCTCATCAGCCTAATCAACTGTCGTATGAAATCGGAGGAAAAATAAACCATTCAGCCCCTTAAGCCTGCTCTGTAATCTCTGTGAGTCTTAATGTTCCTCATACTCTGCTTTCCTGACAAGGAATTTCAATTAATCTCCTTCAGGATCTAGTCAAATGGATTGCATTTCTAGATAATCCTGATGATTCACTGACACTGGTGACATTGTTTTTAGCAAAACAGAAGCTTGTATGTCACTGTTGTAGACTTCATCAAGGCATTCAACACTATGACCAGAGTTGGACTTTGGAAAATCCTTGAAAAACTTGGAAGCTCAACCTGTTCCTGACCATAGTGAAACAGTTTCACAAAAATCAGTAAGGTCAAGTCAAACAGAACAGCTACCTCTTGAGTCTGTTCCAAATTCCTAATAGAAGAAAGCAAGAATATGTACTTGCCCTGATTTTATTCACCATCTTCTTCAGCATGATGCTGCAGCAGGCAACAGGGCTGTAAGGAGGATGTTTATGTCTGCTGCTGAAGGTCAGGCATCTTCAGGATCACACAAAGACATAAGTCAAATTCATCCAGGAACTTGTTTCCGCTGATGTCTATGCTCTCTTAGTTCACAGTCAGTCAGACCTGCAAGATAAAATAACACACTTTTCTAAGGCCACACAACTCTTTGGACTCAAAATAATTTTAGAAGAAAATAAAGTCCTACATTAGCCTGCACCCCAAGAAGAATGTAGACTACTAAGCATTAACACTGAGGGAAACCAAACTGGAAGATGTCAATCAATTTACCCACTTGGTGATTGTCATCTCCTTTGCTGCAAAGTGGACAATAGGTTTTCTGTAGCTAAAAACACATTTGATGGACGCTCGGAATGAATATGGAGCCTCCACAGCCTTTGAGAACAGACGAATCTCAAAGTGAACAAAGCTGTAGATTTCAATACCCTCCCGTATGATGTTGAATCATGGCTCTGTGCCACTACCATTTATACCTTCCAGAGCACTTCCAACCCTGCTTGCTCTGCAGCATCCTCAAGGTCCACTGACTCAACAACATCACTAACATTGAAGTCTTGGGAACAGACACCATCACCAGCATTGGGTGGGTCACATTTCTGGGATGAATGACAGCTGCCTGCACAAAGTTGACTTATAAGGAGAACTGAGCAATGGTAAATAAAATAGAGGGCCTCATTCTAAAGTTTCAAGGATTCACTGAAGATGTCCTTCTCTATGTGCCATATCTATCGTTGCTAGTGAGAAGTACAGGCCATAGATTGTGATGCATGGAGGTCCTACATCAGGACGTTTAAGACTGAGCAAAGAGCCAGCATCATAGAAATGGAGGAGCAGCATCTCCTTGCCTGCTCTTACTGAGAAGAATCTGCTGGTCACGATAATCATGACAAAGAGCAGGTGTAGGCTACTCAGCCCTTCAAACCTACTCTGTCATTTAATTTGACCATGGCTCATCCTCTAGTTCAGTGCTATATTCCCACTTTCTTTTTATATCCCTTTAATATCTAAACATTTATTAATCTTTTTCTTGAATATACTCAGTGACCTGGTCTCCACAGCTTTCTTGGGCATTGAATTTCATAGGTTGACCACACCTGAATGAAAAAATATTTTCTCATCTCAGTCCCAAATGGCGTATCCCATATCCTGAGATGTGACTCCTGCTTTTGAACGCCCGAACCAGGGAAACATCATTCCTGCATCCCAGCTGTCCAGCTCTGTTAAAATTTCATATGTTTCAATCAGATCCCTCTCTCATTCTTCTAAACTCAAGTGAATACATGTCCAGTAAAACCAATCCCTCTACATACAACAGTTCTGCCATCTCCAGTATCAGCGTAGTAAACATTTGGTGCACTCCCTCTATGGCAAGTGTATCCTCTCTTAGGCAGGGAGACAAAAACTTTGCACAATACTCCAAGTGCAATCTCATTGAGGCCCTGTATAACTGCAGTAAGGCATTGCTGTTTCTGAACTCAAACACTTTAGTAATGAAGGCCAATATACTATTTGCCTTCAAACTATTTGCTGCATCTGTCTGTTTACTTTCTTTGATTTGTGTACAAAGCCACCTAGATTCCTTTCCACATTCACATTTCCCAATATATCACCACTTAAATAAAACTCTGCCTTTCTGTCTTTCACAACGAAGTGTATAACTACACATTTATCCATGTTATACAGCACTAGCCGCTGTTGGATCTGGACAACAAGGACACCAATGTCAGACTCCTATTTATTGGCTTTAGCTCCACCTTAAAAGCCATAATTCCAACAAAACTCATCTCCAAACTATTTGACTAAGGACTCTGCTTCCCGCTCTGTAACTGGATCCTTGACTTCCTGATAACAATCAGTAAGGATAGGTGACAATACCTCCTCCACGATAATCTTCAACAGCGGTGCCCCACAAGGCTGTGTACTCAGTCTCTTACTATATTCCTGATACATTCAGGACTGTGTGTTCAAATTCAGCCATAACTCCATTTACAAGTTTGCTGATGATACCACTGGTGGAACTTAAACAACGAGATAAAGTACAGGAAAAGATAGAGAGCTGAGTGGTATGGGGTAAAGACAACAATCTCTCAATGACAGCAAAATGAAGGAGCTGGTTATCGACTTTAGGAAGTGGAGTGGAGGATACGCTCCTCTCTGTATCAATGGTGCTGAAGTTGAGATGGTCGAGCGCTTCAAGTTTCTAGGAGTAAATATCACCAACAAGCTGTCCTGATCTATCCATGTTGATGTTACAGTCAGGAAAGCACACAGATGCCTCTACTTCCTCAGAAAGCTGAGGAAATTCAGCATGTCCACAATGTCTCTTACCGATTTTTATAAATATACTGTAGAAAGCATCCTATCCGGATGCATCACAACTTGGTATGTAACTGCTCTGTGCAAGGCTGCAAGAAATTACAGAGAGTTGTGAACACAGGCCAGTCCATCATGCAAACCAGCCTTCCCATCCATTAACTCCAACTATATTTCCTGCTGCCTCGGGAAAGCAGCCAACAAAGTCAACGACCCCTTCCAAACCAGTTATATTATCTTCTGCCCGATGGAAGCGGGTAGAAGAGACAGAAGTTGGAAAACAAGTACAAACAGTTTCAAGAACAACTCTTTCCCTATCAGACTCTTGAACGGACCTCTCATATATTACAGTCGTTCTTTCTCTGCACCTTCTCTGTAGCTGTAAGACTATATCCTGCATTCTGTTCTATTACTCCGATGTAAGTAAGTAAGGTATGATTTGCCTTGATACATGCAAAACAATACTTTTCACTGTATTCTGGTACATGTGACAATAATAAATCAAATCGAATCAAAATTATTGGTGCAACCCTCCTAAAATAAAATTACCTGCAAATTAATCCCAACAGAGGCAGGTGAGCATCGGTAAATCCAATTACAAGAATCTAGGGCGGAAAATAATTAGCAAACCATTTTGAGATAACTTTCTTATATGAAAGGCCATTGCACAAATGCTTTTTATCTTTTGATTGGAATGTTGTTACGATCACTTATGCAATGTACAAATTCTTGGCTAATTTAAAATCCCATGATGTTTGAGAAATGAGAATAATTCCAGGGGAAAAAAAATTGAGCAAAGAGACAATTGAACAGGATACCTCTTTTCGAAAGTGAGGCCCCATGTGCCTAAAACTCTGTTAAAATTGTCAGCCACAAACAAAGGCTTTGAATAATGCTATTTTGTTAGTTGAAATAAATAAATAGCAACTCATCTGTAATAATGAATCTTCAATACTTCCCAAATAGCTGATTATCTATTTAACCCATGCACCACTGTTGTAAAGTTCATTTAACAAGTTTGGCAGAGTGTGAAAGATATTGAGAGGAGTTCAAAGATATTTTTTCAGTCTAATTTTAGGATCAAGCCATAGATTCTTTGTCAGTGCAAGAATAGAAACTCAGATTGTTAGTGATCGATGATGGGACCAAACATATAAAGGAGTCAGTGAACCCAGGAAGAGTGATAAGAGACATAATCTTCATTCTGGGTCATTACAGTAGTGAAATGGATTTCCATGCACCATGCTGGCATAAGCCAACCTAGGCTGGCTTTGTAATGAGAGAGTTCATTTAAATAATTTGGGTGAGCATCCTATGTATTGTCAGGGAGAAGGAAGAGGAAGCAAGATCGGCTGCCACAATCTTCCCTGGAATGGCTGAAAAATGTGCCAAGTTTTCTTTTTTAATAGATTCAGTTTGCATTGATTTCTGTTTCTTGAATTACTAAAACCCTTCAGCCATCCTGGGTAATGTTTTACACAAGGGATGCAGAATATTGAATATCTTTTGTATGCAAGTAATGTAAATTATTTTGAATACAGTGTAAGGGCTTCATATATTATATTTGAAATATAAAGTGGAAAATCAGAAATGTGGATTGCCTTATTGCAGCAAATGAACTTTTTTTTACAATGCAAAGTAAAAATGAAACTATGTAGTGTTCACTCATTGGATGCACAGGGGTATGGAAGACATGGAGAAGCAGGATTTGATACATTTGTTTCATTACCTGCCACCAAGTGCCAGTGGGTTAAAAGAGGAACAGCCCAGCAGTTTGGCATTAAGGAATACTTTGGCACAGAACCGAAAATAGAGTAGTGGCACTCAAATCTCCAAAATCCTAAGAGCCACATTACATCTCTGTCACTCATTTTCCATCTGAGTGGAAGCTCAAAAAGCACAAAGGAACTGAAAAAGGAACTGCTGCTTTAAGAAGAAAAAAACCTAGGTCCAGCTTACTGGCTACTGAATTGAGGATCGCCACAGTCAGCAATAACATGATATCCTCATCAAAGAACAACAAAAAGAAACTGTGTAAAAGTCACCTTGTTCCTTTTGTGGTTTAGACTCTTGATCCACAGACTTATTCATTTTTGCCAATATTTTCCACCCATGATATTCTTGAAAAATGTTTGTCTTGTCTATCTCCAACATCCTATTTGTGACTGAACTTTTGAATGTTGGATAAAGGAGGTATAGTTTAAGTCTACATATTAGTAACTGATAACCTACTTTTCCACTTGTTAAGTTATAGTTTTTTTTAATAATATGTAGGTTTCTTCTTCATTGGTGAAACCTGGTGTGAGTCCTTTTTAATTTAGTTGTGGTCACGGTCAGGCATTAACCATCCTTGTGATTAAATTGGTCATTCTTAAATTTGTGAATGCTCGTGGAATGCTGTGGCTTGATTTCAGTGCTTTTCCCATCAGGCTTTTGACAGCAGTATATTTATTATTTAAGTAATGCTCAGATATTTGGGTGAACATACATTTGACATCTTCCCTACTTCACTAGCACTTTTGTTCGCAATTTCCTTAAAGTGGAAAGAACAATTGTGAAGCTAACTCAGGAGATAATCTTTAGCAGATCGATGCCTGAACCTAGTGGGAACTCACAGTAAACTGACAGCAAGGAGCCTGATATTGTGGCTCCTTCTGGGACTAGTACCATAGATTCTGTTTACAGAGCTATAATACAGAATGTATGTTTGATCACTTTGACATGTTTATGAGCTTCTGAAGAACGTAATGTAAAAGTAACTGAGGAAAGATTATTGAAATGAAATGTTGACTCTCTTTCTCTCTCAACTGGCACTACTTGACCTCACTGAATATTGCCAACATTTTCTGATTTTATTATTGAAGCGGAGGATGGTTTGTCAAATGTTTAATGAAGTGGTATTTACTTATTTTTTCCAGACTATAACCTTTTCAACAATTTCCAAATGATATTTTAGGACTTGCAAATTTTGTTTATGAAGCAGATGGCGTGTGTTTGAGTTAGGGGTGTGGATATGTTGATGTGGATACAACGGGAAGGTTAAAGGAGTGAGGGAAACTTTACACCAATTTGAAAAAGTGGGCCATTGTCTCTGGGGAAATTGGTGAGACCTTTAACCTGGCCACTTTGCCAATGACCCTTCTCTGTTTTCACTTCAGGTGGTGGACCAGCCCTCAAGGATTTGAAAATCCCGATGATGGTTCTGTTAGAATGGGGCACATTTAGAACATCAGGAAAATTCCCAACTCTTAATTCCTGAAGAACATCTTGTCCAAGGTATCCACAATCCTGGAAATGGCAGGAGACCCAGAGCAATTCAACCATTTGAAGAAGAGGCTGAAGTGAGGACAAGGATATCATAGCACTGTTGCAGTGCTGCATGTTCATGGTCATGAATTCCAGTCAATACACCAGTCTAGATTTTTGAGGAATTTTAACACGAATATTAATCAATTATTATGAAATTAGTTAAATGATGCCAATCAAAAAATCTAGACAGTTATGTCTAATACTTATTATGACTTGATTGTTTTAATTTTGGAATATTTTGACTCCTAAACTGGTTGAAATTTTGATTAATTTCTTTAATACTAAATAAGTTTATTTATGTAACATACTATATTGCAATGTGCCATCAATAACAATATATGGATTGGCTATTACAATAAATAAATATGTTTTAAATTGACTGTTGTACTGTTAAATTTCTCTTATCTCATATTTCACAGACAGGGTTCCAGTCCAACAAAGTGGTAAAAATGATGAACCTCTGATCAGTGAACATGTGCAAAACATTGAATTTGATTTTTCTGAGATATATGAACACTAGTGGTGGGACACCTAGCTAATCACAACAAAATGGTGTATTATAACAGCCAAGGAATACAAGTGTCAAATTTCACTCTTGGCACAGGCAATTAAATAGTGAATGTGCATCAGCTCCTCTGACTATGTAGCGCCCCCTCATTTTGACACTGCAGTGTCAGCCGAAATGAACTCATAACATTTTGAAAGCGGTTGAGAGCACAAGCTAGGGAAATCATGATAACATTCAACTCCAGGTTTGTTTGATTTGTTTATAGATGAATAAATCTGGGACTTACTTTATCGACACCTCAAATGTATTGCTTTTGTTCATCAACATTAATCTATTCCAGAGACAGGAATGTGACCAGTTAGTCTCAATATCAAAGTGAATGATAATATTTATAAACAGGCAGTTTTTCTGAATCAAAAATTTACTTCATTATCTAAGTCAAATTTGTAAAAAAAAAATCTCTAAATAATTTCATTGGCTGAGAGACAACTTACTATCTTAAGTGCATACTTAATACCAAAAGTGTTCCAAGTGCTTTCTCAAAATCTTGTCTATGGTCAATACCATGGGACATCCACTGGTGATTGTTATAAGTTATGTAAAAAATGTCTGCACTTACACAGAGAAACATTAGCAAGGGTTGAACAAGTGAGATGGTGAAGGAGAAAATAGCAGGATTATTCAAATTACTTTGTGCCACATTAGGGAAGAAGAGCCACTGAAATAATGCATTTCCAATGGCCAGCTCACCCTCTCTCCATCCTGACTCCTTTACGTTTCCAGCCTATAGTTATGTATAATCAGCAGTCACAAATAGAACAAATAGGCTCTCAACTGTAAATGTGTTACAAACAAATTATTGTGTAGCATTCAGATGATTTTTTTAAAGCAGATGTTCTGAGAAAACTGAAGGAGAATGCAACATAGTGGCATGCACCATAATTGAGATATTCTCTTATCTACAAATTTATTCATTGTATTAACTTGTCAATTCAATTTGCAAAATAATGCATGCAGTAATAATGGATAAGTGCATCACTATCATCACCATTTCGCTACCACCCCCACTTTATCTGCAGCTCCCCCTACTCCCACATCCAGTCCTGAAGAAAGGTAATATCCAAAATGTTGACTTCTTCTTTCCTCCAGATGCTGCCTGACTTGCTGTCTTCTTCCAGCCTCCTGTTTGTCAGCTTCGGCCACAATGTTGGGCTCAGGAGTGCCTGTAATTTTGTAACAAAGTGGCATCTATGCTGTCCACACACATTTCGATCTGAATGCCATCTTTGTGAGGGCATTGGCACTGGCATTAGAAGTATATACAAGAAGAGTGAAAATTAGATAGGCCATGGTCCCAAACAATGCACAACAATGATTGAATCAATACTTCAATAGTTATACAATGGGTTGGAACCCCAAAATACTAATGCATTTTTAGCCCTTATTTATAAAATGTGTTTTTTAAAAAGAGGACTGCTATGGAGACATAATGGCTGCTGGTGTAAATTCAGAGATTGGCTTGCTCCAGTGTGGAACCAGTGGAATGTTACACCGACAAGTGTCAAACAAACTTCAAATAGAAAGAAAGCAATATTAAATAGCAAGGGGGCTGACTATCACGCCCCTACCTACCCCACTCAGTATAGAAAATCTGCAGATATTTTGTTTCTCCCCTTCCAAGAATGTATAAAAGAGGCACTAAAAGAGAGCTTAAATAATAATCTGTGTGTTATTATTAAGTTGCCATGAACCAGAGTGTGTCTAATATGCTGTGAAATTCACAGCTGAAGAATCCTCACTCCTGCACTACCCAGTCTGCAAATGATCTGTCCAGTACAGAGGAGACCATACTGCAAACAGTGAATATGGTAGCGACATTGAAAGGAGGGAGAGGCCTTGGATGGTGAAGAGGTGATCGAGTGTTACATCTCCTACATTTGCATGGGACGGTGTTGTGGGAAGGGCATAGGAGTTATGGATGACTGAAGGGTGGACCAGAGTATCTTCAGTCTTCAGTCACCCACAACTCCAAATTGTGGTGGATGTGAAATGGTGAAAGGAGAGTGGTGGACATAGTTGGTGGTAGCCTAGTGCTGAAGAAGACAGAACATGAAACATCAACTCTTTGTCTCTCCATACAGATGCTATCTAACCTGCTTTGACTTTTCCTGTTTTCTGTTTTTATTACAAATTTCGATCTTATGTATTTATTTCAATTTATCTTTCCACTATTGAGTATCCCTTCATACTACGCATAACTTCCATGGGAAGAGGACCAAGCAGTCATTCCACTATCAAGTCTCTAATCATTGGTGCCCTATACTAGAACATATATATGAGTGGCTCACAAGAGCTGCACAATACTTTGATTTTGCAAAGTACTGCTAATGAGGCATTTAGTATTTCTTAATGCCATTTTTAATGAGGCATGTGAAAGCAGGAACTCAACTTGAATTGGGGCTATAAACTATATGGTGCAACATAGTGTTGCTACATCACCCGTGTGTTTAATATAGCATTTAGTCTTCACCGGTAATCTGGAGATGTCCATTGTTTATGGTTGGCATGATTTCAGATAGAATACAATTTGTAGGTGGCAAACTTTATTACATTTTGAGTCAAAACTCTAAGTGTCCTGCTGTTTCTGAAGACTAGGAAGTTAATTTGACGCCAGTTGCAGTGTCAGACTCCCTTTCTTTAACATTAGTTTTCTCATACTTTTGGGACATGATGCATGCATATTTTTAGACTAATTTCAAACACATCTTAAAATTCTGACATCCTTAATTTTCAAGCACTTACCCCTATAGCTATTTATAATCAATTATACATGATAACGACATTGAAGAACACTTGTGCATTAACATCTCATTGTAGCAGTGCTGTGATAAGGAATATTATTGAAGCCTTTAAAACATATAGACATGCCACTATCAGGAATTAAATGGTGAAACATGAACTTCTGTCAATCGTTAGTATGAGATGGAATGTTTCCAAGCATACATCAAGAAATTAGAACAGATAAATCTTGTGGTGCTGGAAGATACCCACAGTGTGTGTGATATGGGATTAGTTCCAGAAAACTAGAAATAATAAATATTATTCCCGTCATTACAGAGGTCGGAAGTGCAGCTCTGGGAATTATCTATATGCTAACTTGACACTATATAAATGGAGAAAGATGGGATTCTTGTGAAGTGGAATCAATTCAAGAAAATCTAGCAAAAATAAAGGTATGGGGTGGGTTGATTTTTACCTGTCGTTCTCATGTTTTCATACCTGAAAAATAGGCAGCTGGCAATTGAAAATCAGCATGGGGTAGACCATGGATGATTGATAGCCATGGCCCACCAGATATAATTTTCAGGTCAGCCTGTAAATGATCCAGCAGCCTGATTGCCTGAAACAGGCAAGAGACATCCTTTAAATATGTCTGGTTCAATGAATGAGTTGCAGAAAATTTCCTGTATTTCTTGTGTGCCTGGAACTTCTGCATGCTGTTTTTTGATGTGCCCATGGCTATGTATTGTCATAGTCGAAGCACAGAAATTGATGGATGTATACATCACCAGCTGTCATCATCAAAGAATATCTTTACAGCTTCCACTTGCCCAGTGGGAACCTGTTCTTCTGAAATTTCAAGGTGCCTGTGCAGAGTTTCCAAAGGTTCTGGGCATTCTTCATTGCTGCTGGCTGACTGAATGCAAATGTCACCAAAGACAACTTCAGTACTCACCTGTATTTTAATTTTGAACAGGAAACTTGTTGATCCATTTGTTTTCAACGTCTCTTTTTCTCTCTCTTTCTTTAAAACATATATTTTTTCTGTGTCTTCTGCTCAGAGCTCATAACTATGGACATTGAGGTTCTGTTCATTATGACATATTGTCATACTTGTTCCTGAAGAGCATGCCTAGGAGGATTTCTCCTTCATCAGTGCTGTTCCGATTTTTCAGGTACCAAGAATATGCTTAGCAATGTGGAAAATGCCCTCCTCAGGAGGGGTATTGAACTTGTGGATACTTATGCCAGTGAAGGGGCTAATTAGCTGTTTCAGGAATGATAACAGTTCATTATTATGAGAATTAAAACTGGCTGTTACTTCTGTTCCTGCTCATACAATTGTTTACAAATATGACATTTATAAGATTGTTATGATTTGGGATTGTCTTTTTAATATAGGGTGAAATGGAGGAATGAAGACCCACTGAAATTCTGCCAGAGTAGTTTGGTTGCTATAGGTACAAGACACAACCAAATCAAGGGATGTTCTGTGAAGATAGAAGATGTCCATTCCTGTGAACGATGGCAATAAATTCTATGCTGACGGTAAATAGACTGTTAGTCTCCAAATCTCTCAAAGAGGTGAAAGGAAACACTTTTTTTATAATTTAAACTGTCTTTTTAATTCTATGTTGGAATGGAGTTAGGGGTTTAGTAGATAGCTAATTGGCATTTTTTTGGATACATGGCCCATGTGATTGCTATTGCCATAGAGATGTGTTTTATGAGTTGCAGAAGTCTGGTATGTAGGTACAACAGGTAATAAGGAGGCCAAATGGTATTTTGGCATTTATTGATAAAAGAATGGAATATAAAAGTAGGGAAGTGTTGTTGTAATGGTATAAGGCATTGGTGAAACCGTATCTGGAGTAAAATGTATAGTTTTGGTCCCGTTATTTGAGGAAAGTTAAAATTTCTTGGAGACGGTTCAGAGAAAATTCACTGGATTAATTGCAGAGATGCAAGGCTTGTTTGACGAGGCGAGATTGAGCACCTTAGGCTTATACTTGCTTCGATTTATAAGGATGAGGGGAGATCTAATTGATGTATATAACATGTTAAAGGGAATTGCCAAAGTAGACATAGCGTGAATGATTCCCCTTGTGGGGTAATCTAGGAAAAGAGGCCTTTGCCACCTTTCAGTCTGAAACTAAGGCGAGGAGAGATTACTATTCTCAAAGTGTCATAAATCTGTGGAATTCATTACCCCAGAGTGCAGTGGACACAGGGACATTGAGTAAATTTAAGGAGGAGATAGACAGATTTTTAATTGGCAATGAATTAAAGAGTCATGAGTATGGGCAGGAAAGTGGAGTTGAGGTTGAGATGAGATCCCCCATGATCGTCTTGGCAGATCCAGCATGAGTGGCTTCCTGTTATTGTTGAAAATTATTTTATTCACATTATTGATCACCTTATTTAGATAATTATAGTCAGAATCATTTAGGTTTGTGGAATACACAAAATTTTGTGATGAATAAAATTAATCTTACTGGAACAATATTGACAAGACATGTATAAAAACTAAACATTTGGCAGGTGGTTGATAGTAGGAGGTTATACATGTTAATGCTAAAATAATAGATGAAATTATTGATTGAAATTGCATACTTTTAACTGGCTTGGATTTGCAAACAAGATTTTACTGTAGTAGTTGGAATATTATGACCACGTTGTTCACTAACCATAGAAAACAAAGGTTTGTAGCCAATCTGTTCACACATGTCTGTGACAGGTAGGACTTGAGCCCTAAGGTAAGGACCCAAAGGTAGGGGCAATACCCTGTGGCTAGAGTTCCAATAGAAAACAACTATTCGATTTTCTTTTTAATCAACTTATTTAGAGATGTTAAAAGAACTGACCATCAAAGTTTCTACAGGTATGTAAAGAGAAAATGATTGGTGAAAACTAATATGGGTTCCATATGGGCAGAAACAGGGGAATTTATAATGGGGAGTGAAGAAATGGGCTGATGAACTAAATTAATACCTTGCTTCTATCATTGCAAAAAAGGACACAAATAATGCAGCAGAAATGATGGGGAACACAGGGTTTAATGAGGGAGAGGAATTGAAGCAAATCTATATTAGTAGAGAAATGATCTTTGAAAAATTGATGGGACTGAGGGAAATAAATCCCCAGGGTCTGATAATCTACATCCCATAGTATTTAAAGAAGTGATTCTTGAAATAGTGGATGCATGAATGGTCATCTTCCAAGGTTCTTTAGCCTCTGGAACAGTTCCTGCTGATTAGAGTGTAACTAATGTAACCCCATTATTTAAGAAGGAAGGTAGAGGGAAAATTGGGATTTATGGACCAGTGATCCCGACATCAGTATGACTAACATCAGGGAAATGCTAAATTCCATTATCAACAATTTTATACCAGAGCACTCAGAAAACAGTGGCAGAATCAGACACAGTCAGCATGGACTTACAAAAGAGTAATTAAACTTGACAAATCTACAGGAAGTCTTCAAGGATCTAATGAATAAATTTGATCAGAGAAGCTACTGGATGTTGTTTCTTTGGACTATCAGAACGTTTTCGACAAAGTCCCACATAAAAGATGAATGTCTAAAATTAATGAACATGGAATTGGGGTTGGTATATTGAGATGGATAGAGAATTGGTTTTCAGTTAGGATACAGCACAGGAATAAATGGGTCTTCTTCTGAATGGCAGGCAGTGACTCATGGTGCACCACAGACATTGGTAGTAGGACACCAGCTAATCACAATATATGTTAATAATTTAATGAGGGAACTCGATGTAATATTTCAAAATTTTCGGATGACACAAAGCTGGGGGAAGTGGTGTGCTGTGAGGAGGATGCAAAAATATTTCACTGTGATTTGGACAGGCTGAGAGAATGAGGAGGGATCTCAGGGATCTCAAAGAATCCTTCAAAATTCTAACAGGAATAGACAGAGATACAGGAAGAATGTTCCAGCTCAATATTTTAATCATGTCTTCCCCCATATTCCCTCGATCTTTTTAGCCATGAGACCCATATCTACCCTTTGCCAAAACACAATGTTTCAGCCTCAACCACCTTCTGTGGTAGAGAATTCCATAGGCTCAACACTCTCTCGATGGGGTAGTCCAGAATTAGGGATCTTGGTTAAGGATAAGGGGGTAAACCTTTTAAGGCTGAGATGAAGAGAAATTTCTTTACCCAGAGGGAATTGAACTTGACGATCAGCCATGATCATAACGATCAGGCTTAAGGTTGAATGGCCTACTCCTGCTCCTATTTCCGAAGTGTTTCTGTTTCTCTTTCCTGGTAACATATGGCACTGATCTTTCTCCCTGGCACAAACAACAAAAGATTACTCCATTCTTCAATGCCACAGCATTTATAAGTGAAATTATGACGATAAAATATTGTTTACGTCCTATGACATAAAAAGTTGTCATGCTTTAATTTTCACTGCAACTATGTAAAGCTGCTAAAAGAACCACAAATGAACAGAAAGCATTGATGTTAAATGTTGATATTAGTCTATGCCATACAGTTGTTTGATGACTATTATATTGTAAGGACCACAGTAGACATTTCTCGCCTCCATTTGCACCATGTCAGTATGGATGCCAATGTATGATGCTGCTAGTCCAGCCTAGAATTAAACACATTAACATATTTAACAATATATCAAAGTATCGGGTTGCACTTAGTTTCTTTAAATAGAAGATGTGGTAAACTTGAAGCATCTAATGTTGATGAGAAGTGTTACACTGATACATCATATTCATCAGCATTGATACTTATCAGCTTACATATTTATAAGGAGCAATAGTATATTAGAAACAGCAGTTGATCAATAACAGCAACAGTTTGTATTTATTTGGCACGTTTAGCCTAGTAAAATATCCCTAGATACCTAGTGGAGCATTATCAAGCAAACAACAACAAAAAAACTGGTATATTCATATAGCTTCTTCAATATGATTCTAAGTCCCAGGCTCAAGGATTCAAATGGCTGCCTCACATCTTCGATGTTTCTATGCTATCATACACCTGTGGAGCTAAGCAGGACTTGAACCCTGGCCTCCTTGTCTTGAGGTAGGGAAATGACCACCGTACCACAAGAGCTCCAGAAATCCGAGGTTAAAAGAGTGATTTACATTTGAGCATGATTGAAGAAACTGAATCAACTTGCAAGAGGAGAGCTGGGAAATTTAAATCGTGATCTAAATTGATAGAATGGCTGTACATGAAATTTGTTTAGAATCAGGGAAAATCCGACAGAAAACAATTACATATGATAGAATTACCAAACATCTATATTTAAGGCACAGCAGTTTCTCACTCAATTTACAATGGAATTGATTGCCACTAAAATAGAAATTAGCCAAGAATGGAAAGGAACTTTATTTAAAAAAAAACAATTTGGAAAAGAAGAATTCAGACTTGCAGGAGATAAAATGAGGACACCTTAAGATCTTGAGCAACGGCATTAAATTTGCTCGCTATAACAAATTGTGTGATGCAGTCGGTGGACAGTGTGTATAGGCACCGTAGATATTTCTCAATCCTATCTTCCCCTAATTAAACTGAAGTCTGAATCACGATTCTGCTGCACACTGAAAGCACCCAAGAGAATGATTCCTTCAGTAAAGTTTGAATTCCACTTTAGCAGAATTTGTTAATTTTGTGTGTTGAACACAAAACATTGCTTCAATTTCAGCCAGTTTGTACAAACAGTCAGGAAATAAAATAACTTAATTTCACATAAAACTCTTTTGGCTTTTTGTAAAAATCAGTTTTCCAACAGAATTGAGTGTTTTTAATCTCTTGTCTCTGTTTTCTAGATGGTTAATTATATGCTTGGTTTTGATTTTTCCTATCAGTCGGACTATAGCTTTAATCCTGTGTGGTTTGAAGTTATGTTCATTCAAATCCTAAACTCTCAGCAAGGAAGATGTGGTGGTATGTTAAGGAAGATTGACATCAGTGACGGGTGCTCTACAAAAAGACCCCCTCTGTTCTGTCACTTTTCTCTTAGCTCTGCAAATGTAGAAAGATATTTTACAAACTGAAAGGTACTATTAATCAATCCAGCTCAGGGGAGATTAAGACTGTCAAGTTCAAAGCATCAAATGCCTATCACCTGGATTTGATATAGTTGTATCTCTTTCAGAAAACAAGCATCTTTCACAGATGAGATATCCATCATTGTCAGAAAGCCCCAAAGTCTACAAATTTCCAGAATGATGTCCTCAGAATTGTTCTAAGATTTAATAATTCAGTAATAAATTACGTATCTTTTGACACTTGATGTATGTATTTCTTTCTTTTTAAAGGAATACCCAAGCTGCAATACTTGCTTGAAATCATATTATTCTAAAGTTTCCCCGATGCCATTATTTCCAACAGGGTGTAAAGTTGTTGCAGTGCTTTCAGATGTGGACCCTGATTTTAGTGTTACCTCAATCCCATGAGCATCAACATATTCAGTAGCTATAGGTCAGTGTACTGAATATTCCAATCTCTGTCAAAACTGACAAATGCCAGAGGTGAGATGCATGACCCATTCCTTTAAAGATGGAATGATTCACTTAGCCATTTGTCTAGCAAGTAACAGGCAGATCCTACTGTTTAGCTACAACTTAACTAGTTATTCACCTCAATAATTTTAAACTAAAATTGAAAGAGAAACAGAAAATTGGAAATGAAGCAATTGGGTTTCTTTCTGTGAGGTCTAGCTGGTTTAATCACCACATCTTACCAAACTCACCTCATTAACTACCTACCCTACCATAGTGCTCTCTTGTCTGATTCTAGTCCCATTCTACCGCTCACTGTACCCAGATAATCTCATCATTGCTGGGAAGTCTGGAATGGATCAGCCTCCATAGTGCTAGTGCTATCTCTTACAGGGATGTCGTACACCCGGATGAGCATTGTTGATCTGGAGTTGCCTTGCACCATTCCTGACATTTGCCTCAGACATGGTAGAGAAGGGAAAATTGCCACCCTGCTTTGTGGGTATGGTCCTGGAGATCCTGGTGAAAGGAATAGTGCAGAGTGGGACAGCCTCACCCCCAGCACCAGCAGAGGAGACCTGGTCTGAGATTGCAACCCAGTCAGTGCAGTCTCAGCCATTTGGAGGAAGGCACAATAATGTAAGGAGAAAGTCAATGACCTTTTCCACTCTGTCAGCCTGTCATCACCTTCTTTTCTATACCTTACACTCACTAACAAGTTACTCATGATGTCGAGAAAGCCCTCACTGGTCTTCTCATGTGGTTCCGCTAGACTTATCACCATATCCCATTTCATTCAGGCTGCTATAAAATGCAGCCATGTACAAGTATTTTAAATTTACTCAGCCGAGTCGACTGAATGTGTGTTCCGTTCAGGCAAGTTTGGATTGCCAGTAACTAAATCTGATGTAAATAACAATATATGCAAGATATTCCACTTTCTGTTACTTTAGTTAAAAGCTTAGAAATATAACTATGTAATTGCATATCAAATTGATTATTCAGAAATAATCAATCAGAAAATGTAGTTTCGGTGCACATGACCACCAAGTTAAACTGAATTATTAAATTTAAATTTAACCACACACTTGGTTTTGATATAAAGGTCTTTCTCATAAAATAAGTCAGGTTTTGGATATGGGTGCAGAATGCTCTTGTGAGATTACATTAAGAACCATAATTGTGTGTTTTTAGCCAACACATTTACTGTACAGTGTGTATTCGAACTAAAACTGTACCATTGAAGGCAATAGCACTCCATGCACATTACAGTTGGCTACAATGCTTCAACTACACCTATTCAAGTACCAGTGGAATTCTCTTGATTCTTTCTACGTTTGGATCCAGTATCAACTTAAACAACACAACAAATTTTATAGCATCCTTAATTACAGAAAACACCCCTCGACATTTCATTAAATAACTAAATGGCGAACAAACACAGTTAGGATCCCAGTTGATGGTAATACTGGACAAATCAAATCCCCGAATTAAACCTGGCTTGATAGATCATAAAAAATACACTTCATAGCTTAAGTCAGTAGTTATGTATGTTGCAGATTAGATCCAAGTTTAAAATCTTGAAACATTCACACTGCAAACTAGCAAACTGCTTTATTCAATGACAATGAGCAATCAGCAGGAGAGACCGTGATCTCTCAGTCTAATTCAGTTGGCTGCTAAGCTTGATCCAATTAGCAGTCATTCTTTTTCCTACCAGTCATTTGTCCTTGACCTGTAATTGTTAATGCCACTTAGAAGGCACGACTGAGTTTTTAAAGGTATTTAGAAATTAACATGCTTAGATTTCCTAGATAAATAGAGAAACACACGGAAACTGTAGATTCAACCAATCCTGTCAGAGATATGATGCAAGCATACTTGAATTAAGAACTTCTGAAATTTATTTTAGCTTGACTAACTCAAAAAAACATTCTCACAATTTAAATAATTTAACAGCTACTCCAATATGTAAGTAACTTGACATGAGTTATATTTACTTTTGCCAGGATGAAACTTAAAACAGTACAGCACAGTACAGGCCCTTCAGCCCACGATGTTGTGCCGAACTTTTACCCTTAATTAAACTTAATTAATTAAGGCAAAACAAGACTCTTTGGATTCCAAATTTTAGGAATTTTACTAAAGGAAAGATATACATTACAAATGTGTAGCTATTATTTTTAGAGATCCAGCTAATTGTGTATTCCGTTGAATTATAGTTTGCAGAATTCACCCCATTAGGCCCCTGATCTCAGTCTCAAACCCATTTGTGGAGATTGTCACATGTGGTTCATTGTCTCTGGATTTCCCCTGTTTTGATTAGCAATGAAAACCTAGCACTGCATTCAACCCCTCTATGACCATTACACCATGTCAGAGTCAAACTTTTCCTGATTTCATGATTGACTCTAGCTGTTGATAGGTAAGTTTCGCTGACTTTTACTTACACCTTCTCTCTGGAGATCATTTTACCTATGTATCTCAGGAATGAATCTTACATTTTATTTTGCTAAATCCAAATTGCATTAATTTTTTTTTGGAACGTGAGGTGCAGCACTAAAATGCATAAGAGAACTCTGTGTGAATTGGAGATGTAGACTAGGGTTCTTCAACACACTGACACATGTCAGATGTCGAGCTTGTTTGAACGGGTTTGTTCAGGTAGGAGTGTAAACGTTAATGAGGTGAGTTTTGGCTTTCATAAGGCACTCATCAATCAATGATGGCTGTTAACTGGCATCTCCCTGCTGCCTAGTGAGAAACTTAGTAATTCACTTGGGGAAAGCAAAAAAAGGATGGATCAAGGTGGTATCTGTCGAGATGGTCCTCATTGCACTTGTCTCCCAATTCTGTCACTTAGTTTCAGAAACTTTTCTGATTTAGTCCACTGACAGGAAAACAATAGCATTTTTTTCACACTCTTTCATAGTCTGATGCTGAACAACTCTCTAATAATTAGGTCAGATTCTGCAAGGCTGCTGTATACAGTCACATAAAACTTATCAAAGATTCCCTTGATTAAGCAGTTTCAATGGCACTTCCTTATTACAGAAAATAATTTCAACTTAGATATTTAATATTAGATGAAAACCCAATCCTTCTAATCTGATCATTGATTCCTTAATTGTAATTGGACTCCACCAAGATGCAAACCTTACAAATAGCTTCTTCAAGACTTGGCTCTACTTAGTACAGAGACAGAATGACTGCTTCAGCCGCAATATAATATTAGACTGACTTATTTGATCTTGTTTGTTACTAGAGTGAATAGTTAAGTTGACTAGCACAGAAACAGGATATTGTGATCACTATGAGTAGACTTTTCGTAGATAGAGTCTTTTAAATACCTTTGCAATATCTTCAGGACAAGTATTGTCTTCTGATATCCTATTCAACATTCCCTCTACTACCAAGATTATAAAAAACATATTATTGGGAATACTAACAATAAAGTTACTTTGCAACAATGAATTTGGGGTCATGATTGAAATGTAATTCTGAAGAGGACATACCTCCTCCTTCCTGTTCTATATTGCCATCAGTTTCCTATCACTCATTACTAAGATACTCCTTATACATACAGCTTTTGTATTCTGCTGCCAAGATAATGCTGTCCTTGCAAACAAATGTCACCTCTGGTAACAGTTACTTCGATTCTACGGCACAAGAGTCATTTGGCCCATTGTATTTGTGTCTGCTTGCTGAAAGAACTATCAGTTAGCCCTACTTCCTTGCTCTTTCCCCATTGTCCTGCACTTTTTTTTTCCCTTTTTAAGTGTATATCTAGTTTCAGTTTGAAAGCTACTACTAAATCTTCTTCCATTGTACTTTGAGGCAATATACTTCCACACAACTTGTTGGTTGCCAACTCCCTAACTAGTAAAAACTGTCCCTGCCTATCTGCTCGAACAAAACTGGTCTTAAATTTATATTGCTTCATTGTATGCATATCTATATTTGGTCTCCTTTATTACTGTGACTGAAATACACATGGTGACAGACTGGACTGATGATTGTCTTGCATTGCCCATCTGTCTGGTACGTTCAACCATGTCGGCAAATTCATAGACTTGTAGTGCTGTCCCTCCTCACTCTCTCTGTGATCACAGAGGAGCTATTATCCAGATGATTGCCAACTGGAAAAGAAAATAAGGGAACATAATTCTCATGGATTTGCACACAGCAGGAAGATTTTTGCTTTGGAACATTCTTTGTTCCACTGTTCATGGTAGGCCTGTTATTCTTTAATTTGAGAGTGACTGATTCAGCTCACATAATCACTGTAAGCACTATGCCTTCAATTTGATGTTTCTTGTTGCGTTTTACAATTTTCCTCTATCCCAGCCTGTCACAGAGAGCTTTTATTCTTGCGTGATAGGAGACAGCATAAATAGTTGGCATCTGTTCATACAATCGGGAGGATTGAAAGAAGAACTTAGAAAATTATGAGAAGACATATCAATTTGTGGAAAAATAATTAGGAGAGTCTTTAGGAGAAGAACTTGAACAATTTTAATGAAGGAATGAGGCTAGTGACTCTTAAAGTGATGTAATCCCTTCGAAAAGTAGTAGGAAAAGATTTTTTAATGTTTTTCAGATAAGCATTGAAATAATGTAATTCATGACAATTCAGATCAACAGAATGTAATCAAATTTCTTGTGCATGATGTTGTTATGACAAAATGATGCACAGCAATTTTGTTGCTGTCGTCTCCACTGATCAAAGCCACAATAAATCTCCTTTGTGCATTTTTTTAAATGAGATGGTGAATTAACCAAAATCACAGTATAGTTATTGTATATTGTTGGTGCATATAATACTTTTATTTGGATTATAGAAGTGAGACAGTGGTCTGTGTGTAAAGTAAAGGACCTTGTTGTTCTTTGAAGAAAGTCAGGCAAGGCTTCTAGTGTCCTGGGCAAATTTCATCACCTCTCAGTGCGAGACCTAGCTGTACATAAGCTGACTGTTGTGTTTACTTACAAAAGAAAGTCAAATAATATACCTTAATGACTGTGAACTACTTTGAGAGGTTATATATTACAGAAAAGTTGCTGCATAAATATGAGTTTTTCTTTCAACCCTGACAGCTTGACCTCTTTACAACTGAGATGAGTCTTGTGGATGATTCTGTAGCCTTTCTGTATATTATTTGTTATAAGGTGATCAGAACTGAATATTGGACAGAACAATATCCGACCAGCCGTAGAAAAATGTCTTCAATATTGAATTTTATTGATTTGGTTGTATATTCCACATTCTATTAGTTGTTTTACACTGAGAAGGAAGTTCTATCGTGAAACCTTAGGCCACACATACCTGTGATGAGAAAATTACTAATGATATCTTTCCTTGTTCATCGTCCTGACAAAGATAAATAATATATCACAGAATTTTGGTCAGGTTTGTTATTTTCTGGGGAAATCTGCTTTGTTAAAAGGTGAGTGAGTGAAAGAAGAGAGTTTCACTCTTATGTAGGAAATAAAGATACCAGCTTGTTTATCATGTACTTACTAGGCTGTAATTAGCCATAAATGATAACCTAATGGGTTTCATTAGAGATGACTGCTGTGGTCCCTTAGCTGTGCTACTACAATGAGATCCCGATGAAAAACATTTACCACTTGCTGTGACACAGATAGTCACACAGAGTGCACATTCAAATGAATGTCTGCTGAGGAAATTTCTCTAACCTGCGACAATGTGACTTGATGTATCTATGCTTATTCTTTGAAAGCAAATGCAGATGTTAGGTAATTTTATATAAGAGAAGCAGAGACTACCATGCAAAGACAAGACACTGGGGATTCTAAAAAAGTGAAATAAAACACAAAATGCTGTGAACACTCAGCAGGAAGATAGCATCCATATCCATGCTGAGTGATTTCAGGATTTTCTGTTTTTGACAGAGCCAGTGTTATTTTGGATACCACATTATTGCAGAAGGAAAGTGTATTTTCATATTTTGATTTAAACATCAAAACTTGTACATGTGGAGATCTTATGGTACAGTAATAGTGCCCGTGCCTCTGAGCCAGAGGTTAATGTCTACTCAAGGGCTTGATGGCTAAGTGATATGTTCATAATGTGTCCAACAAAGTTGAGTATCCTCTTGTAAATCATTCCAATGTACTCCAATGGCAGCCAGCCATGGTCAGCTATGGGATGGAAAGACAACTGGAGCATCTACCATCACTGTTCATTACTCTGGACTACAACATTTATGTAAAAGTGCTTATTGCTACTCAAATTCCTTGGTGTGGTCAATTTTCTTGGCTGCTGGACATTTGGTGTGGATCATATTGATACCAATAACATGAGTTCTACTCTGTTTTGAATGGGATAGATTTGGGACCTGCCTCCTTATCCTATATGTGGTGAAGGGCGAAGCACTGTAGGAGAGACCTGCCTTTGGGAGAGAACAGAAAAAGTTTGTACATCAAACAATGTTAGTATATTTTCCATATTGACACTTCAATCAAGTCCAGGATGTTGAACTTTTGAACTTTAACTGGCTAGTTGCAAGTTCTACACTGGTTCAGTGAGGAAAATTAACAATAAGAAGATTTGGAACTAGAGCCTATTTCTCCATTGAGCACCATTGATCCAATCATATTTAATTAGGTTTGCTGAAGAGCAAACAGTTATTTGCAGTACTGCAGTTATTTTATATACAGTCCCAGAAATACAATAAAGTTGACTACAACATATCTTGCAGTTTTCTACACAGCACGAAACTTTGAAGGAATTTATAAATTAACTTGTCTGTATATGGAATGACACATATTGCAGCATTAATTATCTTCATATTAAAGTATTTCTCCATTGTAATATTGCAATGCATACTTGCTCATCACTGACATAGGTAACTGTATAAATTGATATATAATTACTGAGAACTTTATTTAAGAGGTTGTCAGTGGAAAAAGCTTTCAGATAGTTAAGTCTAATTGGGCATAGATGGATTTGGTGGAATGAATCTCAACATAACCGAATCCTTTATCATCAACTGTGAGACTCAGCAATGAAAATTTAGAAAACACAGTCTTTTACCAAATAATAAAATCTGAATTCCTATAGGCAGAGTTTAATTCTATTATACCTGTGAGTGTGTGGTTTTGCCTGCATCATGCCTAGGTGGAAAGTGATTAAAGATCTATTACATTGACTCTGGACATGCATCCAGACTGAAGAATGCTACGGGGTATTTCTGCCTCTGTGACAACTTCACTCCAGCTTTTTCTTTTGTGTGCAGCTGAACTCCTACCACCAATGTCATTCCCAGTGGGAAATCCCCCAATGTTATTCTTCTGAGGGAAGAATTGAAAGAATTGCAAAATGGAGGTGTGGTTGCACCTATGTCTATTAACCAGCATCCATCTCCAAAAAGAGATCTACATACCTACAGTTGACATATTACTCAAAGAGGTGACTTCAAATCCCAGGATAGGCTGCAACAGCCAACCATATTGAATAAGTCTGGCTTGAATGATTGGCTGACCCTTATTAGCTAGTTAGTGGCAGTATCCCAATCACAAAATATCAATTGCAAACAGTCTGTGCACCACCTTATAGGAAGAAGGTGAATTCATTGCAACGAGTGCAGAAGTGGTTTACAAGAATGGTTCCAGAAATGAGGAACTTCAGTTATGAGAATAGAATGAACAAATTGGGACTATTCTCCTTGGAGAGAAAATGTCTAAAAGGAGACCTCATCAAGGTTTTCAAAATCATGAGTAGTCTGGATAGAGCAGATAGGGAGAAACTGTTTCTGCTGACTAAAGGAACAAGAAAAAGAATATCTAGGTTTAAAGTGATCTGCAAAGGAAACAAGGCTGAAATGAGGAAAAATGTGTTACTGAATGAGTAATTAGGGTACGCAATGCACTGCTGGAGCTGTGGTTAAAACAGATTTAATTGTGGCATTCAAGTGGGCATTGGTTGATTATTTGGATAAAAGTAATGTGCAGGGGTATTGTGAGAAAGCAGGAGATTGGCAGTGGGTACTGATGCTCTTTTAAGAACATAAAACATAGAACATAGAACAGTTCAGCACAGTAATGTGCTGACCTATTATCCTACTAAGATCAATCTACCCTGCATACCCTACGTTTTATGATCCTCCATCTGCCTATCCAAGAGTCGCTTAAACGTCTCTAAAGTATCCGACTCCACAACCACTGCCGGCAGCACATTCCAAATGCCCACCACTTTCTGCATGAAGAACCTACTTCTGACATCTCCCCTACACCTTCCTCCAATCACCTTAAAATTATGCCCCTTCGTAATAGTCATTTCCGTGTATATATACACACACACACACACACACACACACCTTATAACCACCAAAGACCTATTAGGACCAGATTAAAAGGATCAATGATCAATGCCTAGAGCAATTCACAAATCATCACATGAAAGTTATCATTCTTTAAAACACTATTAGCTGCAAATGTACTCTCGGTATATGGCTCTTCAAATGTGCGGTAGAGCAAGGCCTTTGACAAGGCATCGCATGGTGGGTAGCTGAGTAAGGTTAAAACTCACGGGATCCAGGGAGAGCTGGCTAATTGGATATAAAATTGGCTTTACGGTAGAATACAGAGAGTGGTGGTAAGGGACAACAAGGTGCAGGGCTGGATGAACACAGCAGGCCAAGCAGCATCATAGGAGCAGAGAGGCTGACGTTTCGGGCCTAGACCCTTCATCAGAAAAGGGGGAGGGGAAGGGGGTTTTGAAATAAATAGGGAGAGAATGGGAGGCGGATAGAAGAGGGATAGAGGAGAGGATAGGTGGAGAAGAAACAAACAGGTCGAAGAGGCGGGGATGGGGCCAGGAAAGGTGAGTGTAGGTAGGGAGTTAGGAAGGGGATAGGTCAGTCCAGGGAGGACGGACAGGTCAAGGGGGCGGGATGAGGTTGGTCGGTAGGAGATGGAGGTGCGGCTTGAGGTGGGAGGAGGGGATAGGTGGGAGGAAGAACAGGTTAGGGAGGCAGGGACGAGTTGGACTGGTTTTGGGATGCGGTGGGGGGAGGGGAGATTTTGAAACTTGTGAAATCCACATTGATACCATTGGGCTGCAGGGTTCCCAAGCGGAATATGAGTTGCTGTTCCTGCAACCTTCGGGTGGCATCGTTGTGGCACTGGATGGACATGTCGTCTGAGGAATGGGAGGTGCAGTTGTTTGTTGCGAACCGAGCGTAGGTGTTCTGCAAAGCGGTCCCCGAGTCTCCGCTTGGTTTCCCCGATGTAGAGGAAGCCACACCGGGTACAGCGGATGCAGTATACCACATTGGCAGATGTGCAGGTGAACATCTGCTTGATGTGGAAAGTCTTCTTGGGGCCTGGGATGGGGGTGAGGGAGGAGGTATGGGGGCAGGTGTAGCACTTCCTGCGGTTGCAGGGAAAAGTGCCGGGTGTGGTGGAGCTGGAGGGGAGTGTGGAGCGGACGAGGGAGTCACGGAGAGAGTTGTCCCTCCGGAAAGCAGATAAAGGTGGGGAGGGAAAGATGTCTTTGGTGGTGGGGTCGGATTGCAGATGGCGGAAGTGTCGGAGGATGATGCGTTGGATCCGGAGGTTGGTGGGGTGGTACGTGAGGACGAGGGGGATTCTTTTTTGGTTTTTATTGCGTGGACGGGGTGTGAGGGATGAGGTGCGGGAGATGTGGGAGACACGGTTGAGGGCGTTCTCGACCACCGAGGAGGGGAAGTTACGGTCCTTGAAAAACGAGGACAACTGAGATGTACGGGAGTGGAATGCCTCATCCTGGGAGCAGATGCGGCGGAGGCGAAGGAATTGGGAATAGGGGATAGCATTTTTGCAGGAAGGTGGGTGGGAGGAGGAGTATTCTAGGTAGCTGTGGGAGTCGGTGGGCTTGAAATGAATATCGGTTTCTAGGTGGTTGCCCGATATGGAGACAGAGAGGTCCAGGAAGGGGAGAGAGGTGTTAGAGATGGTCCAGGTAAACTTAAGGTTGGGGTGGAAGGTGTTAGTGAAGTGTATGAACTGTTCGAGCTCCTCGTGGGAGCACGAGGCGGCGCCGATACAGTCATCAATGTAACGGAGGAAGAGGTGGGGTTTAGGGCCGGTGTAGGTACGGAAGAGGGATTGTTCCACGTAACCTACAAAGAGGCAGGCGTAGCTTGGGCCCATGCGGGTACCCATGGCTACCCCCTTTGTCTGTAGGAAGTGGGAGGAATTGAAAGAGAAGTTGTTGAGTGTGAGGACGAGTTCGGCTAAGCGGATGAGGGTGTCAGTGGAGGGGGACTGGTCGGGCCTGCGGGACAGGAAGAAGCGGAGGGCCTTAAGGCCATCTGCATGGGGAATGCAGGTGTAGAGGGACTGGACATCCATGGTAAAGATGAGGTGTTGGGGACCGGGGAATTGGAAGTTCTGGAGGAGGTGGAGGGCGTGGGTGGTGTCACGGACATAGGTAGGGAGTTCCTGGACCAAGGGGGAGAAAATGGAGTCAAGATAGTTGGAGATAAGTTCGGTGGGGCAGGAGCAGGCGGAGACAATGGGTCGACCAGGGCATTCAGGTTTGTGGATTTTGGGAAGGAGATAGAAGCGGGCAGTGCGAGGTTGGGGAACGATGAGGTTGGAGGCCGTGGGTGGGAGGTCACCTGAGGTGATGAGGTTGTGGATGGTTTTGGAGATGATGGTTTGGTGCTCAGGGGTGGGGTCTTGATCAAGGGGGCGGTAGGAGGAGGTGTCGGAGAGTTGGCGTCCGGCCTCGGCGATGTAGAGGTCAGTGCGCCATACTACAACTGGGGTTGTTTTCAGTCTGGAGGCCTGTGACCAGCAGTATGCCACAAGGATCGGTGCTGTTACTGTGCTGTTATTTGTAATGTTTATAAATAATTTGGATGAGAATTTATGAGGTATGGTTAGCACGTTTGATGGTATAGTGGACAGTGAAGAAGGTTATCTGGGAATGCAGCCAGGTCTTGATCAACTGGGCCAGTGGGCTGAGGAATGGCTGATGGAGTTTAATTTAGATAAATACAAGGTGTTGCATTTTTGTTGATCAAACCAGGGCAGGACTTATACTGTGAATGATAGGGCCCTGGTAAGTGTTATAGAGCCATGAGATTAGGGATACAGGTTCATAGCTCCTTGAAAGTGGAGTCACAGGTCGACAGTGTGGTGAAGAAGGCTTTCGGCATGGTTGCTTTCATCAGTCAGAGCATTGAATATAAGAGTTGGGAACACTTGTTGTAGCCGTACAAGACGTTGCTGAGGCCACATTTGGAGAACTGCATGCAGTTCTGGTCACCTTGCTGTAGAAAGGATGTTATTAAACTAGAAAGAGTGCAGAAATGATTTACTAAGATGCTGTTTGAACTGGGAAGTTTGAGTTATAGGGAGAGGTTGGAAAGGCTGGGACTTTTTTCTCTGGAGCATAGGAGACTGAGGGGTGACCTGATAGAGGTCCATTGAATCATGAGAGGCATAGATAAGGTAGATAGCCAACAGCTTTTCCCCAAAGTAGGGAAGTCTATATCTAGAGGGCATAGGTTTAAGCTGAGAGGGGAGAGATACAAAAGGGTCCAGGAGGCTATTTTTTCACATACAGGGAGGTGAGTGTCTGGAATGGGATGCCAGAGGTAGTGGTGGAAGTGAGTACAATTTTGTCATTTAAGAAACATTTCGAATGATATGTGGAAGGGATAGGTATGGAGGGATATGGACGAAGTACAGGCAAATGGGACTAGTTTAATTGTGAAAATGGTGGTATGGGCAAGTTGGGCTGAATGACTTGTTTCCATGTTGTAGACTTCTATGACTTTATGACGGTATGACCCCGGAAGCAACGCTCATAAGCATTGAATCCAATTCTGACATCGCCATCTGTGATAAAGTTCACAAGTTAAATGAGGTTAAATCTAATGAAATAAGTTGTTAAAAAAAACCCAGCTTGCTGTGGATGCAAGCCTGATTGGCTGGTATAGTTCTTGTACAGTAAGACAGGACAAGTAATCCATCAATCAATGTGATGGCAAACAGATTGCTAATGCATCTAGAGCAAATTAATTTGTAAACAGGGAGAGAGTTGTGCTCTGATCAGTGGTTTCCTTATGAAGAATGATACCTTTCACATGATAATTTGTGATTGTAATGATGTGGTTATAGACAAAGTGATACAACTCTTGTTTTCATGACTTGCTTGTAGCTGTAATTGTATGAATGTCTTTTTTCAAAGTATCCATAAATCTTTCAACTTCTCCATTAACACTTGGCCAATGTGGTATGATTTTTCAAGGAGTGAAACTTGAGTAGTTTATAAATTTACTCAACTATTTGCCATTGATTGGGAAACAAGGATCACATCTTTCCATTTGAGGGACTCCAAACACAGTGCAAATCTAATTAAACTTTGGGACAACTGTTTGTTGAAGTAAGTACAACTACTTCCCCAACTGGGAATCTGCTATACTCATGAGTGACAATAAGCTGGTGTTCACCACTGTCCAAATTTGCCAAATCAGTGCTAACTTCTATCCATGGACTTACAGCTACTTCAGGCATATTGAGAATCTGACAAAGATTTGACAAGCAGTTGCTTGACAGGACGAACTCTGATTGAGTGTGTTAATTCAGTTTTGACTGAGTTGCAGTCATTGTGCTGAGGTTTCAAAAGCATCTTCCAATTCTTCTTCTCCATAATGGAGAAGGAAGGCCTTTTCCTATTATGTTCTGTGATTGTTAAACCTGCCATTGCACCTTCAAACCATCACAGCCTTTTTTGCCAACATAGGAATACAGATAATGGCTCTGAATGTGCATCAAATCATCATAGGTTGTGCATAAACATTGCCCTCTTGATCAGACTTGCTGTGACAGTAAATGAACAGGAATCTGGGATCATGCTCTTTTCAAAGAAAAATCTCCAAAATATTCAAGATTATTCCTTTTTGACTGCATGGGTATTACATTTCTCTGTACTTTTCTGTCAAAACTTTGCCAATTGTTGCAAATGCATTAAATTGTAAAAAAAAAACCCTTTTTACCCATTGGCCATACTTATGTTTTCATATTCTGAACCTTTACTTTGTTTTCTTTCCTTTGAACGTTATTTACACAATGCATCAATTTGGCTGTAAATTGCACCCTATCTAAATGATATCCACACATCAGAAAATCTACTATACTAGGACTGATTAGAACATATCTACACTATTCTGTTTTGCACAGTCTATGCTTTAGATAGATCTATTCCAAATCAATCTCTCTATTAATTTGATATTTTTGCCTTGACAGTCATTTTTATAAATTTAAAAAAAATTATATCTTTTTGTTTGAAATCTGAAAGATGAATGCCAACATCAGTTTGTCCCAAGCGAGACTCCACATCTCTAATAGTGAATAATATATGAAAGTGCAAAGCTTAGGAAAATGTGCATTTGAAGCTGACAGCACATTTTTTAGATCAATCTATTTAACATATGTGGAAAAAGATATATCTTAGAGCTGAGCAAAATTGTAGCAGGGAATGAAACATTGAAATATTTATTCACTTACGTTCAAAAGCGCAAGTTTATAAGAATGAAGAATTGTGAAAATTGAAACTCTTAGGTTCAGACAAAATGGAGAAAGTGTTCTTAAGAATAAGAATAGAATAATTTGCATTTGTACCACTGTTGCTGTCCTGTTTATGGCTGTCCTGTTTAAACTTTCTGTCCATCTCTTTCCTTAATTCAATTTGACTGAGGTTCCACTGGAATCCTTATTTCCTTGCACGTGCAACTTAACTTATGTTTTCCCACCACTGCCTTTTTACTTGCAGAATGAAACTATCTTGGACACAATCAGCTCATCAACAAGGAGACAAGTGTATTAACGCAATCACTGTTGCTTTGTGAGATCACATCAACAGCTGCTACTCAAATTGCTACCATGCTGCTTTTACACAGAAGTGAAATATTTCTGTTTATTTCAAATATGTCTCGAAATTGCTAAGAATGGTCAAAATAAACAGCGCACTTTTAAATTGCTTAAACATGCATGGAAGGCAATTATTTTATTTGGTACAGAAGCAAGTAGACACAATTACAAACTCATTACAGATGGAAGGGCAGGAACTGTTTCTATGGCATGTCAGCCACTCAGAGAAAGAGATTGGAGTGCTGCATGCTGGACTCAAAGCAAGTCTCAATGCTGGAGGCAGATGCAGCTTTTTCTTCTTTGTTTTCCTATATTTTCATCTATACCTGTGTAAAGTTATGTATGGATATCTGCTCATTGGTATAAGTCATGTTTGTAAATAATTTTGGGAGCATTAAAGAATTTACATGTAAATAAAACATTTCAAGACTTCAAGATTCCAAAGACCATTGTAACCAAATGAAGTACTTTTCCAATGTCTTGTCATGTAAAAATACAATTGTCAAACAGTTTGTATTAAGGTCCCACAGGCAGCAATTAAGTAAATAAGCAGACATTCTATTCTTGTGCTGGTGTTGCTGAATAGATATTGTACAAAACACCATGAAGACTTCCCCTCCCCTACAACCACTATGGAATCATTTGCACTTACTGGAGAAGGCAAATGGCTCATCCAGAAGATAGCATTTCTGACAGTGTCACACTCCTGCAGTACCACACTGAATTCTTAACTGAGATTTCTTCGTTTATCTCTTACGTTCTTCTGCTTTTCCTCTTCCCTTTGAAGTAAAATACATGGTGACTTGCAAGAGAACACAACTGCTGAACATTGCAATCCGCATTTATGCAACTTTATGTTGAAAATACAACTTGTAATCCTCACTGATGTGCTTCATATTCATGATTATTTTACACATTTGTGTTGTTTCCTCACACTGTTTCATTTCAAAGAATCAGAGAGTCACGCAGCATGGAAAGAGCTATCAATTTCCTTTTAATAGCTATAATTATATCTGCTTCGATTTTCCTTTCAGGCAGTGAGCCCACATCTGAAAACCTCAATGAAATCTCCCTGTAACAATTGTCTGGTCAAAGGAGAACAATACTAGTTTGTTTAGACTTTTCCTATTGCTGCACTCTCTCATGACAGCATTGTTCCAGTGAATTTCCTCTGCAACCTTTGCAAGGTCTTGCTATCCTTCCAAAAGTGTATTGCTCAGAATTGACTGAAGTTCTCCAGCTGAGGCTGATCAATGAATTAGAAAGTTTTAGCATAACCTCCTTGCTTTACCTCTCTGTCTATCTGTTCATTGTGCAATGGATCTTGTATGCCATTCGAACAATCTTTTCAACTTCACACGATCTTCATCAATAACAACTTATGTAGCATTTCTAATACCATAAAAGGTGCTTCTCATGAGCATTATAAACACATTATGGCATCAATGTTACAACTCTAATGGGAGAGTGCGCTAGTAATTAAGCTCCACTACTCGATAAAATGCAGCGAAAGTGTAAATGTTTACTCAATCAGCAATTGTCAGAAATTTCTCTTTATTACTGTTTTCCAGATCAAAAGAAATGTCCACCAGGCATCTTTAATAGCGTTGAAATAACTTGTTTATTATGCACAACACTTATTCCTACAATAATAGGTAAAACTGGTTCACAACTAATGGTACAACGTGGAATTAAACAATATCACTTTAATCCCAAGCACACACATTCACATGCCAGACAAAACAATACAATTCTGCAGAGATAGCATGGGTTTAGTAAATGGGAAAATCACCTTGGTGCGCCAATAGTATGAATTCAAAGGATAAAGCTTGGGAAGACTTCTTATGGTCCAATTGATTTCCTAACATTGAGATTGCAATGCTGATAGTCGTAGAATTGATGGGGATCCTTAGATCAGGCCTCAGATTTGATGAGAAGAAATTAGAAGTAACAGGTCAGGTTTCTGAGTTTAAGAGAAGGTGAGATTTAAAAACCTGAATAAAAAAGTTGAAAATCAAGTTGCTGCTTGATTTGAAGCCAATAACTAATGGGACTAGGTAAGAATGAAGACAGGGGTAGCAGAGGTTTGGATGACATCATATTTATGAAGAGTTGAGTATGGAAGATTGAGCAGGAGTCCATTTGAATAGTTAGTGCTTAGTGATAGCAAAGGCATTAATGAGATTTTCAGCAGCAGATGAGCTGAGACACATTGAAAACAGGTAAGGTGAAGGAGGTACAAATAGGCAGTCTTAGATATTGAACAAATATGTGGTCAGAAATTCATACCAGGCCAAATATGGCACCAAA
The DNA here is from genome assembly GCF_021869965.1 of Rhincodon typus. Lineage (NCBI taxonomy): Eukaryota > Metazoa > Chordata > Chondrichthyes > Orectolobiformes > Rhincodontidae > Rhincodon > Rhincodon typus. The sequence goes on along the minus strand of NC_063354.1, from coordinate 23,760,936 downwards.
ATTATGAACAGATTGATTTAATCTCACTCTTTTGTCAGGGAAAGGGATATAGTCAGTCAATAACACACAAGAAGCTTGACAACATCCAGGATAAAGCAACTGCTTGATTGGCACCACATCCATGACCATTCACTCGCTCAGCCACCCATGCCTGTACCATTTCTATTACTATATACAAGATGCACCCGGCATCTTTCCCTGCAACCACAGGAAGTGCTACATCTTCCCGTACACCTCTTCCCTCACCTCCATCCAAGGAACCAAATAAACCTTTCAGATCAGACAGAGGTTCACCTGCACATCTGTCAATGTGGTCTACTGCATCTGCAGCTCCCAATGTCGCCTCCTCTACATTGAGACCAAGCGGAGGCTCGGAGACTGCTTTGTAGAGCACTTGCACTCTGTTTGTGACAAATGATAACATCTTTCAGTCACGAACCATTTCAACTCCCCCTCCCACTCCCTGGGTGACATGTCCATCCTGGGCCTCCTCCAGTGTCACAATGATGCCACCCACAAACTGGTGGAGCAGCACTTCATATTCCGCCTCAGGAGCCTACAGTCCAATGACCTAAATGTGGATTTTACCAGTTTCAAAATCTCCCCAGCCCCGGCCTCATCGCATGTCCAACCTTCCCTCTCATCCCTGCCTCCTTGACCTGACACAACCTGTCCATCTTCCTCCCACCTATCCGCTCCTCCCACCTCACTGACCAATCCCCACCACTGCCTACCTGCACTCACCTATCACCATCCCACCTACCTTCCCCAGCCCCACCCCTCCTCTCTCTATTTATCTCAGAGCTCCCTTCACCACCCTCCCATTTCTGAAGAAGGGTCCCAACCCGAAACATCAGCTTTCCTGCTCCTCTGATGCTGCCTGTCCTGCTGGTTCCTCCAGCTCCACACTGTGTTATTTCTGACTCCAGCATCTGCATTTCTTACTATCTCTGAATCAGTCCTGCAGGCTCATTTCAATGAATGTCAAGCAGGATGAACAGGGATCACTTTGGTGATAGGGAAGCTATGGAGGTCAATTATGGGGATAGGAGGCAGCATGATGAGATGCTGAGGGGATAATTGTGAAGGGAGACAACTAAACCCATAGATGGGGATACAATGCAACATGGGAGGGAAAGGGATAATGCAGGAGGGGGAGGGGCTGCAATTGACAGTGAGTGCCACCCTGCCTTTGATGGGAGCAGTGCACCACAATGTCTGGCATAGCAACTTGGTCTACCCTGGGTTGAGGGGCCAAAGTGGGGGTAAGAAAGTTAATTAAATAGGCTTGGTGGCAATACTGGGAAGAACAAAGCCAATGGAGTGGACAGGGAGGGCAACGAAGAATGAAACATGAGGCCTTGTGGGGAAAAGGAGGGAGGGGTTCACTTAGAATGAAAGGCTGAACCTGTGACTCACTCTGTGAAGTGCAAATGCTGTTTTCCTTCATCCTCATCAAATGTGCAAATGTGGGGTTAAGGAGCCCTGACAAAATTAAAATCAATGGAAATTGAAGGGAAACTCCACTAGCTCATGTCAAATTCTGCAAAAAGGAATAAAATCCTGATTGTTTGGGACAATCATCTCTGTCCCAGGCCATTGCTGCAAAAGTTTCTCAATTAGTGTTTTAGGCCCATCAATTTCAGCTGCTTCATCAAATTCCCTCAATGGTAGGAGATGTTTGCCAATGATTGCACACATTCAGCTCCATTTACAACTCCTCAAATTCTGAAATAGACCATTACAATGTGCATTCTGACTTGGTCTGATAAATCTCAAGTAACATTCACTCTGCACAAGTGTCAGATAATCTCCACCAAGAGAGTCTAATTATCATGTTTTGACATTATGGCATCAAATTCCAGGCACTTCCTTTCAATAGCATCAGGGTGTACCTGCACCAGATGGACTGCGACAGTTCTAGAAGGCAGCTCATCATTACCTTCTCAAGGGACAATTAGAGATAGTAGGAACTGCCAATGCTGGAGAATCTGAGATAACAAGGTGTAGAGCTGGATGAACACAGCAGGCCAGGCAGCATCAGAAGAGCAGGAAAGCTGACGTTTCGGGTCTGGACCCTTCTTCAGAAAATTTTCTGTGTTCATCCAGCTCTACACCTTGTTATCTCAAGGGACAATTAAGTGTGGGCAATAAATGTTGACTTTGCCAATAATGCACACATCCCATGAAAGAATTAACATAAAATTTCTAGCAGAAATGAAAGGTGCATCATCATAATGCACGATAACCAAGTTGCAAAAGAAAAGGAAATTAAATCACACATTATGACTTGTATTTCAAAGTTATCAGTGCCAAGAAAGCCAGGGTTCAACGGTGTTATGATGCTCTGTTTTGAGATACGGGAAAGAAGAAGGTGGATATGGCAGAAACCAAACATTAAAATCTCTGCTGCATTCAACTTGTGGAGTATGAAATCCATTATGGAGCATGAAGAGGACCTGTCAGAGTGAGTGTCTGGGCTCATGATTATAAAGGAAAGACTGGAAAAATCAGAAAAATAAAGTATGCAAGGCTGAATGTTATCATATATTTAGGTAAGTGTTAGTTTTGTTGAGTTTCATGAACGGTTTCTTACTGTAATGCCTAATGGGTTTTCTTGCACTATGCATAAATTCGCTTCATTAATGATCATCACCACTCTATGGTTGCACTCTTTTCTGATGCTAGCTGGATTCTATCACTCACCATGGCCAAAATTACTTACCACTGCCAGGATATCCCTTTATACCATTCCTGGTGCCTGGCCCATCTTTAAAGGGCCTTTTGCCCTTGGATAAGCACTGCCAATCCATAGCAGCCCTGCACCGTTTGTGACATTTGTCCTGGATGTGGATGGTAAGGAGAAATTAGTACCTCATTTTCTGGATGGGCAACTGCAGCTCCTGCTTGATTGCGTGGTGCAGAGCAGCGACTTCCTTTAACCCCAGGAGCATCTGAGGTTGCTCCTCAGGTCATTGTGGTCTCAGCCATCTGGAGGAATGCCCAGCACTGAAGGATGAAGTTCAATGCCTCTACATGCTCTCTTCATTGCCAACTCACTCACATGCGATATCTCACCACCTGTGTCCGACCTGCACCAGTACTAACAGCTGTGCCACCCACTGTGATCTCGCTTAACAGCTCCTTTTCTTTCATTCCAGGAGAAAGCCCACATGAAAAACCAACGTGGGTGGTGGGGTGACCAATATTGCGCTCTTCAAACTTTATGAGGAGAGTATTCTGACTCTGACCACCCCTAGTGGTTGGCTGACCATGTCCAAGCCCTTGGACTGGTATCGGAGACTGCCCTTAACCTACTGTGCCAGGACTTGCTGACTGAAGGGTAGCTTCCTGAACTTGACTGAGGACCACTCACAACCATAACCAGGAACCATGATAAGCTTCCTGGAGTTGAGCCTGTGCTAAACGACAAGGCAAGACAGGAACGCTGGGAACCTCATTGCTCTGGCTGAAAGGTGACACTGCAAAAAGACTGGGCAAGGCAGGAAGTGCTATAAGCATCCAGTTCTATTAAAAATGAGTGAGCATTAAGTGAGCAAATGAGCAGCCATGAGATACAACCCAATCTAATCCATGAGCTGGGTGCATGTGCCTGTGTATAAAGTATGATTGAGGCAGCATAGCAATAATGGTTGCTGGTATGCCCCAAGGTTCAGCTTTAAAGTGCAGGAGCATACTGTAAGTGGATTGGAAATGTGCCATGTTGATGTTGGGCACCTGGCACATGTCAGATGCCAACGGTCATCAATGGAGGGAGCTAGTAGCTACTGCCAATGAAATGTGCTCTGAGACGATGGTGCTGAGTGTATAAGATGGAAGTCTGGAGGAGCAAGCAGCAAGTTGAAGTCACCAGGCACTTGCTCTGACTTCCATTTTGGAAATTTTCAACGCTTAGTTTCCTTACAGTGGGTGCGCAATAGAAAACTGCATTTTATGAGGTATGGTTTGCAGTTGCTGAGGCTGCTAACAAGCAATAATCCCCTGTAATAGACTCCTCACTGCTCCTTTGTGAGAATCTTGCAGTCGACACCCAGAACACTGAAAATGCAAAGAGTTGCTCTCGATGTCGAGAAAGAACTTGCTTGACTTCTCGCATAATTCTCCCAGATATTTTCCCACAGGTCAGATTCAATTCAGCCCATAAGTTAACCTATTTGTTCCATTTACTAGAATAAAAATCATAATATATAATAGAAAATTATATTCTAAAATAACTGTCATGAATGTGCTTGAAAAAGATATATGATCATAAGGAATGCAATAGTTTTTCTCATATTCTGAGGTTACATATCTACATAATTAGAACTTACATTTAATTACCGTGCTTGTTTGAAGATAATGGAACCTATAATGCATGGTGACTGCCTGACCAAACTCTCTAACCTGCATTTGATGAGCTTCTTGTATGCTGTTGACGAAATGCGATAGTTAATTGTTGTAATTACTGATACTTGTAAAATAAAAGAAAAATTCAGCTTTTTTTTTCTAACTGCCATTTTCTTATTTTCAAAATGTTCAGAAAATGACCCAGAAATTGTAAATGGAACTTAACAAGTAGGCTGGATCCAGAGACACAAATAATTAAGTAGCAGTTCTCCTGCTCAATTATAGCAAAAACAATTCAAAACACTTGAACATAATCATATCCACCTTTTCTCACTGTTGGTTCTGAAAAAAAAAATAAATGATTATCTCTTTATCAAGCAGATAGAAGCCTTGGATCCACACTGCAAAATTGATGGCTACAGACTAGAAACATTAGGAGCAGGATACTTAGGGATCCAACATGGTTTGTAATGGATCTTTACACAAATATACAAATAGTTACAAAAGGTTACATTCTTTGTTTCTTTTTAAATGAATTACAATATATAGGATGATGAACAACAAGTAATCAGACAATGTTAAGAAGTGTTCATCTGAACTGCGGAACAAATGTTGCTTCTAATTAAATAAAAGTGTTTCTGAGACGTACAAAGCCAAACTCTGTTAATTCCTCAGATATGGGGTGCATTGTATTTTTTAAAAAGTTGGGCCATATTAAAAAGAAGTAGAACAGGTCCTTCTATAATATACTAATAGCATTCATACAGAGAAGCTAATAAATTACTTGTGTTTCCTCCTTGCGTCTCTTGTACACCATCCAGACTCGGCTTCCCATTCTTTCCCTCTCATTACACCTCTCTGACAGACGCAGAATGTTTTCTATATGAGTAAGGTACTTAATAAACACAAGTTATTATTGTTGATTTGGCTGCTAAAATAGAAAAGGAGACACACTTTGTGAAGAGGTATAAGGGAAGGATTTTGTGTTGGAATAATTCTGGGTAAAATCTCCTGGAAAATTTATTTACATCAATTCGAATGTATCTCCTTCATTACATTTAATCTAAACCAGAATTAAATCTTTTAAATGTTCCCACAAATCCTTCCATCTTTAAATTCCCACCCATATTGCTGATCAATATGGATCTGTGTCAAGTGCCTCTGCCTCAGAAACATTAAGGTTGCTTCATGTGGGAGGTCAGACAGCACATGATTCTTTTTGTCTTAGAATCTAATTTTGTCATTGTTCAGGAGATTAATATAATGAGAAGGAATCACTTTCCCAATGTTGTCACAAAGCACTAAGTATTTCAGTCAAAAGCAGATGATAGGCCATACACACAGTAAGGTTCTGTCTACTCTGACTTAAATAGATGGTCAGTCTGAACCTGAATATTTTTGATGGCACAGTGGTCAGCACTACTGCCTCACAGCACCAGGGGCCTGGGTTTGATGACACCCTCGGATGACTGTCTGTGTGGAGTTTGCACATTCTCACCGTGTTTCCTCTGGGTACTTTGGTTTCCTCCCACAGTCCAAAGATGTGCAGGTTATGTGGATTGGCCATGCTAAATTGCCCCTAGTGTCCAGGGATGTGCAGACCTGGTGTATTAGCCATGGGAAATGTGGGGTTATGGGTATAAGGTGGGAGGGTGGTTCTGGGTCAGTTGGCACTTATTGGACTAAATGGCCTCTATCTGCACTGTAGGATTCTTTGATTTATGTTTTAATGCTGCTTATGTATTAAATATTTACAAAATGAAAATAATCTTAAGTTACACAGTTTACCTTTACAGGATTGATATGAATCAGATAGTTTCCATAATGTAAAAAAAAAGTGCACCCTATTATTGTGAAATTTCATTTCAAATTCCAAGTTGAAGCAGCCTAATTGTTCAATGTGTATTTATTAATTTTTGCACCAGTCATCAGGGCATCTTTGAAAGCAGTTTCCAGCTTAGAGTAAATGCATTGTTTACTTTTACCAGTAAGACACCGAACTAAATGTATCCAATATTTTTTATTCTACAGAAAAGAGAAATGATAATTCCATGAATTTGAGTCTGTGTCAGACCTTGGTTCTAGAGTTTGGAGAATACATTATCCACTTACCAAAAGATGTTTTTAAACTAGAAATTATATTTAAATAAAATGTCCAAAGAAGAATGTTCACAAGACTACTTAAAACCATTGTGCAGTCTTGACCTGGACATGCCTTTAGGATGTTCAAACAATAAATAAACAAACAAACTTTGTGGCATATGCTTTACTTGCTGTTATAAAATGTTATTTATTAGTGGAATGCTCTAAATTTAGTGCCTGGTTGATTACAGATCCAACAACACTATGGAAGCTTGGCATCATTCAGGCAAAGGAGTCTGCTTATTTTGGCACCCCAGCAATTCGCTTTCTCCATCGCCAATGCAGAGTGACAACAGTTTGTAACATCTACAGGATATGTGACATCACCTCACCCAGACTCCTTCATGGCACTTACCAATCTGGCAATCTCTACTACCTGATAAGACAAGGGCAGCAGATGGATGGGGAACATCATCACCTGCAAGTGCTCCTGCAAGCCCCATGTCATCCAGATTGGACATATATCTCCATTCCTTCACTGTCACTGGGTTAATACCCTGGAACTCCTCTCATAACAATATCATGTGTGTCCCTTCATCATGGACTGCAGCAGTTCAAGAAATCAACTCACCGCCACATACATGAGGCAATTTGGGGATGTGATGCCCACATCCCGTGAAAGAATAAATTTAAGAATTGGTTTTGTGTAATCAGATTATTTTCTTAAATAAAATTGGAAAATAAGAATATCTACTTTAAAACTGTGCAATTTATTTTTTATAATGTGTTCCAGTCAGTTTTAAAGTTTGATATGGGTGGAATAGCTCTGGAGAGCTGCATGCTTCAACCAATGATGGTGTTGCTGGAATGTTAAATTGACCAGACAGAGTAGGGTTTAACAACCTCCATTAGTGACTTTTTTCATATTCTGGAGATCCCTTGTGACATACACATATAGCACATCTTCCTTTTCACATGTTGCTAAAGAACTTCTTCAGAAGTCTTTTCACAACCATTAAGATGAAGCAAGATACAACAAAATGAAGACTGAACAAAATCAAAATTTCTAGAAAAAGATAACCCATTCTACAATACATAAAAATGCCTTCTCTGAGATGTATCAAAAGTAAGGGTTTAATTATTGGAAATGAAACTTCTAATTTAATACTAAATATCTGGATTGGTCAGGCAAATGGTATATGGCTGAAGTTACTTTACAGACAGTTACAAACAAGCATCTGTACAACAATATTCAGTAAAGCCAGCTCAGGTCACACTTTCATGTTTAACTCTGAGTAGTTGGATATGCTCCTTGGTTGAAAATTGTTTATTGTTAGAGCAGAGGAAGAGATTTGGTTTTGGACATTAATTGTGACCTGACCTCCCAGTTTTACTAAAGTTTTGCATCAGTGACTGCATATTTAGGATTACTTTGCAAAAGAATGAGTTTGAACCCTATATCTGAATCAGATCCTCCTGTCCAAACTGGATATGTCTCTTCAGCTCCATCAGATTGAGCAGCAGGCAGTATGTGAAATCTGCATTTGAAACGAGGAAAGACATGGTTTGTATATGAGTACGTGGTTGCGTATGTCAACTGTCCTCTCTGATATCATCTCTCTGCTCCTACTGAGAGGTGGGTTTGGGACAAATTGGAAGAATCTAGAGTGCAGATTCTGATCGAATGAATGAGGAGCTGTGACGGTAGTAAAGCAGCAGCTAGAAAAGGGAATACACTTTTCAAGAGCCAACTTCTGACTTAGTGAAAGAACAAATTTAAATAATGTTCAGAATTATGGTCAGTTTATGCAGAAACCCTGGATACTAGATCAGATGCTAATTGAGGACTTGCAAACAGTACTATTCAAGAAATACTGTTTTGATGGTTTGGCTTCAGTTGTTAACTTTATGTTGGCGATGATTTTTTTTTCACACTTCTTTGGATACATGGTGAGGTAGAAAATGAGCAAGTGACCATCTTTCAGATCTCCATCGATATCAGTTTGAACTTGTTGTTACGATCATATTTGTTGACTGAGATGTTGTTCAGCATCTGCCCCATTAGCTTGAGTAAAATAATGACAGCAGCAGCATGGAGGGTTCAATCAAATATCCCCCCAATCGCTTCTGCTTCAAAGAGGACAACCCTAATTTCCAAACTGATGAACCAAAATAACTGTAGGTAAAAGAAGAACTAATTATCTTGTATAGCAGGCATTCACTGTTCTGAGGGCGATAGTGCCCTCTATGTAGTGAGCAGAACCAGTTGTCAACATGGTAATGACAATTTACCTTCAAATACTATCCTTAAGGAGAAAATGATTCAATGTACTTACAGATGGTCAAGAGAAAAAAAAAGGACTTGAAGCCACAGAAGGGCATATTTGAGTTGGATTAACAAAAGTTGATCAATGAGGTGGGCCTTGTGAAAAGTCCTAAAGGCAGAGAAGTTTAGGCACTGAATTCCAGAACATGTGGGCTCAGCAACTGGAGTCATGGTTTCTGATGATGAACTGAAGGAAGGGTAAATTCACAAGAGGTCAGAATCAGATGAATGGAAATTTAGGAGTGAGCTTGTAATTCTCCTGGAGGACAGCTAGGGCAGTGATGATGTGACAGTCGATCTCGGTGTAGGATAGAATACAGGCACAAAACGTTGAGATGAAATAAAGCTTCTGCAAACTGGAAGACTGGCCAAGAGAACCAAAATGTTGCTTCAGCGGAGTCTCATAGTAACAGAATGAGTATCAGAAAAATTAAGGCTGTCATAGCCAGAGATGATATTCCAGAAATGGAAGTAGAGTGTCCTCCCTGTGGAAAGGATATGAGGTCAACGGCTTAGTTTGGTGTTTGGTAGGGTCAAATTGTGAATAGATAGATTCAACCTGAGGTAGTGTCTGTAACTGAAGATGGAGCCAGAGTGAAGATGTAGAATTTGTGGGGAGCAATGGTTTTACCTCTCCAAGTTTAAACTGCAGGAAATTATGATTCCTCCAGGATTGGACGTTGAATTCTTGAGAAAATCTTGACATCACTCTTTGGAAGGTGAAGAGGAAACATTGATAAAGATACTTTTGCTGAGATTGACTGGCTTAGGATTGAACCATAGGAGGCAGCCCCTACAAATGTGGGGTGACAGAAGAGGATGATGTGTACAATCTCATTAAATGCTGCACTAAGGTTAGGGAGGCTAAGAAAAGATTGTCACCAATATTACAGCCACAAGACTATTTCATTGATTTTGGACACTATCTATGAATCGTTCAGCTGATAATGGGGCACAGCTCTGAGAAAAAAATTGTGACTTAATTTGTTCTGCTGGCCAACAACAAAGTGATATTATTAGGAATTCTAGAGAGGATATCAGCTTGGAGGACCCGACCCACTCAATTTGATAAAGGTCGTGTGAGAAATGTTGGTGGAGGGAATAAAAGCACTGTTTTCAAAACTCAGTATTAAAAGATGAGCCAAGAACCAGAAGGCAAATTGTTTTCTCAGGGGTGCTGTATGTTCTTAAATACATCCAGTGTATGTGAGTTACAAGCAAGTGGAAGTGAATGAGGGAGCTTTCCTTCTGAGGGTTAATCCACATTGACTGATTATAATGAAGGGTTAAACTGGGAAGTAATATTTTAGTGGCTTTGTCAGTTAATGAAAAAAAATCCAGCTGTTCTGTGCCAAAATGACACTGATATTTTCAGAACACAACAATAGGATGTAAATTGCACCTCCAAGTTAATATCTCAAAATTTGTTAATCTAGGCAGGAGGGTAGTTTATATATTAATCCGATTCTACTCAATAGCATTCAGCATTAAAGTGTTGTGAATATTAAATATTACAAATGTTTTGTGATTAATATTTGATTATAATATATGAAATAGAAATTCAGTAATTGAATCAATTGCAAACATGCCCATGCTCTAATATTCATTATTGTCTCTTATTTGAATTCAGAAATTGAGAGTTCTCCTTAAAACAAGGTAGTTTGCTGAGTGAAATCATGCTGTTCTGTTTGAGACTGAAACAGAATTTGCTGCCCACGGGATTAATTTCACATTCGGTTTGTGTGTCAGCAAGTTCAAACAGTACCAGCCCAGAGAGAAGGAAATGTGTTTCACAGTTGGTAATTAGAGAGACATAATGAGAGCTGAATCCCTCAGATAACAGCATTGATACTGTTCAAATTCATCAAACACTGCAGCAATTCCCATCAGGGACTCCCTAGGAAGGTTAGAAATAAACTGGAAGAAAACTGTACTTTTTTGAATGCTCAGCTAGGTGATGTTACCAACTCTAGCTGAATGCAAAGCCACAGAGTAAATTGGAGGAAATCTGATGGTTTATGAGCTAATAAATACAAGCTTCCAGTCTGTCATTGAGCTTAGTTAAAATTTCTGTTTGTGACTGCAAGAAGGGGGGAAAATTGACTGCAGCCATATTTGTGTCTAATGACAAAACCAACTCAAAATGCAGACAGTCATTGCTACATCAACTACGTCACTTACATGATGATAATGTACCTGACTGGCCAAAATCTGACCAAAAGTGGAAAAGGTAGGCAAGGGCCGTAAAGAGTACTTAAC
>NC_063354.1:23738797-23749422 GCF_021869965.1 Rhincodon typus | reverse complement strand
GAAACGTCAGCTTTCCTGCTCCTCTGATGCTGCTTGGCCTGCTGTGTTCATCCAGCTCTACACCTTGTTATCCCATCCTATCCAGCCTTCCCTTATAACTCAAATCCTCCAGTCCTGGCAACATCCTGGTAATCTTTTCTGAACTTTCTCTAATTTAATAATATCCTTCCTATAACAGAGTGGCAAGAGCTGCGCACAGTACTCTGAAAGTGGCCTTACCAACATCCTGTACAATCTCAACATGATGACCCAACTCCTAAACTCAATGGTTTTAGCAATGAAGGCAGCATGCTAAACACCTTCCTAACCACCCTGTCTATCTGTGATGCAACTTTCAAAGAACTATGTACCAGAAATCCCAGGTCTCTCTGTTTGACAACACTATCCGGGCCCCTATGATTAACTCAATAAGTCCTGCACTTGCTCTTTTTACCAAAATGCAATACCTCGCATTTGCCTGTGGTTGTAAACATAAGTGCAGCTGTAGGCTGCCTACAGATTAAGATTACTTGGCCAGTGATTTGGACTAAAGAGAAAGAGGCAGCCTTAATTGAATTCCAAAATTCTATTCTTACCAACGTCAAACGTATCCTTTTTTTTAATTGTTGTATGCTTGTTTGCTGATGATTATGGGGAACTAGTTTTTCTACCTCCTTACTGTTTCTTGATTAGTAATTTGCATTAATGCTTTTTTCTCATTTGGTATATTTCTGATGCCTCTAGTTGTAATTTACTTCTATTATGAATGACATTAAAGTCAATCGAGTGAAAGCATGATGAAAGGAACGTCTAATGTCTGCTGTTTACATGTTGAATGTTAATTCTTGCATGTGAGTATTAGTCAATTTCCTGTGTTGTTCCTCATAGTGAGTGTTAAGACAATGGTAAACATAGACTGTCGCTACTAAACTTCCATCATCTGATTTTAAAACCTGAGACCTTTGTGGAGGAAGCTAATTTTTAAAAGTAAAATAATGACCTGAAATGGCTGCTACAATCACCTGATTATGAACTGAGGCAAGTCCAGGGAAGCCAAATGGCACAGAAAGGGACCATTCAGCCCATTGCAACTAAATTGGCTCATTGAATGAGCATCATTACCTCGCACCAATCTCTTGCTTTACCCCATACTTTTGTGCATTATTTTTATTCAAATGATCATTCAATGCCCTCTTGAATGCTTCTATTGAGTCGGTCTCCACCACACTTTCAGGCAGTGCATTCTAAAACTGAATTACTCGATGAGAAAAAATGTTTTTCCTCCCTTCACCCTTGCTTCTTTTGAAGATCACTTTTAATCTACGTCTTCTTGTCTTGACCCTTTTAAAATGGAAACAGTTTCTCCCTGTTTACTCTCCAACCTACTCATGATATTAAAAACCTCAATCAGATCTACTCATCCTTCTTCTCTCCAAGGAGAACAGTCCCAGCTTCTTCAATTTAGCCTCCTAACTGAAGTTCTTCATCCCTGGAACCACTGTTGTAAACTGCTTCTGCACTTTCTCCATTGTGTTTGTGTCCTTCCCATTATGTAATGCCCACAACAGTACAAAGTACACCAGCTGAGGTTTAACAAGTGTCTTATACAAGTTCAACATCACCTCCTTGCTCTTGTACTCTATGCCCCTATTAATAAAACTGAGGATACCACGTGTTTTACTTATTGCTTTCTCTACCTTTTATGCCACTTACAATGATCTGAGCACACTTAAACCAAGGTCAATCTATTCCTGCATCCCTTCAGAATTGTACCATCTATTTTATATTGCCTTTCAAAGTTCTTTCGATCAAAATGCATGTTGCCTCTGTCTGATTACCTTGAAGTGCTCTGCTGTAACATCTTTAATAATAAACTCTAATTGGTTTCCCTATGATATTTCAATCTAAACCATCTTGTAGCTTCCTGCTGTCTTCCCTTCCCACCCTTTTTGAATAGCGTTACATTTGCTATTTTCCTACCCAAAGGGACCTTCCATGAATTAAGGGAATCTTGTCAAATAAAAGCCAATGCATCAACTATCTCACTAGTCACTGCTTTTAAGGCTCTCGAATGAAACACATCATGACCCAAAAATTTAATAGCCAGCTGCTCCACCAATTTGTTCAACACCACTTCTCTGATGATTATAGATTTCTTGAGTTCCTCCCTAATTTGTATCCTCTGTAATTAAGACCGAAGCAAAATTCATCAGTCATTTCTTTATACACTCTTATTAATTCCCCAGCTCGTTTTCATACGATTAACATGTACTTTGTTTATTATTTTCTTTTTTAAATGTCTATACAAAATATTACTATCTCTTTTATATTTCTAGCTAGCTTTCTCTTGCGCTCTGTTTTCCCCTTCTTTTGAATAGTTTAACCATTCTTTGCCAGTATCTGTTCAATATTCAGACCTGCAACCCATACTAATGCAATTATATGCTTTTTCTTTAAGTCTGATATTATCATTATCTTTTTTAGTTAACTATTTAAGTTCTGTATGTCAGTTTAACTCTTCATCACATTAAAATAAGAGTTTCACAAAGATTTTATAATTTAAGTTTTATATGGTCATGTATTGGTTCCATAATATGCTTGCCTGTTCAGTTTTGTCCTACTGTATCAATCCATTAGTGATGCTGTCAACATACTGATGGAAAAAATGGGAAAGATTTCTGCAGTGGTGGCAGAATAGCAAAAGGGTGCAGATAGAAAAATATTCCATTAACAAATGAACAAAACAGAGGAACATTTTTTTAAATGGGCCACATTTCAGTGTTAAAGTTGAGACTAATGATGCTTGCTTTAATCATGTATAAATAGCACAGCAGCTTCAGTTGGGTACAAATGCACAATTAAAGGCAAATGTATACATGTTACATTGTTCCACCATTGCTTTGGTGAAAACAGCATCTTGTTCTCTGCTACACCACTTAAATAAGCAATATGAAGTTCTTGTATTTGCATAGGAGATATGAGGTAAACCCATCATAGAAAAGTAGTCTTGTCAGTTCAAATCCAAGTAAATTTATGATGATGTGTTAAAGTTTAATTATTGCCAAATTGATCTCCCTGTCTTTGAAAAAGTGTGGAATCTCATTGTTTCATCTTTACTAGGTGGAGATTTTACGTTGCACATTATTTTTCGTCTTTCTTTTCTATCTTTTTTGTTCTATCTTTTCCTTCATCCAATCTTTCTTTCCCTCACTTTGGACTGGATTTTCATCTTTGAGGTGGATAGCAGGAGTTGGGAAAATTCCCAGCTCAATCCACACACTTCAAGAAAAAGTGAAGGAATTTTCTTTGCAGGGTGCAAGATATGGTGCAGTTCAGCCAGCCAACCTTGGAAAGAATTTGGAGGCAGTCACAGGGTTTCCATGCATCGAGACAGCCTGTTGAAATAGCCTGTCTCAATGCCGTGTGACGTTATCACAGTTATAACAAAAACACTAGTAACCCATGACCCGTCACACTCTTTCAACACTCATATTCTGCCAATACCCCACACCTCACTCCTCTCCATGTCAATCTATGCCCTCACACTCATCCACATGACCTCTCATAGCCTCCATACCACGCTATAAATAAATAATGTGCATTTTACAGAGAGCCAGTGCTTTCAAACAGCAATATTTTCCCTGGGGCTCAACTGTTTCAACAGTCTAACTGAGTCCTTGGCTCTCAGTGAGGCCCCATGATGCAATTCTGGAATTAGGTCCTAGTTGCCATTTTCCATCCTCCATGGAGCCCCAAGATTCCATGCATTTCCAATCCTTTATTTCTCTTTCTGTATCTGATTTGGCATTGAATTTTCCCCAAAATAACTTACTCTTTTTCCAAATCCATGTGATGTTAATTTCACATTCCTTCAAATTGATTGGTCCATGAAATACATAGTAGCTTGCTCCATTCATTCATGTCCCAGTTGCTTCATTTCCCCTTTTCAATAATATCAACTTCTTTCATCAGCATGCCACAAAAATGTAAATTTGCCTTTACCTGCAACAGCAAATTAAACTAACTGTAGATGCTATTGAATGCCCTGTTACAGTGTTGCAATGTGAAACTGGACATTGGTCTGAAGTGTTTAGTGTTTCTCAAGATTAAGTAAAAGTAAAATACGATAGATGTACTTACAGGGCTATGGGGAAAGAACAGGGAACTGGGACGAATTGGATATCACCTTCAAAGAGCAGACACAATGCACTGAATGGCCTTCTTTTCTACTGTAAGTTGTATATAAATTGATGCACAAATTGCAGAGTGTTGCTGATGAACAACAAACTTAAATATTACATATTACTGAAAAGTCCTTGTATACCCAACAATAACTTTCAGTAAAGAAACCAGAGAGAGTTGCTCATGGGCATTACAAAGCGTCTATTGGTCTTATTACTCAATAAAACGCGAAGAAGAAATTCCATTAAGAAATATTTTCTGAATAATGCTATATTAATCACAAATTGTAACTTTTTTTGGCTTTATTACCTTGAGGCCCTGCTACAAATCCTGTTTCCCAGCTTCTGACTCCATTTGTCTTTCTGACAACTCTCTGAAATTGAACCAAGACTTGTTCACAATTTCAGCTCTGGGATGAGTTTCTGACCTCTGCTGTCACTAATACTGTCTGCTTCCACCTCTGTGATTCTGCCCCTGCCTCAGCTCATCTGCTGAAACACTCATCCGTATCTTTGCTACTTCTTGACAATGTACTCCTGGCTAGCTTCCAGTTTTCTGTACTTTGGAAACTTGAAGTCATCCAAAACCCTGCTGTCAATGTCCTGACTTGCATCAAGTCCTGCTCACCCATCACCAAATTAAAGAATTGCTTCTTTATTAAAAATTTTCAGACTTGTTTTTAAATCTCTTCATGCCCTTTACTTGCTGTGCATCTTGACAATCCTTGATTTTCAATGCTAGTGGCTGTGCCTTAATCACTTAGACCTTTGGTTTTGAAATTTATTTCTTAAACATCTTTGTCCAGCTTATCACCTTTAAGGTGCACCTTAACATCTAGATTTTTGATTGTTGGAGAGAGATTTCAAAGAGGAATCCTGTGTCCAGCAGCATTAATCAATTTTTATTGGGAGGTCTTTACCTATGCAGCCCAGAAGGGGTCACTGGGACAGACTCCAAGACATTCACCCCCTCCCAGTAATGTCCAGGATATTTATAGATTCTATGTTACAATGATTATGTGCAACAATGAGATCAATGCTTGCCATCTCTGCTCTGGCCATTATGTCCCTTCCCAGAGGAGCTGCATCATACTGAATGGGTGCTGTTGGTTACCTTGTGAGACTGCAGTTGTTTATTTTCCTGAGGTCATCATGACTAAGTAACGTTTTGCAAGTGCCTATTCAAAGCTATCTGTTTTCTGGTGTTTTCTCACAAGTTTGTCTGTTTATACCATTCATTATATATCATTCGGTCCTTGCTGTTTACGCTATTTGTCCTTCGATTCCCACTGCTAACGGGATGGAGGCTTCTCTCTACTATCTATGGCCATTTTTCCAAAGGAATTCTGTTAAATTCCTTTACATTAGTTTGTTAGTTGCACTATTGATTTCGGTATAACTTCATGTATAATATGTAATGACAATTACATAAAAAAAGCTTTTGATTATGGTGGGATCAGACTTTCATAGAACAGAGTGGAAACAGGCCCTTCAGCCCAACAAGTCCACACCAATACTTGGACCATCCCACCCACTCCCATACCTAATCTACACATCCCTGAACACTATGGGCAATTTAGCATGGCCAATCCACCTAGCCTGCATATTTTTGGACTGTGGGAGGAAACCGGAGCACTCTGAGGAAACCCACACAGATACGGGGAGAACATGCAACCTTCACACAGACAGTCACCCAAGGGTGGAATCAAACCCAGATCCCTGGTGCTGTGAGGCAGCAGTGCTAGCCACTGTGCCAACCACTGTGCCTGCTTTTCTTTTTTACAGTTTACTAAATGAGAAGTTTTCTCGTTCCCACTAAGATTTCTGAGGCACTTCATTATCTTCTTATCTGGTTGCCATGTGTATGAAGGCCACAGTTCTGACAATGGAGACTGCTGCCACAACCAACAGTTCTCTTCAGCCATCTTATATTAGCTAAAAACCACAGGCAGCCATTTTATGTTACTTTCAGCCATGGTCAGCTTCAACATTGGTGAAACATTTGGTTATTTGCACTAATACCTCCTAGGAGTGATGGCATCATACAATGCTTAATGAAACACTTTTGGAAATTTTTATTACATCCAAGGCGCATCATAAGTACTAGGTTTTGTGCAATACTGTTATTACCCTTTTGGACCTCAATTCTGTGAACAAGACTGGAAGTTCAAACTTTTGGTATTTTGTGACCTTAAAGATAGTCAACTTAGTTGTCATTGTCAGAATCTTTTTCACATTTGAGGAAAAAAAATGTGGTGACAGCAAAACAGTTCTGCTCCAACCTGCCATTATTCCTAATTCGTATTCAACCTGTTATCAAGATACAACTTGTTTTAGCTCATTCCCCACCTTGCTTTGAAATGCCCCTTGTTTGCTCATGAATAATCAATTCTACAGATGAACAACATTTTATGTCCACAAGGTCAGCCAACCTATGTCAAGTACCAAGGACACTAATGCAATGTACTTGTTAACAACATGCCTGATTTTTGACAGAAATAAGCAAACAAGTATCGGTCATTTTGATATTTTAAGATGTACAGTATCATTTTTAGACTATGCTGTCAGTAGAATATGTTTTTTTTCAATACTGCAATAGTCACTCTTTCTTTCCCAGCTGGTATGTAGCATGGACAGCACTGCGCTGAGTTACCACACCTATAATCACCTGATGTTGAAGGTTATCGATCAAAGGCTAACTCCGGTCAAACATGCAGTATTTACTAAAGGAAACACAGCAAACATTTCCCTGTGCGTAATCTTCAATGTTGCTTTGAATTGTTAATCTTCCACATGCCTCACGTACTTCATACATACTCACCATCATGTTACAATTAACTGATTGGGACCAAAACAATAAATAACTGAGTGGTCTATTTTACTTTTAAATTAAATTGAATCTCGGTGAAATTAGATGAAATAGGAGGCAGATGCTGAACCTCATAAAGATGGTTTCAGAGATAGTAGGAACTGCAGATGCTGGAGAATCTGAGATAACAAGGTGAAGAAGAGTCTAGGCCCGAAACGTCAGCCTTCCTGCTCCTCTGATTCTGCTTGGCCTGCTGTGTTCATCCAGCTCTACACCTTGTTATCTCATAAAGATGGTCCCTGAATTGGTTAAGCAACTGTATCTAACGCTGCATTTTCACCCTGTCATGCCTCAACTTTCTTCTTTTCATATGTTTGAATTACTTCATTTTTAAAACCAAAAATTGAATTTGCTGGCCCAATCTGTATTTGCCTGCTTTTCTCAGTGATTCTAATATATGTAATGGAAGGAAAAGAAAAAAGAAAAGCTTCTGAGGACATGTAGGTGGCATGGGTGATATTTCATGACCAACATCAGTTCACAGGCGTAAATGTATTGCTATTTAACATCATACCATGTCCGATTAATAGTCATTGTAACTGCAAGAAGTTAAAATGCAAGAAGCCGGCTACTGAGCACAATGCCATGTCAGAATCCTGCCGAAGGGAGTGTTACTTGTTTCCTAAAGCTCAGCAATCGCATGACGTCTTCTCATTGTTCAAGTTGGACGCGTTACAAGCTGGAAAGCCTTCAAGTAGTTGAAAATGTTAACTTTTATTAAACAACAGCAGAAATGAAGATAAAAGCAAATAGAGAAAAAAAAAGTAGCATTTGCTTCTGGAAATAATTGGGCTGTTTGGTTCGGCCACTTTTGGAATACTGCATGCAATTCTGGTCTCCCTGCTGTAGGAGGAATGGTGTGAAACTTGAAACGGTTCAGAAAAGATCTATAAGGATGTTGCCAGGGTTGGAGGGTTTGAGTTACTGGGAGAGGCTGAATAGGCTAAGGCTATTTTCCCTGGAGTGTCAGAGGCTGAGGGGTGATCTTATAGAGGTTTATAAAATCATGAGGGGCATTGATAGGGTAAATAGACAAGGTCTTTTCCCTGGGGTAGGGGAGTCTAAAACAAGAGGTTTAAGGTGACAGGGGAAAGATTTAAAAGGGACCTAAGGGGCAACATTTTTACGCAGAGTGTGGTGCGTGTGAGGAATGAGCTGCCAGAGGAAGTGGTGGAGGCTGGTACAATGACAACATTTAAAAGGCATGTTGATGGGTCTATGAATAGGAAGGATTTAGAGAGATATGAGCCAAATGCTGGCAAATGGGACTAAATTTATATAGGATATCTGGTCGGCATGGATGTGTTGGACTGAAGCGTCTGTTTCCGTGCTGTATAGCTCTATATGTTTGCATCTTGAACAAAGAACAAAGAATAATACAGCACAAGAACAGCTCCTTCGGCATTCCAAGGCTGCACCAATACATTTTGCCCTTCAATACTAAAGCTGTCATCACAGGATCCATATCCCTTCATTCCCTTCCAGTTCATCTATTTGTCCTGGAGCTTCTCGAATGCTGTTAATGTGCCTGCTTCCTCTGGCAACGTGTTCCAGACACTCACTACCCTTTTTGTGAAAAACCTGCCTTGCACATCTCTTTTAAACTTGCTCCCTTGCACCTTGAACCAGTGTCGCCTCTTAATTGACCCCTCCACTCTGAGAAAAAGCCTCATCCTTTCCACTCTATCCATGCCATTCAAATCTTATAAATATCTATCTGGTAGCCCCTCAACCTCCTGCATTCCAGTGAATACAAACCCAGGCTATCCAACCTTTTTTCCTAGCTAAAATCCCCCATACCAGGCAACTTCCTGGTAAAACTTTTCTGTACCCTCTCCAAAACACTCACCTCCTTCTGGTAGTGTGGTAACCAGAACTGTATGCAAGATTCCAAGTGTGGTCTAACTATAGTTCTATAAAGCTGCAGCATAACTTGTCTATCCTTATATTCAATGCCCCTTCCAACGAAGGCAAGTGTGCCACAAGCCTTTTCTACTACTTGTGTTGCCATGTTCAGTGATCTGTGGACCTGCACATCCAGATCTCTCTGCCTACCAATACTCCTATGAGTTCTGTTATTCACTGTATAATTTCCACCTGTACTTGACCTTCCAAAATGCATCAACTCACATTTGTCCAGATTAAACTCCATCTGCCGTTTTACTGACAATGCCTCCAACTGCTCTATCCTCTGACAATCCTCCTCACTATCAGCAGCTCCACCAATCTTTGTATTGTCTGCAAATTTACTAATTAGACCAGGTATGTTTTCCTCCAATTCATTTGTGTAGATCATGAACAGCAGAGGTCCCAGCAGTGATCCTCATGGAACACCAATAGTCAAAGCCCTCCATTCTGAAAACATCCCTCCACCACTATCCTCTGTCTCCTATGACTAAGCCAGTTCTGTATCCCTCTTGCCAGCTCAACACTGATACCATGTGACTTCACCTTTTGTACTAGTCTGCCATGAGGGACCTTTTCAAATGATTTACTGAAGTCCATGTAGACAACATCAAGCACTTTTCCCTCATCAATCATCTTCATCATCTCCTTAAAAAACTCGATCAAGTTATTGAGGCATGACATTCTCATGCACAAAACCATGCTATCACTAATAAGTTCATTTGCTTTTAATTGCGTATGATTTTTCCCTGAGAGCTTTTTCCAATAATTTCCCTACCACCGACGTGAGATTCACAAGTCTGTAATTTCCAGGATTATCCTTGCTACCCTTTGAGCAATAACAGATTTACAGATAATGACTGAACACTGCTTGCAAGTCATATCCATTGGAATTGGGTGGCAATTAAGTCTTGTCTATCGAATTGGGCCTAATGCTGTAGTGCCCTCTCCTGCTGAAGGGGACGTTCCTCCCGTTGACTGAAAGATCCCACATAGGTCCCCAGTGTATTCTTGGTGAATGCTTACAACATAGGAGGAAATTAGCTCTGTGCCCTTGTGCAACCTAATGAAACTTTGGACTGTCTTTGTGATTTGTGACCCACAGGTGACATTTCTAAGTTTGCCTGTGATTACTTTTGTTTCACAGAGATGACTATGAGCAAGATTGCTTGTGATGAGAATATGTATCCCACACAGCTGGACAGCGTATGCATTTCACATGCAGAGTGCTATGATTACAGATGTATGAAACCTGTAGTGTTTAAAGCTTGAGTAATATGATTGCCCCTTAAAGGGTCTCACATCAGTCATGAGTGGATGTGTTCACAGAGAAATAAACACTTCCTGTGCCCACTCTGGTTAAGGGTGCATGTGGACTCACTGCAAACAATCTTTATTTACAACACCCAATAGAGATGGTGGCAGAAATGGCAGCTCTAATGTATATTACTTTGCTTCTCCACTTAAAAAATGGGTTCACAGAATACAATATGACTCAACCAGTATTAGCAATACTTGAAAACTGAATCGGTTGTGTCACATATTTGTTTCTCTTGTCAAAACATATGTGACCAGTACTGCCGTAAAGTCATTGAGGTCGACAGCATAGAAAAAGTCTACATTGGTCAAAAACAATATTAACTACTCTAAGATAGTAGGAACTGCAGATGCTGGAGAATCTGAGATAACAA
>NC_063354.1:23727737-23738297 GCF_021869965.1 Rhincodon typus | reverse complement strand
AATCTACCATCCCATCAGCATCCACGTCCAGAAGATCATCATTTCCGCCACCTCCAGTGAGATGTCACCGCCAGATACATATTCCTCTCCTCTCCCTTCTCCATCTTCTGCAGGGACCATTCCCTCTGGGATACACTGGTCCACTCTTCCTTCACCTCTAACTTCCCCCTGACAGTGCCACGGCACCTTCCCCTGCAACCAGCGAAGGTTTAAACACCTGCCCATTTACCTTCTCCCTCTCCAGTATCCAAGGGCCCAAACATGCCTTCTAAGTGAAGCAACACTTCACCTGCACTTCCCACAATCTAGGCTACTGCATTCACTGCTCACAATGTGGTCTCCTCTACACTGGGGAAACGAAACTTAGACTGGGTGACTGCTTCACACAACATCTATGTTTTGCTCGCAAAAAAGACCCTGAGCTTTCAGTTGCCTGCACTTTAACACACCACCCTGTTCCTTGGCCAACATCTCTGTCTCAGCTTGCTGCAGTGCTCCAGCGAAGCTCAATGCAAGCTGGAAGAACAACACCTCATTTTTCACTTGGGGACCCTGCAGGCCTCCAGACTCAATATCGTGTTCAATAATTTTAGGGCCTAAACTCTCCCATGTCCTAGCCCACTACCCCACACACCAGGCCTTGTTATCACATAGTCTGCCATTATACACTTCCTTTTGTTAGCCACTAACAGAGCCCATTAACAGCTATTCACCCTCCTAGCCAGATCATTATCAACTCTTTTGTCTGGTCTTCTCTCCTTCTGAATTCTATCCCTACCTATCATTTACACCTTATTCCACACCAGCCTCCCACCCCCAACCTCCCCACTATCGTCTGCACATAAAACAACATTCTCCTAGTTACCTGAGGAAGGGTTGCTGGACCTGAATCGTTAACTCTGATTTTTCTTCACAGATGCTGCCAGACCTGTTGAGCTTTACCAGCAATTTTTGTTTTTGTTCCTGATTTACAGCATCTGCAGTTCTTTCAGTTTTTATTTCCCATTGTTCCCTTAATATTTAGCATCAAGAAATTTACAGTGATGCATCGAATTTTTCTCATTCTCAAAAAGCACAAAACATTGTGCCTGTGTAAAATTGCTAAATTTAATTCGAATAAATTTTCGTGTTATAGCTTTACCAGAGGGCAGATGTTTCAGTTGGTTGCTGGATCATGCAGATGCAAAGTGGGCAGAGGAGCAATCAAAAAGCTGATTAAGCAGGTATTAGCCATGCTTTATTGCATTCAGTTTTCCCTTCAGTTGTATTTAAAGACTGACAAAGCCAACCTCTTGTTATACATCCCTGAAAACTGATAGAGGTTTGGGAGGAGATAGCATCACTTTCCACACATCTTTTGGAACTGCATTTGTGACAAAGTACTGGAGGGTTGACCCCTTTCAAAAAGTGGGGGAAATACAAGTCAGAACTTATAAGTCAATTACTTGTATCTGGACTGGAATACCAGTAACATCTTTACTTCTGAATCATCCCTGGGCTTGAGTCCCATGCTAGGACTTGACTGCAAAATTGCAAATCCTTCAAATACACCTGATGGCAGGTGTGGGAGTGGGAGAATCTCCCAGTTAGCCCTCCTACACAAAGAAAAAGCAACATGCGGCAGTACATTTCTCATTAGATTAGCCCACACTTAAGGAAATCTCTGATCCTTTCCACAGAAACAAATATGGGAGGAAAGACAAATAGACAGATAATTTCTTGGAGCTATAGAAAGATTTGTTCCACTGAACACAGTGGGCTAGAATCAGAATCCATTCAAGGTTCCATTCGGAGACTAGAATTCAAATATTGGGATGGGGTTATTTGTTTCACCTGGGTAATTTTGTGATGCCTGTAAAGGTACATTTGTGTTAAAATAATAGCTTATCACCACAACACCATGATCTTTTATCATTGGAGATGAAGCCTCAAGGACTTTCTACTCCCATGTAAGTGAGCTTCTTCTGAAAGATATCCAATTGATTCAAGACTTGGTTACATATTCCCAATGTATAGGGTTGTATATTTCATATTTTAGTCAGAGTCACAATAGCTCTCAATTCCATTGAAGCCTATGGCAGACAGAAAAGCCAGGGTTCTGGAGGTAGTTAGGGAACATCCCCAGACAAAGCTCTTTGAATTGGGAAGGACAGGTGGCAAATCTGCCATGTCTCACTCCCTTCATCATCTTTCAACTTGGAAAATAAAGTGATGGAAAGCCTATGGCCGAAGCCTCCCACTGCCCATTTTCAGTTGAGTCATCTAGAGATCCACTTGAACTTTTTTTTGACTTTGACTAGATTTTCAGGGGTTCAAACTTCACATCACAGAATGGAATTTATGATCACTTAGACAAGTATTGGCCAATCATTATTTAGAAAGTACATTCAAACTAACTTAAATAAATATTTGTGAAGAAGTTTCAAACTGTATGTCAGTATCCTGTCTTGTATACTGGACCTTATTATGTTTTTTATTTGTGTTAATTATTTGAAAGTAGTCAGAAGAAGGAAATGTTTTTGTTTGCTTGTATTACCATATTTGGGAATATGGCGAACAACACAGAAGAATAAAAGTGATGCAAAAGTGTGATTGCAAGTCATAGACAGATTAGTAATTGTCAGAAAGATGGTAGAGTTTTAGATGTATTAGATGAAAGTGTGCATGTCCCATTGTGGGAGAGATAAGAGAAATATGCCTAGAGCATAGCAATGGTGATGGCAGGAATGAGGGAATGGGTGTCACAATTGGACCTCTTCTCAGTGGGGCAGCGAAGATTAATGTGATTCTAAATGAGATTTTAAAATTACTAAGGGGTTTGAAAGGATAAATCTTCCTCTACACGTCGATGAATTGGGAACAACGGGATGTAGTATTCAGCTCTTCTACTGAAATAACGAAGGGCTATATTCAAAGAATTTTGTACATATGGTTAGTACTGTGGAAATGTCACAGGTCAAAGCCTTTAAATGACTAGAGTCACTTACAGCACAGCGCTTACTCTCTTTATGGGCTGTTTGGGCAGGCATTTTCGCAGCCTTAAGTGACGTAAGCTTTCTGTGCATGATTGTCCTAGGCAGCTCAGTTTGAATTTAAGCTACCAGTATATCAAACTTTAAAAAAGTTTACATTCCTAATGCACAGTGAAATCTGTTCCCTCTAAAGCTGAGTAAGCACAACTAATGCCACGAGAACATTTCTTGAAGGAAGGATGCTAATATAAGGATATTATTGTTTTCCTTCAAACATCTCACTTTAACGCATCAACAACGTAATTGAATTAATCTATTCCTCAGTCATTTAACATGTATAGTATAACATTTCAAAAATTTAGCTACAAACAGTCAAACTGCATTTGACTTAATTAGTTATTACCAAAGAGATGACAGACATGAAAAAAAATCATCCAGGACAGGTAAGCCCCTTTGGTTTCTCTCTTTATGCAAAGCTCCAGCAATTCACAATTAATGACAGAAATGACGCATCAAAAAAGAGGATTGTCCTTTAGAGGAAAGCAGAGTAAATGTGACAAGTTGTTTATCAGATGGAAGGCCATATGCTGTTATGTCTCACAGGTATTCAAACTGGGACCACAGGCCTTTCAAACTGTATCGGTGCCCTGGACATGGAGCATGGGATTTCGGGGCAAAATTTCAAAGTTTCCAGATTGCAAAACCTGGAAATGTAGTAACAGTTAGGATAATGGTTGCAGACTTCAGGGGGGCATAGATGAGTGAATGTATGAAATGGAAGACACATGGCAGATGAAATTTGTTGCAGAATATTATGAAGCGATGTATCTTAGAAGAGGAAAAATAGAAGGGAAATATAAATTAAACAATAGAATTTTAATGAGGCTGCAGAAACAAAGCAATCGCATGGTGGCTCAGTGGTTAGCACTGCTGCCTCACAGCACCAGGACCTGGGTTTGATTCCACCCTCGGGCAACTGAATGTGTGGAGTTTGTGCATTCTCCCTGTGTCTGCGTGGGTTTCCTTGGGGTTCTCTGGTTTCCTCCCACAGTCTGAAGATGTGCAGGTTAGGTGGATTGGCCATGCTAAATTGCCTGTAGTGTTCAGGGATGTGTAGATTAGGTGAGTTACAGGGGGAAGGGTCTGGGTGGGATACTCTGAGGGTATGGACTCATTGGGCTGAAGGGCCTGTCCCCACACTGTAGGGATTCTATGATCACAGGATTTACATACGCAGAAAATCTGAAAGTAGCAGGGCAAACTGATAATACAAAATGGTCATTGATATTATAAATAGACAGAAAGGGCAAAATTTTATTTTGGCAACTAGGGTCTCGAACACTGGCTAGAGAGTTTGCAAGAATGTAGTGTTTTCTCTTTTTGGGAAGGCCCACTACATTAAGTGCCATTTCACTGGGCAGCAGCAGCCCTTACACTGAATCAAGTCAATTCACCATGAATATGACTGAACCCAAAGCAGGAAGGTAGTGGGATTCCCATTCCATTGCCCTTTCGCCAAATTAAATGAATTAATGTACCATCTGCCACCAAAGATGCCATGGGGGATGACATTGAAGTCTACCCATAGAGTGGAAAATCAAGGAACTGTGGTTTAAATCACTTCTTAGGCTTTAGCTGGAGAACTGTGTTCAATTTAGGAAGGACGTCAGGGCCTTGGAGAGGATGCAGTAGAGATTTATTTGAATGATGCCCAAGATAAGGAACTTCAGTTTATGTGAAGAATCCAGAGAAGTTGGGATTGTTCAATTTATCAAAAGTCACATGACACCAGGTTATTGTCCAACAGGTTTATTTGAAATCACAAGCTTTCGGAGCGTTGCTCCTTCATCAGGCGTTGTTCACTTTAGGGCAGAGAAGATTGAAGGGGGGGTTTGAGAAAAAGTTTCAAAATTATGAGAGATTTTGAAAGACTAGATGAGGAGACACTATTTCCGTTCATAGATGGGCCTCGTGACTAAACAACACAAGTTTAAAATAATTGGCAAGATTTCTAGTGAGGAGATAAGGAGAAATGTTTTTACACAGTAACTTGTTATAATTTGGTAGGTGCTGTCAGAAAGAGTCGTGGAAGTAGATTCAGTAGTAACTTTCAAAAATGAATTGAACACATGCTTGAAAAATAGAAACAGCTAGGGACAATGGGGAAAGAACAGGGTACTGGGATGAATTGACTTGCATTGTCAAAGACACAATAAGCTAAATGATCACCTCCCCTGTTGTCTGACTCGACTTATGGATGTGACAAATCGGGACATTGACGTCCAGATATTCAGCTCTGTAACATCATTGGGGTCAGCACAATTGAAGCCCTAGGCTACAGCACAGATGGTGGATTTTCTCGGAGGGGGCCTAACAACATAACCTTAACACCCTTAGGGGCTGACCTTTGAACTACACCACTGTGGCATCGGCTGGCTGAGGGGGAAACAGTAATGGAGTAATGGGAGCATAAATGTCATCAGCCTGAGGGGAGAGCAGGTTAAGGCTCCACAGTATCACAGCTACACACCTGAGTGGTGCCTCAGCATTCCTATTAATCGGTTGGAGAGCAGAATGCTGGACTAGAGTCAGATCCAGTGTGTTCCTTTGTACGGTGGCATGTACAGCTTTGATGAAAGCAGTGAGAGCTTGCTTAGGTGTAAGTATGGATCCCATGATCTCCTGGGCTGCTACTGTGGAACTCAGCAATTGGGTGACTTCTACTTGGTGTATAAAAGGTGCTCTTATGTCACTACACAGTAGGAATTACGGGCAGCAAGCTCTGCATGATACCCTCTGCATAATGGAATCCCAATTCCCCATTGCTGCTTGAAATTTAGAACAGGTCAAGTGGCAGGATCACCAATGTATTAAGCATCATGGAATGTATGTTCATCAACATTCTCTGTTGTATAAGGTAACAAATCTGAAAGGGTTAATAGAATTGTACAGCATGGAAATAGACCCTTCGGCCCAACTTGTCCATGCAACAAGACATCCCGACCTGACCTAGTCCCATTTACCAGCATTTGGCCCAAATCCATTCAAACTTTTCCTATAGATATATCCATCCAGATGCCTTTTAAATGCTGTAATTATAGTCACTTCCACCACATTCTGTGGCAGCTCGTTCCATGCTTGCACCACCCTCCTAGTGAAAAAGCTACCCCTCAGATCCTTTTTAAATCTTTCCCCTCTCACCTTAAACCTATTCCCTCTAGTTTTGGAAACCCCCCATCCAAGGAAAAAGACCTTGGCTATTCACCCTATTCATGCACCTCATGATTTATAAACGTCTATAATGTCACCCCTCAGCTTCCAACACTCCAGTGAAAAAATGGCCCAGCCTATTCAGCCTCTCTCTATAACTCAAACCCTCCAGCCCTGGCAACATCCTTGTAAATCCTTTCTGCACCTTCTAAAGTTTAACAATATAGAAGGGCGACCAGAATTGCATGCAGTAATCCAAAGTGGTCTCGCCAATGTCCTTTGCAGCTGCAACGTGACATTCCAACTTCTATACTCAATGTTCTGACCAATAAAGCAAAGTGTGCCAAACGCCTTTTTCACCACCTGTCTACCTGAGACTCCACTTTCAAGGAACTATGCACCTGCACCCATAGTTCTCTTTGTTTGGCAATAGTCCCCAAGGCCCTACCATTAGCTGTATTTGTCCTGCCCTGGTTTGCCTCACCAAAATGACAACACCTCACATTTATATAAATTAAACTCTATCTGCCACTCCTTGACCCATTGGCCCATCTGATCAAGCTCCGATCGTACTCTGAAGTAATCTTCTTCCATGTCCACGACTCCATGTATTTTGGTGTCACCTGCAAACTCACTAACCATATCTCCTATATTCAGATCTGAATCTTTTATATAAATAATGATCCTTTCGGCACACTGCTGGTCACAGGCCTCCAGCTTGAAAAGCAACTCTCTACTGCTATCCTCTGTCTCCGACTCTCCAGCCAATTTTGTATCCAATTGGCTAGCTTACCCTGGATCCTATGTGATCTAACCTTATTAACTAGTGAATGCTTTGCTGAAGTCCATATAGACAACATTTACTGCACTCCCCTCATCAATCTTCTTTGTCACCTCTTCAAAAAATTCCGTCAAGTTAGTGAGACACGATTACCCATGCAAAAAGCCATGTTGACTATCCTTAATCAGTCCTTGCCTTTCCAAAATCCCCTACCATTACAATCCTACTATTCTTACAGATATCTGAGATCTCCTTACATTTTTGCTTCTCAATCTCCCATTGACTACTGTGGGGATGGGGGGGATCTATAATGCAATCCCAATAAGGTGATTATCCTTTTCTTATTTCTCAGTTCCATCCATATAAAGTCACTAGATGATCTCCCAGGAGTATCTTCCCTAAGTACAGCAGTGATGTTATTCCTAACCAAAAATGCCGCTCACCCTCCTCTCTTGCCTCAATTTCTATCCTTCCCATAACACCTATACCCAGGAACATTAAGCTGCCAGAACCTCCATGAGCTACGTTTCTGTAATAGATATGATATCCCAGTACCATGTTCCCAAACATGCCCTAAATCATCTGCCTTACCTGTCAGCCCTTTTGCATTGGAGTAAATGCAGTTTAGTTTATTAGTCTTATCTCGTTCTCTGCCAAGCTCTTGTCTGCCTTGATTATTTGACTTGCTCCCTTTTTCTACTGTACTGTAGTCATACAGTTATGGAGATATACAGCACTGAAACAGACCCCTCGGTCTAACGCATCCATGCCGATCAAATATCCTGTATAGACCTAATTCCATTTGCCAGCATTTGGTCCATTTCCCTTTAAACCCTTCCTATCCAGATAATTTTTAAATGTTGTAATCGTACCAGCCTCCACCACTTCCTCTGGCAGTTCATTCCATACAAGCACCACCCTCTGTGTGAAAAAGTTACCCTTTAGGTTCCTTTTACATCTTTCTCCTCTCACCTTAAACCTTGGGCTTTTGTTTTGGACTCCCCCACCATGGGGAAAAGACCTTGCCTATTCACCCTATCCATGCCTCTCATGACTTTGTAAACCTCCATAAGGTCACTCCTCAGCCTCCAATGCTCTTTTCTCTTTTCTCACTAATGCTGAATTTCCCCCCACATCCTTACGAGTTTAAAGCCTTCTGAGTAGCATTAGCAAAGCTCCCTGCAAGGACATTGGTCTCTTTCCAATTCAGGTGGAACCTGTCCCTCATACATGTAATTTCTACCTCTGAAGAGATCCAAATGATCCAAAAATGTGAATCCATGCTCCCTGCACCAGCTCCTCAGCCAGGTGATCACCTGCTCTATCCTCCTATTCCTACTGTCACTAGCATGAGGGACTGGCAGTAGTCCAGATATTACTGCCCTCAAGAATGTTTCAAGTCTTCTGCAGAACTGAGAGCCAAATTGGACTCAAAATATCAACTCTGTTCCTCTCTCCACTGATGTTGCCAGACCTGCTGAGTTCCTACAGTAATTTTCTATGTTTGCTTTGAAGTTTCATCCAATTTGATACATTAAACAGCCACTGACTGGAGCATTGGGCAATCTTAGGCAGTTTGAGGAAATTCTGGACAGTTGTAGTCAGAGATGGTCATGTCTCTCATTACTTATGTTACCCCCTCGCCCAGTACAATGTAATGTGTATATGGTTACTTGTTATTGAATTCAAGTGTCTCTTCTACTGACATTTCTTCTTGCTTGTCCTTCACCAGAAATCATGAGAATGCCTTGGACTCACGTTGGAAGAAGCATTTGTGGCAGCACAGTACTCAACCACAAGTGATTGTTATCTGAACCCTCTTCTTACTGTTATACCATTCACCTGTATGCTGCCTCATTAAAGTCCTTAGCTGAGCCCTTGCCACAGACACCTTAGCAAGCTTGACCTCTAAGAAACAGGACCTGGGAGAGGGAGTTCCTGGCAGCATTAATCTGTGGGCCTGAGTTTGGACAGCACCATCTCTTTGCAACCAATCAAAGCAAGTTCATCCATGTATGTGAGAGAGACAGAATCTGTGAGGGACGGCTGCCCCAATTAGAGGGAAAAGATATTTTGACATTGGGTCAGGTTTTGAGAAGCAAAACTGGTTGCTTAATAAGAATACAAGGTGTAGAGCTGGACGAACACAGCAGGCCAAGCAGCATCAGAGGAGCAGGAAAGCTGATGTTTCGGGCCTAGACCCTTCTTCAGAAACGTCAGCCTTCCTGCTCCTCTGATGCTACTTGGCCTGCTGTGTTCATCCAGCTCTACACCTTGTTATCTCAGATTCTCCAGCATCTGCAG
The DNA here is from genome assembly GCF_021869965.1 of Rhincodon typus. Lineage (NCBI taxonomy): Eukaryota > Metazoa > Chordata > Chondrichthyes > Orectolobiformes > Rhincodontidae > Rhincodon > Rhincodon typus. The sequence continues at coordinate 23,729,030 of NC_063354.1, read as the reverse complement.
TTCCTACTATCTCTGCTTAATAAGAATGATAGGTTGTGTGTGAATGCCTGGCAAAACCATGGTTGTAAATTCTGTCATACTGAAAGCTGAGGCTTAATAAATTGAGGTTTCAGTTGGCTTTATAGAGAGTGACATAGAGAACAAAAGCAAAGTGATTTTGCTAAATCTTTATATACAGAAGGTTGAACCCACTTTGACTATAGTTTCTAGTTATGGATATCAAAAGGATATATTTACCTTGTGGCGGGTTCTGAAGAGATTTACAAGAATGGATCCAGCACTGAGGGATTACAGGGAAGCTGGGGTTGCTCTCCTAAAAGCCAAGAAGATTGAAGAGATTTGATGGAAATGTATAAAATTATGAAGGGAATTATGAAGGGTTTAGGTAGAATAACTAGAATCTATGGCTTATGGCTGATGGGTCAGTAATCAAATAGTTCAGGTTTAACTTTATTTAAATTGATTGGCAAAAGAACAAGAGTTAACCTGAGGAAAAACAGTTATATAAACAGTGGTTAGATTTGAAATGCTGTCCTGTACTCGATATTGTGACAGACTGAAATTTAAATTAGTGTTCAATAGGAAATTGGGTAAATACATGCAGGGATAAAAAATGTGTGAGGGTAGTGGACGACTGGATTTCTCTTTAAAAGAATAGTTGAGACTTGATGTACTAAAGGGCCTCATTCTAAGACACACTATTCTATTGTATTGCACTCAAAATGTCTGACAAAGGCATTCAACAAAAGCTGTTAATGTTTAAAAGGGGGCCAGAAGGCGAGATAGAAGCTGGAAATAAGAGAAGAACCAAGGCCCATGATTTTCCTTCCTGGCCCTACTGTTTAATGGGCTACCCTTTTCTGTAGCCATAGCTGCAGTTCACTTCTGCCCAGCAACTCACCAAAGGAGATTCTGACCATATACCATCTTCTGAAGTTTCTACAGAGAATTACAAAAAGGCCCAAGGTGAGGGTCCCCATTTTGTCATCATCCCAGATGTCTCTGTCGTAATAGTCTTATCAGATGATAGTGCTGCTCTCTTACTGGAGAGACACAACTGGTGGTGATTTAACCTGAGGGCCACCATGCCTCAAGCAAGGGGAGAGGTTGAGAAGAAGAGTCCTTCGTGGTAATCTCAGCTGGTGATAGGAATTGAATCCACACTGTTAGAAACACACTGCCATTCAGACCAACTGTCCATCCAACTGAGCTAGCCCAACCCAGATGAAGGGGAAAGAGATAACAAGGTGTAGAGCTGGATGAACACAGCAGGCCAAGCAGCATCAGAGGAGC
>NC_063354.1:23702742-23727337 GCF_021869965.1 Rhincodon typus | reverse complement strand
AGATTCTCCAGCATCTGCAGTTCCTACTATCTCTGAGGGCGAAAGAGATTGGTTCCCCTTCTTTGCTCATCCACTCCCTCTGCTGGTCACTATGTGGATAACTCAAAACAAATGATTACTTCCCTCATGAAATGCTCATTCAGGGTTTTGGCATTGTATTTCTTCTTCTGAAGTGTTTCTCCAAAATTGACACTCTTCCAGTCATGACATCCCAAGCTGTTCCTCAGGCTGAATGTAATCCACACGAGAATTTTCCAGACAATGACATTCTCAACCATCTCTGGCTTTCAAGCCAAGCTGTCTTATTTAAACAATTGAAACCTCCATAAGTAATTTGGAACTACGATCTGGTCGTGAACAGCAACTGAGCTGGTGACTGTGACTATCAGATCAAATGATGGCTTTCCTTCATCACTGCTGCAGCATTGCTCTCTCCCTTTGTCTTGAGGCTGTAATGGCTGAACAGGGGGCAATCATGTGTCTAAAAGTATAAAATGAGAAGAGGAAAGTTAGAGGAAGGTAGTGGGGTGTGTGGATGTAAAGCAGGAAATCCATGGTCACACCAACAATAGCTTCCATATCATAACAGAGAGCAGACAAGATGGCAGTTGAAAAGGAGCATGCTTGTGTTTCTTGGCTGTTCTTGTTGATAGAACAAAGAACAAAGAAAATTACAGCACAGGAACAGGCCCTTCGGCCCTCCAAGTCTGCGCCGATCCAGATCCTCTATCTAAACCTGTCGCCTATTTTCCAAAGATCTGTATCCCACTACTCCCTGCCCATTCATGTATCTGTCTAGATACGTCTTAAATGACGCTATCGTGCCCGCCTCTACCACCTCCGCTGGCAACGCATTCCAGGCAGCCACCACCCTCTGCGTAAAGAACTTTCCACACTTATCTCCCTTAAACTTTGCCCCTCTCACCTTGAAATCGTGACCCCTAGTAATTGAGTCCCCCACTCTGGGAAAAAGTTTCTTGCTATCCACCCTGTCCATACCTCTCATGATTTTGTAGACCTCAATCAGGTCCCCCCTCAACCTCCGTCTTTCTAACGTAATTAATCCTAATCTACTTAACCTCTCTTCATAGCTAGCGCCCTCCATACCAGGCAACATCCTGGTGAACCTCCTCTGCACCCTCTCCAAAGCATCCACATCCTTTTGGTAATGTGGCGACCAGAACTGTACGCAGCATTCTAAATGTGGTTGAACCAAAGTTCAATACAACTGTAAAATGACCTGCCAGCTCTTGTACTCAATACCCCGTCCGATGAATGAAAACATGCCGTATGCCTTCTTGACCACTCTATCCACCTGCGTCGCCACCTTCAGGTTACAATGGACCTGAACACCCAGATCTCTCTGTGCATCAATTTTCCCCAGGGCTTTTCCATTTACCGTATAGTTCGCTCTTGAATTGGATCTTCCAAAATGCATCACCTCGCATTTGCCTGGATTGAACTCCATCTGCCATTTCTCCGCCCAACTCTCCAATCTATCTATATTCTGCTGCATTCTCTGACAGTCCCCTTCACTATCTGCTACTCCATCAATCTTAGTGTCATCTGCAAACTTGCTAATCAGACCATATCTACCTTCCTCCAGAGATAATAGGAACTGCAGATGCTGGAGAATCTGAGATAACAAAGTGTAGAGCTGGATGAACACAGCAGGCCAAGCAGCATCAGAGGAGCAGGAAGGCTGACGTTTCAGGCCTAGACCCTTCTTCAGAAATGGGGGAGGGGAATGGGATTCTGAAATAAATAGGGAGAGAGGGGGAGGCGGATAGAAGATGGATAGAAGAGAAGATAGGTGGAGAGGAGACAGACAGGTCAAAGAGGCGGGGATGGAGCCAGTAAAGGTGAGTGTAGGTGGGGAGTTAGGGAGGGGATAGGTCAGTCCAGGGAGGACGGACAGGTCAAGGGGGTGGGATGAGGTTAGTAGGTAGGAGATGGGGGTGCGGCTTGAGGTGGGAGGAGGGGATAGGTGGGCGGAAGGTCAGGTTAGGGAAGCGGGGACAAGCTGGGCTGGTTTTGGGATGCAGTAGGGGGAGGGGAGATTTTGAAGCTTGTTTTTTTCCAGTAAGTTTACTGTACTTATGTTCTGGTGATCCAGTTCACATCATCTTCAGAGCTTCTTTGCCCCACCATCAGCGCACAGCACCCAAGCCTTCTGTTATGAGTAACACTTACGTGGCAATCCTAAGCTATGCAGCTGATCTCTGAACCCTAAGTAACTGCTGACGTTTCACTGTTAAGGATATGCAGTTAAACTACCAGAACCAGCTTCAAAATCTCCCCTCCCCCTACTGCATCCCAAAACCAGCCCAGCTTGTCCCCGCCTCCCTAACCTGTCCTTCCTCCCACCTATCCCCTCCTCCCACCTCAAGCCGCACCCCCATCTCCTACCTACTAACCTCATCCTGCCCCCTTGACCTGTCCGTCCTCCCTGGATTGACCTATCCCCTCCCTAACTCCCCACCTACACTCACCTTTACTGGCTCCATCCCCGCCTCTTTGACCTGTCTGTCTCCTCTTTACCTATCTTCTACTTTATCCATCCTCTATCCTCCTCCCCCTCTCTCCCTATTTATTTCAGAATCCCATTCCCCTCCCCCATTTCTGAAGAAGGGTCTAGGCCCGAAATGTCAGCCTTCCTGCTCCTATGATGCTGCTTGGCCTGCTGTGTTCATCCAGCTCTACACCTTGTTATCTCTATACCTTCCTCCAGATCATTTATGTATATCACAAACAACAGTGGTCCCAACATGGATCCCTGTGGAACACCACTGGTCACAGTTCTCCATTTTGAGAAACTCCCTTCCACTACGACTCTCTGTCTCCTGTTGCCCAGCTAGTTCTCTATCCATCTAGCTAGTATACCCTGGACCCCATGCAAGATGTTGGATACCATGGGCTCGGTCACTACTGATGATGTAATGCAAAGCACTGTTTCCTCTACAAGGCCCAGGCTTGTCACCTACCAGTTTGGCTTTGCTCTCTTCTGTTTTGGATAACCTTATCTTGCAAGAGAGGACAGAGAGTGATTATGTGGCACTCCATTTGGGAAGTGTCTGTCATAGCTATGGGCATGAGGCAGCAGCAACAGGTGGAAGGGAGGGTCGGGTCAGGTCAAGTATACAGGCTGGTGTCATTAAAAGCCCTGTGAGGTTGATGAAGAAAATGGAAATATTAGGCATAATTTCTGAGGGCTTGGGACTGCTGTTGGGTGATTTACAAGTGTGACACAATTAGCAGTGTGTGAGCTTAATGGAGTGATGGCCAGGAGATGTCACGCACTCGCTGATCTGAGCACTTGTGTGAGATCACCAAATTTCTTGCAGCTTTTCACCACGTCCTTGTGGTCAGGTTCTGGGCATTACCCTCAATGACCATTTGCTCCCATTCCCTATGTAGGATGATAGCTGAAGGTATCCTTGATCCTGCAGAAACATAGCATTACCTCCTTTTGACCTCCAGCACCAATTTCTCTAGTGGTATATATTTGAACATAGGAACCCTCTCTTCCCTAACTTTCCATTTGTGCAGCTCTTTCTTGCAGCTGGTGTCTGTTCGGGTATTCAGCTGTGGCTTCATTGTAATAGTGCAGGTCACCTTTAAGCAGAAAGGGCTTCCTTTAAGAAGAGTAGGCAAGCTGTACCATGTGCAATAAGCACACACAACTGGGCTTTCTGCTGAGCACTGAGGCAGCCAATACTGTGGAACTCACTTGGCCATATGTTATATTCATTTTAAATGAGGAAACAGCAGAAACTTTGATACTGCCTTCCACTATGGAATGGTTATGTACAGATAGCTGGGTGGCACAGTGGTTAGTACTGCTGCCTCACAGCACTAGGGACCTGGGTTCAATTCCAGCCTTGGGTGACTGTCTGTGTGGAGTTTGCGCATTCTCCCCATGTCCATGTGGGCTTCCTCAGGGTGCACCAGTTTCCGCCCACAGTCCAAAGACTGGCCATGCTAAATTGCCCATAGTGCCCAGGGATGTTTGGGTTAGACATGGGAACTGCTGGGTTAGGGGGATGGGTCTGGGTGGGATGCTCTTTGGAGGGGTGGTGTGGACCTGTTGGGCCGAATGGCCTGTTTCCACACTGTAGGGATTCTATTCTATTCTAAACCAAAAGATGTGCAGATTTGGTGTATTGGCCATGCTAAATTGCCTGTAGTGTCTCAAGATATGCAGGTTAGGTGCAGTCGCTATGATAAATTGGAATTATGGGGATAGGATTGGGTGGGATGGTCTTTGAAGGTAAGTCTAGACTTGATGGGATTAATTGCCTCTATGTGCACTGTAGAGATTCTATGAGATCAAAAATTATGACTCCTGTACTTGAAAGCTGATATTAGTGAGTGCTTACTTCTAAATATAGAATGCTCAATGTGTACAAATATTGCAAATGATTTGCACTTAGCATTGACATTAACATATTATTGCTTTCTTTCTCAAATACACTTAAGATGCTTTTCTTCACTGCAAAACAGATGATACTGTTGTGGTCAATGGAATTCTCCTTATGGGCATACAAGGAAGGAAATCTTTTAATTAAATTTCCTTGGATTAGTTTTATCCCATATGCTGGACAGACTATACGTTACAGCTGGAATGATGAAAACTAAAGATTATAAGAATATTGGAAATTGAAGACACACAATTTAAGTTGTTGAATTGTACATTTTCCCTCCTCAGAAAATTATTCATTGGGAAATATACATTATAAACCATCTTTAAATGCTGGAAAACGTGTGCATAGAACACAGAGATGGATGTGAAGTCCAGTTTTTAAAAAAAAAATCTCAACTCATCAAGAAGCTTTGCTCCTTTTAAGTATATGCTTTAAATCTTCAATCATTTGTGTTCAACACGTCTTGCGTTCCTGTCACTAGTTAGTGTTTTGTTTTTCAAAATGGAGCTTAGAATAACAAATTTACAGTAATTGGTTTAATTATTTTAATTAAGCACATTTCCGTCACAGAATTGTCCCTTGGGAATGAAACTGGCATTTGACAATTTTTTCTGGAAATTTCTTCCAAGTGTTTTGAGGCAACACTGACATTTTGTTTTTATGTTTGATGTAGATAATCTATCCCTGAAAAGTATTAAAAATAGTTGAGGATAAGTTTCTGCTCTATTTTGAGTTTGGAGGCAAAGTTTACTCTCTAGAATTGGAAGTTAAAAAAAAAGCCAGACAAATAATGGTTGAAATGGAGTATGATCTCAGTTGTGCAATGGGAATCTCACAATAACAGATTGCTCACCTTGGAGACGTAAAACTGACCTTGACCAGTTTCCTGCTATTGAAAAGAATGTCTCATCAACCCATTATGGAGCGGAATTGCAAATTGACAAAGTGATCTGAAAGAACTTCACAGACAGAATCAGGCCCACTCTATCTGTCCTAGCTGGCGTAAATTATTTAGACCTAATCAATCCAATGGGGGAAAATGTAAATAAATTGGGAATATGACAGTGAGGAGCATGAAAACAATTACTCAGTCTATGGCTGCATATTTCTCAACTGTCTAAATATTCAAATTTGCAAAAACTATTACTCAACTTTGTTTTCAAATGAAGGGTATTTTAAAATTTTTAATAACTTGATGCTGAATTGTAAACAAATAAATCCCCTTTGCAGTCATCTATTTCAGATTAATTTCATCCTTTCACTAGCAAATGTGCTGTAATTCATGTATGCTGTGGATGATTTAGAATATGAACTGTCACTAAATTAATGCAATAAGGCTTTTAAAAAAATCAGATAATTTAGAGTAAAGTAAAGAAAATTGAAAAGACCTGAGAGTTCTACGATGCCGTTTAATTTGTTCAAGATATCCTGCGAAATAGGGTTCTCTAGGATCTTTAATCTGGCTGTGACATGTTGATTTTTAGTCTCAAATAGGTGATCTATGTGTTCTTAAGATTCATCTTCAGGATGTCAGCATTGTTGGCTCGGCTGGCATTTACTGCCCAACTCTGGTGTCCGTTGTGAAGAGGATATTGTGCTTTCTCAGTGAACTTCAGCAGTCAGTGTGGTGAAGGTGTTGCCACGGTGCTAGTAGGTAGATAGAGCCACAATCTTGACTCAGCAACAATGAAGAAACATCAGTACACGTCCGCATGAGGATAGTCTGTGGTTTGGAGGGGCGCCTGGAGGTGGTGGTATTCCTCTGAACCTTGTTCTCATCCTTTTAGATTCTGGAGGCCATGCCTTTCTCTAATTGCTGCTGAAGAAGCATGAGTAGATTTCTGCAGAGCATCCAATAAATAGTAGACACGGTAGGTTTGGGATGCAGGAGACAATGGCCAATCAAGTGAACTGCTTTATCCTGGATGGTGTTGAGCTTATTGAGTGCTGTTCGAGTTATACTCATCCATCAATAGTTATAAAATCAAAAAGGCTGTTGAGGTGCATGAATTTCAAGAAGGGAACTTGTAGGATTATCAAATACTTACTTCAATTTCAGTTAAAAGTTACAATGTTCAATACCTCTCATGCCTTTTTCCTATTTGTTTTTAATGTTTATAACACATCAACACCTGCTCCTAATGAGTTAACAGTGTATGACTGAATTGGCGTTATATTGAATACAAAGATAGACAACTTGAAAATAGAAAGCACTAACTCAGTGCAGTGATAACACTTTAGATAGCATTTGTGTCGGCTGCAATGTATGATTATTGTATACATGTACAAGGTAAGAATACTGGAACAGGAAATGAAAAGCTGATTAATGGGCCAAAACTGTCAGCAAGAGTGACACACGGGATCTAGCACTCTGAATGAGGCAATAGTGAACAAACATCTTTGGAATACCTGCAGCTAACTTACACAGCATACTGAATTTGGACCCCTACCAGGAAAGTGAGTTGGAAATAAAAACACAAATTGCTGGAAATCTCAGCAGGTTTGGTAGCATCTATGGAGAGAAATCAGAGTTAATATTTCAGGTCAAGTGACCCTTTCTCAGAACACTGTGGTGAGGTCATTTGGATGGGTGGAAACCCTAGCCCATGGTGTTTTTGATAGTTGCAGGAAATTCTAACTTTTTATCTGGATTTATACCACCTTTTTAATATCAAAAGCAGTTTATATTTATAAACCTCCTTAAAGTAATGAAATGTTGCAATGCACTTCACAGGAACATAATAAGACAAAAAACATGGCACTGGGCCACAAAAGGAAATATTACACTAGATGACTAAAAGCTTGGTTAAAGATGTAGGATTTAAGCAATGCCTCAAGGAGGAAAGTGAGGTGGAGAGTTGTGGGGAGGGAATGGCAGAGCTTAGGTTCACAGAAAGCTGAAGACTGTCAATGGTGCTAAAACAATAATGAGAAATGTTCAAAAGGCCAGAATTTAATGAACACAGATACCTCAGATGTTTGAGGGGCTGCAGGAGATAAGGGAAATAGGGAGATACAAAACCACAATGTGATTTGAAAACAATGGTAGGAATTTTTACATCAAGACGTTACTTGACTAGGATCCAGCATGATTCAGTGATCAACGGGTGATAGGTAAATGAGACATGGTATGAGTTGGGACATTGACAACAGAATTTTGTTTGACATCAAGTTTCTGTGTGGTAGAATGTGGGAGACGAGCCAGGAGTCTGTTCGAAATTGTCAATTATGAAATGTTTCATTCCATGCTTACACCTGTAGCTTTCCATTACTAAATTAAAGAAGCTCAAACTACCTCCAATGAGGCCTATCCAAGGAGCTAATTTAATAGCAGATTATTCCATGTGTTCAGCATAATGAGACTATTGTAAAAGAAAGCTTGTGGGTAGAACAAGTGATTTGTTTTCATTCAAAATTGCTATTACTACCTGTGACAAATGAATCAAGTGGGAAATCTATCTGCTAATGGAAAAAAAATCAAAATATGTGTACAAATAGGTTCATTTTAGAAGAACGGGGAGGGGGGGGTAAATATTCTGCTGCACTGCTCCTGGCACATGTTAGAATACTGCAACTAGCAGCCCATGGTTTCCATCTATTAACTTCAACAGATGGAAAATCAAGGACTGAAAGTGCACAATTTTGTGAAATGTGTTTCCATCACCCACATGAGCAGCATAGTGTAATTTCCACTCATTGATTGCCATAAACATAGATTTGGCGAGTGGGCAATTCATGAGAACTTATTCAGAAATTCTGTGCCATATGCCTTGTCCACTCAAAGACACCGTATACACTCAAACCTACTAAAATAAGTGCATGTTATTTAATACGTGCAATTTGGCAGTGTGTGAGTTTGTAGCCCATCATAGAGCTTTTATTCCCTCTGTGTAGAGTAAATGTGTGTCCATCAGAGTGAGAGTGATACTCTCTAATCCATTTGTCAATCTAACAAGGATTCACAAACCATAACCTCACACAATGGAAACCAACAGTCTGTATGGACACACAAATCAATTTGTTAAAACTACTAATCATATTATGAAATCCTAGTTTGTTCATTTCCAATTGGAATTCATGACTGTCAAACAGTACATTCTGAAACTCTAGTCTATGAACATTGCGTTAAGATCCTCAGAGTCCACTCAGTCACTGTTGAAATCAACTTATAAAGGCTTTCAAGGCAGCAGCAATCTTGTTCTTTGTCAAAAAGGATGGGGTATATAATATGAAATGTTGGTGTACTAAATCAATATAAATTCTGAAGATGTTTTGCTTTAAGTTCATCTCTACCCATCATTTGTAATTTTAGTAGGCCTCCAAACATCACTATTTTAGAATGATTAGTAAAATCATTACGTGCCTTAAAACGACATCAGCTTTGTGCTTTATAACTTTGTGGTGATAAGAAAAAATATTTTGAGATTGTTTAGCATTCTGCAAAATCCTTATTTCAAAAACAATGGTATCACTGAATTCCTAAAGTACTGGCAACCTTTGAACTTTAATCAGCATCATGATCAAAGAGAAGAAAGTGAATTCATGCCAGTTCTCTGAGTGGTGGGGGCTAAGAAATCAATGAACAACATCAATAACCAGGCGGGGTAATCACAGTGAAGGCATCAAATACATCTATATATTTTGTGGTAGTGAGCAGCAATGAGACAATTTTCTGAGTCGTACAACTTTACATGGGTTTTCCAATAAATTGGTGCCATTTCCACCAATTTTCACAGGAAATATGGATTTCAAAATCACTTTTGGCATGATGTTCAATGATAAAACCAAGCATCAAAACACAAATCAATACATACCTCCCTTTGTTAGCTGTTTGTGCTTACAAAGCAATGTGATCCTCATGTTAATGACTTCATCAAGTCTTACAATAATTAAAAATACAGTTAACAAAGTGAGAAGTAGCTTTCACTCTAGTGGGGGATACAATGAATCGCTAAGAAGAAGCCATAACCGAATATAAACTGAAAATCTTCAGTACTGGAAACGAAGGTAGATTATGTGGGTCATTTCAAGAAATTATTATTGTAATATATATTTAAAAACTCTGTGTGATACTACATCTTTATAGACTCTTGCTTATTGCTCTTTCATCTTTTTCTCTCTAAGGTTTGTCGTTTGTATTCCATAATCTACTTCAGATTTGAATGTAAATATCTAGACTGTTACAAACTCGTGTTGTAATAGTATATAATAGTACATAATATTCCATGTCTATTTGGCATCATGCTGTGCCTTGGCTAAATCACGTAATAGTACTTGAACAGCTAGGCTGTAAATTCTTATCTCAGAGGGAACACTCTTTGAGATTTTCAAGTAAATTGAAACTATGCTACTTGTCGATCCGGTACGAAGGTGCCAATTCTTTGTTACGTAATATAACACAAGAATATCTCATCAACTTGGGGATGATGCTTGTTCAGTCATGCCCCAGAAAGAAACCTGGTGGGCGACATCAGAAGTTTCATTTGTAAATATTTGGGAGCAGTTTATAGGCGTTCAGGAGCATCACCAACAACAACTTTAATTTGTGCAGTGCCCGTAATGTTGTGAAACATTTTGTTAGCAAACAAAATTTATTTGAATTGGACAGCAGGACCTGATTGAAACTTTTTTGTTCCGTTTCCTGAGTCGGTGTAATCAATTCCCTAATTGATGGCCGGGGGCTATGGACACTCAATAGCAGAAAGTCACCGCTGCTGGGGTGCCTCAAAAATGGAGTCCAGCAATCGGGGCATGGGAATGTCAACCATTAAGACGGGTGAGAAAGGGAGAGAAAGTTTGGAGCGTGAAGGGACTGAGGGAATCAAGGATGGCTGGGAAAGTTATGACCACTGAAACTGGAAGCACCCAACTCCCTTTCATTGTTAGGTTTTCTGATGCCTGGAAAATCTGTGCAGTAGCAATAAATTATTAATTGGGCTCCCAGTCACACTCTAGGAGCCCAGCTTTCTTATATTAATGGATGCCCTCATTTTGTTATGATATCTCTTATAAAAGAGATGTTAGGGAACACATTCACTATATTTACATTTCTAAATGCCTCCACTCCCATCCCCTTTCGCGTCACCTGGAGGGTTAGTATCAGGATGATATCATTTGAAAGATCTGGTGTCCTTGGCTATTTGCCATCTTTTAGGCCATTCTGGTATATAATCCTACAAATAATATATCAGGATTCCTCATGCGTAAGGATAAGATTGCCATTGTATATATTTCTACAAACTCAATGTAGCATCATCGGTTTCTTGAAGGTACCAGAAATTTGCAAAAAAACAAGGAGTTCTGGTGCTGGAAAGAAGCCAGTTTCTGAGTGATAACAAATCACTTGCTCTACCCATAAGCTATCCTTTACAATAGCCTCATTATGCCAAACAAAAGAAATAATCTACCTTCAGCAGCAAGCTATCAACATTCTGTCAAGATGAATGAAAGCTTTTAGATTGGATTAGGTGATGGTATAAGCAATTCAACAAACTTGACCCAAGTCCTAAAATTAATTTGAGTTTGTGATTAATAGAATACAAGCTCCACTCTAGGAACTACCCGTTATTTAGAATCAACACTTATGAACTTAGTGTTGGCTTTGTAATCTTCACCTTGGTAACTGTAACTTCTTCATATATCTCTGCAAATCTAATTGTTTAAGTCAGTCTGCTTTTATCTCGTTGATCCTGGAATAAAAGGTCCCACCAAAACTACATAAAAGGTATTTTTCAAGTACAGAGGCACATTACACTCTTACCTGGATATGTTATCCCCTGAGTCTCTGACATGTTTAGGACCTGCGTTTAAATCAGTTTCCAAACCTCTAACTGCCTGAATTGATTAATTCATGATTCCTTTAGTTTAGTCCAACTTAAAAAAATTTAAATGCTTAGGTTGGTTGACTTTATTTCAATAAAAGTAGCAGCACTGTACAAACTAAATTTCCCACTCTGTGCATACAGCTCTCATTTTGATTCTTTAGCAGAATTTTGTCAATGACATAGTGACTGAGAAAATAGCAAAATAAAGAGAAGGGTAGATAACAACTCAATTAGTATTTTTTAAACCTGTGAGAAATGGATTTTTGCTAGGCAAAGATATGAAAGGATATGAAGCAAAAGCGAGAGGTGAGGGTTACAATACAGAACAGACTGATCTTATGGAATAACAGAATTGGTTTGAAGGGCTGAATGGCCAACACCTATTTAGGCCTATGTTCCTAAATTGATGGCCCTCTGTAGCTGAAAGTAAAGCTGAAGATAATAGTTTTTAATGAATGCCACTAAATGATTCAACAAGAGCACCTAATTCCAAACAGCAGTATGTTAGTTGCCTGACAATGTCATTGAGTTATGGGTAGTCTTCATGGCGAAGTAAAATATTAACAACAAAAGCTTTCATTTATGTAGCGCCCTTAAAACTGTAAAATGTCCCTATACTTAACAGGAGCAATTAGCAAACAAAATTGACACCAATCAGTATAAAGAATGTTAGATCAGGTATCTAAAATCTTCATCAAAGAGTTGATTTTAAGGAGCAAAGTAAAGAAGGAAGGAGTGATAGGGTTCTACATTTGTAGCATGCATCAAAGTCTTGGGTCTGCATGGTCACATGGATAGTTCAAACAATCATATCCCAAATTTTGCTATAGCCCCCTGGAAAGCAGGTTTCCTGTTGGGAGTTCAAAACTAAAAGATTATAACAACAATCTTGATTTAATCTGACTGTATTCGTACATTATTTTCCTTCTGCCAAGAAAAACTGCTTTGCTTTCATTTAAATCTGATTCATCAATATCTGAACAGCTTCACTTCATGAAGTTTGTAATAATTGCTTAGTCCAAGTGAAACATACTAACCAAAGTTATCTTGGTGAAGAATTGCAACTTTCACCATCAAATTAAATACAGGGGATATTGTAGTCACATTTTCAGTGACTTTGAGACACCGAGCAAAATGTCTGTATGAGCCTAGAGATCTTTTATTTATTCTCTGCAGGGGAACACAGTCCTCTGTGGTTGGGAAATGTATTCAGTACTCTCTTAAAGGTTATACTGTCTGAATACCTTTTTATAAGGACAGGTCTACATATTTTAATCCTGCATTGCTTGCATAAATATCTTGTTTATTAAGTAACTTTATTCCGTGCATCCAGCACTGTATCTACTGCAATTGGAAAAGGAAGGCACTCAAGTGTAGCCATCAGAAACAGTGACAATTACTTAGGCTGTTGGCCCTGGAGTTACTGATGACTATCTACTGAGATTTAAACCTCAGAAGGTTGTGACATGGTATTGCCCCAGCATGCCCACTCAGAACTTGGATTTCATTTATATTCAAAGTGTAGGGCAGTAATATCTTAGTAGCAGGTATCTATGGAGGTAGAAGGTAAGACTCCACAAAACAATGCCACTAGACAGGATTTCTTTAAAATTGGACATAATAGTGACAGCTATTCTTTTATATTGAATAATTTTGGATAGTTACAAAGCAATTCACTGCAACAGTGGGGCCACATCACAAAATCTTTGGATCTAATGAGTATTCAGTTTCTAATTTCAGGCCACAAGATAATTAATGTAGCAAATGGAAAACCCTTATTAGGGGTAGCCTTCTGACCAAGTCAGGTTATGATTGAAGAATGCAGTTAGCTTTACTGTGCATCTAGTTGCACTGTACCTGAATTTGGGTGACTTAAATGAAAACAGTTACTTATTACCATGTCAGACTTGAAGAACACACACACAAACACACAGACACACACACAGACCAGTTCAGTATGCCTGTTGAACATCTTGAAGATCTATTACAACATCATGTTCGATGCAAATTTGTTGCTTATTGTGGTATTGACAAAATTACAGACAAAATTTGGCAACATTATTTTTATCATATCTACAAAGCTTTTTATAAAGTACCTTACATGCAATTCAAGCATATACACTTAAAATGCTTCTTTACTTAACAAAGATTAACTTCTAGTTAGTGTGAAACCTTACAGTCTTCAATTTTGCCAAAGTTTGGAATTCTGACATGAATTTACCCGAGCCAGCGCATATTAGTGCACATTCTAGAATTTTATCCAACATCTGCAAAGATGAGCTTGATTTCATGACAGTTTGTGCGAGTCCATTCTGAGCAATAATAATTCTGACCTGTCCATACTATCCTATTAAAATGATGTTATTTGTCCTTTGTGTAACGTGCCTTGTTGGAGCAGCTAGTTATTGCTTGGCTTACTTCCTAATGCTGGCCTGAAGTGATGTCAGTGGTTTGTAGACTACAGTAATGCCTCTGGTTTCCATATGTTAGTGCTTGGTGCTGAAATCTAGTATTATCATTCCTGCGCCATCCCATTTAAACCAAGAAAGAAATACAAAAATCAAAAAATATTTGCACACTGCTTTTCAACTTAACATGTGACCAACACATGCAGGTCTGTGTTATGTGGAAATTGACATCACTTGTTCAAAGACCATGTCTAATTCTCATTTTTTATTTGCGAGTCAAAAATTCAATCAGCCACATATGGCTAACGGCTAGTGTTTTGAAGTACACTGAATTATCAGACACTGTAAGAGACCCAATTTAAATAATGGAATATTAAATGTCTATGAACTGATGAGTAATTTTATTGTTTTTGAAGTTCTTTCTCAGTTATGTGCATTTTGTTTTCTCTGTATCTTGCTGTGTATTTTTGCTTTAAATTTCATTCTTGTGTTATGGATGCTGCTATAAAATCAACAACTAACTTCCATCACTGATGGCCTTTGAGAAGGTGCTTGTGGCATTGTGGCAATCCATGTAGTGAAGATGCTGTAGAATTTGTACAGAGCAACAAACAAGGAACAACAATATTTAAAGTCAGGATAGTGCGTGACCTTAACGGGAACTGGGAGGTGGGTAGATTGCAGCTACCATTCTTCTTTTACTTGGTCTGCAATAATCAAGGAACAGCTCTAGTTAGTTCTAATGAGGATATGCACTTGTCTTAAACATGACATGATAGTAATCAGATATTAGTTGCCTTGGTAAGGTAGACATTGTAACAATATTTCGGGAGGCCTAGGAGAATAGGTATGTCTCCTTCAAGATCCTAAGATGTTCCATGTTCCCACTCAAGCCCTTGCAACACAATGATATTGGATGGAGGGTCTTGCTGATTTTAGCATTAACCCTTTCAGAACCATCCTCTCATACAATAGGGGTATTCTCATATTGCCATTGTCCTCTTAGATGGCGGAAGTTTGGATTTAGGAAATGCTGGAGAAAAAAAGAAACTTCCTACAGATAATGCACATTTTACCCATAGTACACAGATGGTCTGAATGAATGTCAACTCTTAAGATGCTGATGGGGTTAAATTCAATGTCAATGAACTGTGGATGAACTGCACTGTTGGGTATGCTCATTTCCTGTACTCAGTGATATTAACATTACTAGCCTTTTATCAGTCCAAGCTCAAATGTTGCCCCAGTCTTAATGCTTGTGTGCTTGGCCGGCTTCATTTTTTGTGGAACTGTAATTGGATCTGAACATTGCATAATAATCATTGAACATACTCATTTCTGTTAGATGGAAGATTATTGATTAAACAAGTGAATATAGTTAGACTTAGAACATTAGCCCAAAGAAAGTGGAGTCACAGGTAGATAGGATAGTGAAGAAGGCATTTGGTATGCTTGCCTTTCTTGGTCAGTGCATTGAATATAGGATTTGGGAGGTCATGTTGCGGCTATACAGGACATTGGTTCGGCCACTTTTGGCATATTGCCTGCAATTTAGGTCTCCCTGCTATAGCAAGGATGTTGTGAAACTAGAAAGGGTTCGGAAAAGATTTATGAGGATGAGGGTTGGAGGGTTTGAGCTATAGGGAGAGGCTGAGTAGCCTTGGGCTATTTTTCCTGGTGCGCCAGAGGCTGAGGGCTGACCATATAGAGGTTTATAAAATCATAAGGGCCATGGATAAGGTGAATAGACAAGATCTTTTCCCCAGGTTGAAGTCCAAAACTAGAGGGCATATGTCTAAGTTGAGAGGGGAAAGGTATAAAAGGGACCTAAGGGACAACTTTTTCACACAGAGAGTGGTGTGTGTATAGAATGAGCTGCCAGAAGAAGTGGTGGAGGTTGGTACGATTACAACATTTAAAAGGCATCCAGATGGGTATATGAATAAGAAGGGTTTAGCGTGATATAGACTAAATGCTGGAAAATGGTACTAGATTTATACAGGATACCTGATCGGCATGGACGAGTTGGACCGAAGGGTCTGTTTCCGTGCTGTATTTCTCTATAACTATATGACTCCATAACTCTTTCAGCAATGTTCCACAGATTTCACTGTCTACACCATCTTCCCTTTTGTTAGGTATGACTCCAGCCATTAGAGAATTCTTCCAACTTGTTCTGAATCTCCAATCAGTTTAGTTAACTAGGGCTCCTTGACGTCACACCAGGTCAAATGTTGCACAGAGGTTAAGGGCAGTCCCATTCATCTCACTCTGAAATTTAATTCCTTGACCTGAGACTCTGTTAAGGCCTGGAGTCAAATGTTCCCAACAAAACCTAAAGGAAGTATCATTGGTGGGTTATTGGTGAATTAGCGTTCCTTGACATCACTGGTAATGATATGTTTTAATTACTTTTTAAGAATAGGCTGATGGGATGTAAAATTATGGCATTTGTCCAACATTTTGTGGACTCAATGTACCCAGGCATTTTTCCATCTTGTCAGGAAAGTGCCTGTGTTGTAGGTCTGCTTGAACAGCTTAGCTGGGTGCACACTCTTACTTTCTGTGCATGATAGAATTAGTTGCATACTTTTGTCTGCCAATGTGTTGCTTTCTTGTGTTATGAAGTGGAAAAATTAATGTGCTAGATAGCCTAAGTATTCTCCAGTGAACTAAACACCACAAGTACAGGTCAATTGTTAAACCTGGGGCTTGCTAATGCATACAAAGCAAATATTAGGACACAAATGGAATTGTATAGAAACTCTGCTAACAGAAATTGTTGACTCGTCATGACCACAGGAAAAAGATGTTGAGAAAGAAGCATGAACAGCAATAATTATGCTCAGTTTCTAATTCAGTGTTGTTTAATACACATGCCACCTAATTGCCATATGCGAATTGGCCACAGGTATATAACAAATCGAGGCTGTTCAATTTTAGATCTACACAATACTGAGTTATGTTAATGTTGCAGCATTGCGTATGAGTTTCAGCATGAGTTACTTGTTGTCCAATCCAAATTGACAAGAAAGAATCAACCATTCCTGATAAATAACAGTCACACATTAATCAGATCTGCCTATGTCTGTCTGAATATAGATTGGTTGTCAGATTGACATAAGAATATAAAAATTAGAAGCAAACATACGTTATTCATTGTCTTGAGCCTGCTGTGCCATTTGATAAGATCATGGTTGATTAGACTGTGACCACTGCATTCTTGTCTATCCATGATCCTAGAGGGAAAGCCAGTTAAAAAAAACAATAATTTTTGAAATGAATATACTGGTCATTTTGAAGTACACAAGATGAGTCTCCAGGCAGATATTGGATTTGTTAGGAATATACTTATTGAAGTTAGGAGAATGAGGAGGGACGCTCATAGAAATTTATAAAATTCAAATAGATTTCACAGGATAGATGCAGTAAGGATGTTCCCAATGACTGGGAGTCTAGAACTGGGGTCACCGTTTAAGGATAAGGGGTAGGACCTTTAGGACAGATAAGGAGAAATGTCTTCACCCAGAGAGTGGTGAGCCTGTGGAATTCTTTGCCACAAGAAACCATTGAGGACTAAACATTGAAAACTTTGAAGAAAGATGTAAAATAGTTTTTAGCACTAAAGGGATCAAAGGATATGAGGAACATTTGGGAACAGGATATTGAGTTGGATGATCAGCCATGATCATATTGAATGGCACAGCAGGCTTGAAGGGTCAAATGGCCCAGTCTTGCTCCTACATTCTATGTCTCTGTGTTTTTATGAGTCAGACAGTGTACCTCATTTGGTGGTTTTACTAGCTTTCCCTTCTTTGATGCTTTTGTCTCTTGTTGGTCAAGAATCTATCTTACTCAGCTTTAAAAACATTCAGTGACTCAGCCTCTACAGCTTTTCGAGGAAAAAAGAAGAAAATTCCCTTCATTTCTGACATAAATGCAGGGCTCCATATTTTTAAATGTCCCCAGCTCTGGGCTCTGGTCTCCCACCCCCTCCAAAACAAGGGGAAACTTTCTTTCAGTGTCTACTATGCCATGCAATCCTGAGATCTTATTTGTTTCAAGAAGATCACCTCTCATTTGTCTAAACTCAGATGGATACAGGCTCATCCTATCAAACCTTTCCTCATAGGGCAATCCCTTCATCACAGGAATAAATTGTGAACATACTGTCAACTGCTTTTATTGCAATTGTGTCCTTTCTTATATAAGGAAACCAAAACTTTGCACATAATCCAGAGTTGGGTTCAGAAACACCCTGTACAACTGTTGTAAAACTTCCCTACTTTTATGTTTTGTTTCCCTTATGATAAACAATGAGGAAGAAAATATCTCACTTGTCTTCCTAAGCACCAGCTGTACTTAAATACTAACTTATTATAATTCGCATACCAGAACATCCACACTTCTCGGTATCTGAGTTCTGCAATTATTTCTTTAAATAATATAATACTGAAAATGTTTTTAGTCATCTGGAAACTGAAAGGTCAAATACTCACTGGAATATGAAAAATAATCTGACATTCTGTATCTTTTTTTGTGCTAGTATCTGTAAGTGTTCTAATCTAGTCACAGAAAAGCAATAGCCAAGACATGGAACTGAGTGTATGCCTAAATGATGTTTTATCCAGGGATTTGCATCCATAGAATCAGGTGAAATGTCAGTTTTGTATTACCTGCAACCCACCCAAAGCCCCTACATGACTCTTTATTGGACTTCAGTGGAGAATAGATCATCAGCTTCCAAAAGGGCAAGTTAGGTTAATATTACCCCATAAGTGTCAAAGAGCAGGATTGATTAGGTGCCAAGAAATGTTAATGTGTCAAAACTTTGTATTAAGGAGGAAAGCTGTCTTAATTGCAGTTGAAGGCTGGAGTCATGTTTCAAAACTGATTGGTGTGAATATCTTTCATTGAAATAAAGCCATTTTTTTTAAAATATCATGAGTGTTTTGGATTCAGGCCATGGTATCATACACAATTCAATAAAATGGCTCTGATGGTTGGAAAATAACCCTGTATCTGTTTCCCTGATGAAAGCATGCATCCTGCTGACTGAGCTGACAAACACTGCATAACCGGCAATGATAGCTAGTCAAAACAGAGTCAATAAAATCGAGAAGATATCAAAGCTGCAGGATTCACACTGAGCTATTTATTGTCATTTTTAGGTCAGCTCCATAATTTAAATTCCATTTACCTGCGTCCCCTGTATTTCTGGATGTTTTAAAAGCAGCAGCATTTAAAGTTACAACAAAGCGTTGGGCAGCCGCTTCAAAGCTTATTGTTTTAATTATTTTCATGTATTTGTCAGCTCCTGGATTATCTTATATATTTATATATGCTATTGTTTAATGACAAAGATATAGAAATTAATATATTTAGAAACTGAATGACGTTATTAATACTGGAAGGAAACTCACCAAATTTCCTAAAAGAAATATAGATGATGCTGAAAACAAGAAGACAGGCAACATTTTGATGAAGAATCTATGTCTGAACCATCATGAGGGAGTTTTAACCTTGAAAAGGTTGAGCTTAGGTCTGGTAGTACATGTAAGTTGTAAAGCTTGAACCCAATCATATCCATATACTTTTGCTTTAAGCGGAAGTGTTGGTGCGGGTGGGTGCAGACAACCAATCAGCTAGAAGGAAGCAGGTCAATCATTTAAATAAATAAATATGTATATTTTAATAAGGTTGTATGTCTCTTATTACATCTGCCTTCCAGGTTTAACTCTGGCCAGCCTGGTTTCCCAGGGTCAGGCGACCCTAGATCTAAAGGGTAGCAAAGCCTGCTGCATATGAGCTAAATGTTTCTCAGCTCATCAAGTTTACCTGCTTCCCCCACTTTGAGATTGTTGGACAGCTTTCGTTCCAGGATTGGATTCCTCCCCCAAGATGTGAATCCCCAACTCAGTATTGTTTCACCAACTCCTTGAGGATTGGAAGCACTAAACAGTCTCTGAAGCCCCCAACACCCCTCCAGTCTTCACCAACACCCACCAGTCACCAAGGATCATTGATCGCCCTGCAGGATTAGACTATATCCCAGGATTACACCTCAGAATCAGACTACACTCCACCACTGCACTTGGATTGTTGCCCCTTTTATCCAGGTTTGGACACCTCCATTATCGATCATGCCTCTGCTTAAAGTTCATTCACCCTTTATAGTACCACCACTCTAGTTGCAGGCTCCCTGGTGTGCCACTGACATGCAGCCCCCTCCAGTTTTCCCTGACTGACATCAGCCAAGTCCATCCATCAAGCTGGCTTCCAGATGATGAAAAAAATGCCAAACACTCTGGTTTCAAAATTCTGCAGTGTGTGGGGAATCCTAGACATCCCAACCACAACTTCACCCCAGGTTCAGGACACTTACCCCAGTGAAGATCTGGATTCCTCGACTCATCTGTTTCTCTCCTACATATCCTCCTGAGGGTTTTCAATGTATTTTCCTTCTGTAGCTTGAGTGTCCAGCATCTGCAACATTTAGCTTTTTGAATACCAGATGCCATGATTTTTATTTTGAGTTGTCTTTCATGTCCTGTATTCCAAATAAATTGTTTCAAAGCAAATTTTGTTTTATGTTTTTAGCTTGTTGGACTGTAATTTGAATAGTTCCAAAAAATATTAATTTAATTTTATCTGGTTTTAATCTGACCATTTTTTCAAATTTGGAGTCTGGCCAGTTCAGCTTAAAATGCTTTGGCATTAGCAGCATTAATTCTGAATTGTGAAATAATTCTCCATGAATTGTGCATTATTCATGAGATGAAACATGTAATGTATTATTCTCTGGACAGTGGGAACAAGTCTATACAGCAAATTACATTAGCCTAGTTCATGATTATATCTGAAATATCATCATAGCAACAGTGCCAATGTACAATCCAACAGCATGAATTGTTGTATTCATGTTACGGTGCATTCACCTTTCCTTTGGTGTCTTTAGAGCTTGAATGGAACAGACTTTAAAGCTTTTAGTTCAAAATTGCTGTCAAGTTGCTGTTCTGGTGGGATGTGCTCATCCAGCTGGAATGACCTGGGATTAACATCCTGGTGAATTGCCTAACTGAGTTGAGAGTAGGGTTTGAAACTGCAAAGGCAGGGGTTGGAGTTAGAGGTGGGGCAATTTAGAAATCTAAAGAGAAAAGCTGAAGGATTATAACAAAACAGTAATATGAACATACAAATTAGGAGTGCAAGTAGGCCATTAGGCCCTTCAGCCATTCAATAAGAACATGTTTGGTCTGATTGTGTTTTAAATTTCACATTCCTTTCTACATTTAGTAACTGCTGATTCCCTTGTTTAACAAGAATCTATTTGTCTCTGCCTTAAAAGTATTCAATCACCCTGAGAGAAAAAAGCTTTCTTCTCTGTCTTAGAAGGGCAACCCCTAATTTTTGAGTGATGTCTCCTAGTTCTGGACTCACCCACAAGAAGAAACATCCTTTCAATGTTGAACATGTCAAGACCATTAAGTATCTTATGTACTTCAATCAAGCCACCCCTCATTCTTCTAAACTTCAGTCAAAAAAAGTCCAGTCTGTCCAATTTATTCTCAAAAGGCAAGTTACTCTTTCCAGGTACCAATCCATTAAACCTGCACTGATGTGCCTCAAATGCATTTACACACTTCCCTAAATAAGGAGAGCAAAACTGCATACCCTATTTGAAATGTGGTCTCACAAAACCCTATGTAACTGAAATGTAAAATCTTACTTCCATGTACATTTCCTCTCGTATTAGAAGATAGCATTCTATTAGCTTTTAAATTACTTGCTGTACCTGCACACTAACATTTTGTAACTCGTACTAAAATACAAAGATCATAGGATCCCTACAGTGCAGAAGCCATCAAATCTGCACTGACCCTCCATAGAGCATCCCACCCAGACCCATCCCCATAACCCTGCATTTTACCATGGCTAATTCACCGAGCCTACACATCCCTGGACACTACAGACAATTTAGCATAGCCAATTCACCTAACCTGCACATTTTTGGACTGTGGGAGGAAGCCAGAGCACCCAGAAGAAACAGGGAGAGCATACAAATTCCACCCAGACAGTCACCCAAAGCTGGAATTGAACTCAGGTCCCTGGCACTATAAGATAGTTGTGCTAACCACGAAGCCTCCATGCTGCCATTGGTCTGCAGCTTCTGCTGTTTTGCAGCTGTGCTCCATTTAAGTAATACTCTGCTTTTTATTCCTTCTGCAAAAGTGAAAAACTTCACATTTTCCCACATTATACTCCATCTATAAGATTTTTGTCCGCTCAATTGCATATCCATCTCAGTGTGCAACTCCTTTTAACTACTTCACAACCATACCTTCTTGCTTATCTTTATGTAATCTGCATATTTAGCTGCTATACTATCTTCTCCTGTTCTATGTAGTTGATATATAATTTTTACAATGCACAGGCCCCAGCATAGACCCCTGTGAGAGTCCATGAATCACAACCCGCCGATCAGAAAAATGACCAATTGATGCATATTTTTATTTTCTGCCAATCAGTCAATCTTCTACCCATGCTAGCACTGCATTATGAGCTCCAACCTTTCAGAATAGCCTTGATAGCACCATGTCAAACACATTCTGGAAATCTAAGTACAATACAACTATAGGTTCCCTTTTAACTACAGTGCAAGCTATTCCTTCAAAGAATTCCAATAAATTGGTTAAACATGAATTCCCATTAATAAAACTGTGCTGACTCTTTCCAATTACCTTGAGGTTTTTTGAAATACACAGTTATAATCTCCTTCTATGTTAATTCTCGCACTTTCCTGAAAACACACATCAAGCTAACTGGCAAATAATTTTCTGTTTTCTGTCTTTCTTCTTTTTTGAATTGAGAGGACACATTTACAACTTCCCAGTCGGATGGAATCTTTTCCAAATCAAGGGAATTTTGGAAAATTAACACAAACACATCTGCTAGTACATTTGCCACCTCCTTTAAGACCCTGGGATGAAGATTATCTAGACCGGAGACTTGTCAGCCTATAGTCCCATCATTTTGCTCAGTACCGCTGCCTTACTGATTGCAATTTCACCAAACTCCTCACTCTCTTCCAATTGTTTAATAGTTATTGCTGAAATGATTTTGTACCATCAAACTGAAGGTGGAGAAAAGTATTTGTATATTTCATCTGCTATTTCCTTATTATCTACCACATTCTCACTTTGGAGAGGGTCAGCACTGGCTTTACTTATTCTTTCCCATTTTAAATATCTGTAGAATTTCTTTGTATCATTTTTACACTTCTATCTAGTTTCCTCTTATACTCTAATTTATTTTACCTGATTAAGCTTTTAGTTATTCTCTTTCATTCATCATATTCTGTCTAATTATCTAACCTGGCAGATTATTGCTGTTCATTTATTAAATGCTCCCAATATTTATTTTTGTTAGCTTTATCTTAAATTGTTGTTATTGTTAGAAGGCTTATAGACAACCGCTATTAATTACCTCTTTCCCCTACTATTCCTCATCTCCACCCAAGCTGATTCCACGTCCAATTTTTCTGAACAAATATCATTTCTAGCTATTTCACCAATGCCATCTTTGATTAACAGATCAACCCCTCCACCTTTACCTAGCTTCCGGTTCTTCTTGAATATCATATAGTCCTCAAAATTCAGTGCCCAATCCTTGTCATCATGCAGTCCCATCTCCATAGTGATGAACAGATCATATATATTTACTTCAATATGTGCTATCAATTTGTTTACAATGCAATTATTGTTATGTTCATTCAGTTATATAACCTTTAGTTTTGTCTTTTTGTTGTCATTGTGACATCTAATTTTGACTGTAGGTGTATCTTCTACCCTTTCCTGCCATTCTCTGACATTCAGTTCCTATATGTGACTAATTTGCTAACTATTTGGTTTGTAATAAAACTGGTCACAGTGTGGGCCATCATCATTAGCAGCATCATACTCCAATGCAAGTACAATTCCAACCAGTGGAGAATTTTTGCCCGATTTCCATTCACGCCAGTTTTGGTAATGCTCTTTGCAGTAGTACTCTACAGCAGCTTGCAGCCTCATCGCCCAGCATATCCTCCACTCCTACCATTATCATCAAGTCAATGGGTCGCTCTTGGTTCTAAAATGAATGCAGGATGGCATGCTAAGAGCAATACCAGGCATACGTGAAAATGAGCCGTCACCCCGGTGTAGGTACAAAACAGGTCTACTTGCATGCCAAACAGCAAGTGATAGACAGAGACAGTGATCCCACAACCAACAGATCAGATCTAATCTCTGCAGTCCTGACACACTAGTCTTGAATGGTGAGGTGCAATTGAACAACTCGCTGGAGGACGAGGCTCCTTAAATATCCCCAACCTCAATGGTGGAAGAGCCCAGCACATCAGTGCAAAGATAGGGCTAAAGCATTCGCAGCAATCTTCAGCCGGAATCGTTGAGAGGATAATCCATCTCAGCCTCCTCCAGTGATCCCCAGCATTCCAGACACCAGTCTTTAGCCAATTCGATTCACTCCACGTAATATGAAGAAACAGCTGGAGACACTGGATACTGCAAAGGCTATGGGCCCTAACAACATTCCGGCAGTTGTATTGAAAATCTGAGCTCTAGAACTTGCTGCTGTCCTAGACAAGGTATTCCAGTACAGCACTGGTATTGACCCAACAATGGGAAAAATTGCCCAGATATTTCCTGTACACAAAAAGCAAAGCAAAATGAAGGGTCTAGGCCCGAAATGTCAGCTTTTCTGCTCCTATGATGCTGTTTGGCCTGCTGCGTTCATCCAGCTCTGCACCTTGTTGTCTCAGATTCTCCAGCATCTGCAGTTCCAACTATCTCAAATCCGACCCCACTAATTATTACCCCATCAGTCTACTCTCGATCATCAGTAAAGTGATGGAAGATGTCATCAACAGTGCTATAAAACA
>NC_063354.1:23642169-23702732 GCF_021869965.1 Rhincodon typus | reverse complement strand
ATGATTCGAACAAGTGCGGCATCAAGGAGTCCAATCAAAACTGGAATCAATGGGTGTCAGGAGGAAAAAGCTCAGCTGGTTGGATTTATACCTGGCATTTAGGAAGATGGTCGTAGTTGTTGGAGGTCAGTCACCTCAGCTCCAGAACATCTCTGCAGCAGTTCCTCAGGGTATTGTCCTAGGCCCGACCATCTTCTGCTGCTTCAATAAGGACTTTCCTTAAGGTCAGAAATGGGGATGTTCGCTGATGATTGCACAATGTTCAGCATGATTCATGACTCCTCAGATACTGAAGCTGCCCATGTTCAAATGCAACAAGATCTGGACGATATCTAGGCTTAGGATAACAAGTGGCAAGCAACATTTGTGCCACACAAATGCCAGGCTATGACCATCACCAGTAAGAGACAATCTCACCACCACCCCTTACACTCAATGGTGTTATCATCACTGAATGCCCCACTAACAACATCCTGGGGTTTACTGTTGACCAGAAACTAAACTGGACTCACCATATAAACACAGTGGCTACAAGAGCAAGTCAGAGGCTAGGAATACTTTGACAAGTAAGTCACCACTTGACTCCCCAAAGCCTGTTCATCAACTACAAGGCACATGTCAGTAGAGTGATGGAATATTCCCCACCTACCTGGATGGGTGTGGCTCCAACAACACTCAAGAAACTTGACACCATCTAGGACAAAGCAGCCCACTTGATAGGCGTTACATCCACAAGCATCCACTTCTTCCACCATGACAGTCAGTAGCAACAGTGCGTACTATCTACATGATGCACTGCAGAAATTCACCAATGATCCTTAGACATCACTTTCCAAATCCACAACCACTTCCATCTATAAAGACAAGGGCAGCAGATACATGGGAACACCACCATCTGCAACTTCCCCTCCAAGCCACTCACCATCCTGATTTGGAAATATTTTGCTGATCCTTCAGTTTCACTGGGTTAGAATCCTGAATTCCCTCCGTTAAGGTCATTGTGGGTCGACCCACAGCAGATGGACTGCAATAGTTCAAAAAGTTAGCTTACTACTACCTTCTCAAGGGCAACTAGGGATGACAACAAACGTTGGTGAGCCATGAATGCCCACATCCCACAAATGAATTTGAAAAGCCACGTATTGATGAAACAGCTAACCGCTTTCCCTTTTCCTGTGGCAGGGTGAGAACCAACACCAGCTCCTCCTTTCACAGGCAATTTAGATGGATAGAAGCAGAGGAGGACAGGTAGGCTCAGGAAGTTTATGGTAATAGTCATCAGCGAGTAAGGTCCATGGAAAGAAGAGCAGTAAAAGATAAAATTACAAGCTCTTTATTTGAATGCATGAAGCATTCATAAAGAGAACAGATCAATTCGTGGCATGAATAGAAATAAATGGGTTTGACTGAACAGCTATTACAATGATATAGTTGCAAGGTGATCAAGGTTGGAAAATAAATATGAGGGTACTTAACATTTTGAAAGGACAAACCGAATAGAAAAGGAGGGTGAGTAACCTTGGTAATAAATAATATATAAGGAGAGTATTAAGAAAGAATTTTGGCTCAGAAAAAAAGGTAGAATCAATAGGAGTGAAAATTAGGACTAACCAGTGTGAGAAAATATTAATGGGGTGGTTTCTAAGCCCCTTACAGTTATTAACCACTGGACATGGCCAGAGCATTAGGTGAGAAATAAACTGGAACTTGAAAGAAAAACATATAATAATTGTGGCAGATTGTAGTCTTCATTTGGACTGAACTATTCGAATTGGCATAAGAAATCCAGAAAATGAGTTGTTAGAAACTTTTATGATAGTTTCCAAGAACAACATGTAATGGAACCAATTATTTGCCTTTCTCACCACATTCCCTGCAAGTCCAGGGAGGGCACAATTGGATCCTTTGTGTTCTTTGTAAGAGTGCACCCAAGTCTCTCTGAACATCAATATCTAAATTTTTTTATGACATTTAAAGAATATTCTGCTTTACTACTTTAACTTGCAAAATTAATAACCTTGCACTTTCCTACATTATTCTCCATTTGCCACCATTTGTCTCTGCCTCATTCTTGCCTCCTTGTGTCCTCCTCAGATCCCCATACTTCATCCTCACTGCATCATCTACAAATTAGATATGGATACATGACTCTCATTGTCTTTGGCTCAGCCTTTTATATAGATTGGAAATAACTGTATCTCCCCTGCACTGATCCTTACAGCACTCCAACAATAATAGCCTGCCAACTTGAAAATACCCTGTTTTTTTTCACTATTCCCCAGTTGCTGTCCATTAAACAATGCTGTATCTATGCTAATATATTACTCCCAAATCCATAAGCCTTATTTTGGATAATTGAGTGAACTGGCCAGAGAGAGATACTTACTGACTTCTGTTAATTAAGCACTGGATGAGAAAGTCCATAGGGGACGTTCTTGACTCATGACAAATTGAGGCCCTGAAATGGTTAACTAATGGCCTTCTATGGGACTTGACTCACTGTCAGGCCCTACTACCAGCCTTCATGGTAGGTGAGAGAAGTGGCTGGCTTCCCGCTTGGGAAATGAGGGCAATGTTCCTGCTAGGTTGGTGGGACGACTCCATTTGCTTCAAACTTGTGTCAACCTTGGGTATGGCCTGAGGGACATACCGATCACCATTCAAAGCCACTATTTCTTCAATCCTTCTGACTCTCTCTTCCTTGTGATTCTAAACTGCAAGATATGAAAGAAAACTGTCTATCTTATCTGAAAGGAATGAATATGTTTTGGCAGGTGATCATTCAGTAAAGAGGACCTTGATTTGATGAGAAGCCGACTAGTCACTACTTAATCGGAGCTCAATCTGGTGAGATTTCTCAAATGAGGTGGGGAGTCAATCACTACTGAAGATGCCCACCCCATTACTTTGTGCTTTGGCCACTAAATCTTGGCTACAAAATTAGCATGCAGATGTAGCAATCATTTAGGAATGTAAATTACATCAGGTCATTTGTTCCAAGGACACTGGAGTACAGGAATGATACAGTGTTGCTCCAATTTCGTTTTGGTGAGAACACACTATGTGAGTTATGCTCTCATTATCTGGGAGAGGATGTACTTGCCTTGGAGACAATGCAGTGGGTTCACTCAATTAGCTCCTGTAATAAGAGGGTTGCCCTATGATGAGAAATTGAGTAGAGTGTGCATGCATCGTCTGGAGTTTAAATGAAATAAAGGTGATCCCGCTGAAAGGTACAAGTTTTTGAAGGGGCTTCACAAAGTAGGCACAAAGGCTTTGTTGTGGGCTCTAAAAGATAGGTGTATAGTCTCGGAATAAATTCGGACTGAAATGAGGAGAGATTTTTCACACAAAAATTTGTGAATCTTTGGATGTCTCTATCACAGAGGGTTTTGGATGTTCCATTATTGAATGCATTGCAAGATTGACAGATGGATTTTTGATCTCTTAGGGCATCAAATACTTAGGTAGGGCTGAGGTCGTAAATCAGTCTTGTTTGTGTGAAATGACACAGCAGACTGAAAACGCCATAAGATCTTCTCTTTCTCCTATCACTAGAATTTGTATCTGTTTTAGTGAATGTAATTTGAAAATGCAGATTAGAAGTTTGGTATTTTACCCAGGTGTAAAGCAAACTGTGAAAAAGGAAAGATTCCCACATTACCCTATGATTAGCAAACATGGACTCACAACAGAATCGCAGTTCAAACAATGTGCAATGAAATTGCCATAAGACCATAAGATAGAGGAGCAGAATTAGGCGATTCTGCCCATTGAATCCGCTCTGCCATTCAATCATGGCTGATATGTTTCTCAACTTCATTCTCCTGTCTTCTCTCCATAGCTTTTGAACACTTTCCTAATCAAGAATCTATCTATCCTTGTCTTAAAGACCCTCAATGACTTGGCCTCCACAGAAATGAGTTCCACAGATTCATCACTCTCTGGCTGAAGAAATGTTGTCCCCTCTCAGGTTTAAAAAGGTCATCGCTTCATTCTGAGGCTGTCCCCTTGAGTTGTAGTCTCTCCTACTAGTGAAAACATCATCTCCATATCCACTTTATCCAAGCCTCTCAGTATTTTGTAAGTTTCAATGAGATCCCCCCTCATCCTTCTAAACCCAATCAAGTACAGACCCAGAGTCCTCAGCTGCTCCTCATATGACAAGCCCTTCTTCCCTGAATCATCCTTGTAAACCTCGTGTGGACTCTCTCCAATGCCAGTACACCCTTCCTTAGGTACAGGGCTCAAAGTTTCTCACAATATTCCAAATGCGGTCTGACCAGAGCCTTGCACAGGTTCAGCATTATATCTCTGCTCTTATATTCTACACCTCTTTAAATGAATGCTAACATTGCATTTGCTTTCTTAACGGCCAACTGAACTTAAGAGAATTCTGAACTAGGACTCTTAAGTCCCTTTGAGCTTCAGATGTCTGAAGCCTTTCCCCATTTAGAAAATAGTCTACACATCTGTTCCTCCCACAAAGTGCATAACCTAACATTTGCCCATTTTTTTTTACTCCGTCTGCCACATCTTTGCACACTCTCCTCACTTGTCCAAGTCCTTCTGTAGCCTCCCCATTTCCTCAACACTACCTGTCCCTCCACCTATCTTTGTACCATCTGTAAACTTAGCAACAATGCCCTCAGTTCCTTCATCCAGTTCATTAATGCATAACATGAATAGTTGTAGTCACACAACAGACCCATATGAAACTTCATTCATCACCGGCTGCCATCTTGAAAGAGACCCCTTTATCCGTACTACCTTTTGCCAGTCAGCTGATCCTCTATCCATGCCAGTACCTTGACCCTAACACCACAGGCTCTTATTTTATTCAGCTGCGAACTGTGAGCCACCTTGTCAAAGGCTTTCTTGAAATTCAAATAGATCACATCCCCTGGCTCCACTTTGGCTAACTTGCTCATTTACTCCTCAAAAAATTCAAACAGATTTGTCAGGCATGCCCCCTTCGACAAAGCCGCGTTGACTCAGTCCTATTTTAACATACCTTCCAAGTACTCTATAATGTCATGCTTAATAATGACTCTAAAGTCTTACCAATGACCAAGGTCAGGCTAACTAACAAATAGTTTCCTGTCTTCTGCTTCCCTCCCTTCTTAAACAGGGGTATTACATTAGCCATTTTCCAGTCCTCCTGGATGCTCGTTGGCTCCAAACATTCCTGAAACAGTACAACAAAGCCTCTACAATATCCTCAGCTATCTCCTTCAGAACTTTGGAGTGTAGTCCATCCAGTCTGGGTGATTTATCCATCTTCAGACCTTTCAATTTCACAAAAACCTTCTCCTTAGTGATAGCCACGACACTCACCTCTGCCTCTGATTCTCCTGAAGTTCTGTTATGTTGCTTCTACTGTGAAAACGAGTTCAAAGTAACTATTCAGTTCCTTCACCATTTCTTAGATCCCCATTATTACTTCTTCAGCCTCATTTTCCAATGGTCCAATTTCTACTTCTTGCCTCTCTCCAACCTTTTATACATCTAAAAACCTCTTGCAATCTGCTTTTATATTACTGGATAGCTCACCCTCATATTCCATCTGATCTTCTTTTATTGCTTTTTTTAGTTATCCTATGCTGGTTTTTAAAGGTGTTCCAATCCTCTGGCTTCCCACGAGTCTTCACCACATTGTATGCTTTTTCTTTTGCTTTTGTGGTGTCCCTGATGTCCTTTATCAGACATGGTTGCCTCGTCCTCCCCTCAGTATATTTCTTCTTCCCTGGGATGAATTTCTGCTGTGCCTCCTGAATTACCCTAGAAACACTTGCCATTACTGCTCCACTGTCTTCCAATTACCTAGAAGGAGGCTCCCCTTCCAATTACCTTTGGCCAGCTCCTCCATCATGTCTCTATTGTTACTTTTACTCAATTGTAATACCGTTACATCTGATTCCAGATTCTGCTTTTTTAACAGCAAGGGTGAATTCTATCATGTTATGGTCACTGCCCCCTAGGAGTTCCTTCACCTTAAGCTCCCTAATCAAATTTGCCTCATTGCACATCATCAAATCCAGGCTTGCTTGTTCTGTGGTGGGCCCTTCCACAAGCTGCTCCAAAAATCCATTCACAGACATTCCACAAATTCCTTTCCTTAAGATTCACTACCAACCTGATTTTCCCAGTCCTCATGCCTACTGAAGTCCCCAAGGATTTTGTAATAGTGCCTTTCTTCCCTGCCTTTTCTCACTTCTGATTTATTTTCTTCCCCACATCCTGACTACTGCTAGGAGTCCTGTACACAACTCCCATCATGGTCTACTTTCCTTTGCGATTCTTCAACTCTACCCACACAGATTCTATGCCTTCCGACTCTTGCTCTCAATTTAATGTCATTTCTTACTAACAAGGCAACTCAGCCCCTTCTGCCCATCTGCCCGACCTTTCAATATATTCTTTGGGTATTTAGTTGCCAGCCCTGATTTCCTTGCAGCCATATCTCTGTGATTCTCACAATACTGTACCTGCCAACTTAATTCTGTGCCACAATCTCATTTATCTTGTTTCATATATTGTGTGTATTTACCTACAACACCCTCAGTCCTGCACTGACTGCCCCCTTCTCATAGCTGTCCCCTTAATTGCTGTGCCAGAAATCAGATTCCTAATCCTTTCCATACTCACTTTCCTATTACCTTTTCTGGAAACTTTAATAAACTCTGATAAACCCTCCCTCCCCTCTAGCTTTTTCCATAATTCTCCATGCAACTGAACTCACACCCCACTATTTAGTTTAAAGCCCTATCCACAGCCCAAGTTATGTCATTTACCAGGGCTCTGGTGCCAGCTCGATTCAGGTGGAACACGTCGAATCAAACAGCTTCCTCGTTTCCCTGTACTGCTGCCAATGTCTTGTGAATTCAAACCCATTTCTCCCACACCAATTCTTGAGCCATATGTTTACCTCTTTAATCTTGTTGACTGTATGCGAATTGTTCAGGCAGTAATCTGGAGATTATTGCCTTTTTGGTTCGGTGTTTTAATTTAGCCCCTAGCTGCACATATTCCCTCATCAAAACTTCTTTCCTCTTTCTACCTATATCATTGGCACATACGTGGGCCATGGTTACTGAATCTTTCCCCTCCCGCTCCAAGTTCCTTTGTAGCCCAGATGAGATATCTGAACCCAGGCACCAGGAAGGCAACACAACCTTTGGGTCTCTTGATCCTGGCCATAGAAAACAGAGTCTATTCCTCTGCTTATACTATTCTTGATTATAACTACATTTCTCTTTTCTCCCCCGCTCTTGAATGCCTTTCTGTTCCACGGGTGCTATGATCAATTTACTCATCTTCCATACAACCTACTCTCATCCGCACAAGGAAAAAGAATCTCAAACCTGTTAGGCAAGCTCAAGGACTGAAGCTTCTTCAGCACTACCTCCTGGGTCCCTCCACCTGCCTCACTTGTACACACACCCTCCTGTCCATGACCACTGACCAAATTCCAGGTAGTCAATCTCAGGAGTTTAACTGCCTCCTGAAACGCAGCGTCCAGGTAATCCTCCCATTCTCTGATGTTGTCGCAGCGTTTGAAGCTCAGATTTCAGATCAGCAACTCTGCCAGTGACTATCACCATTTTAATGCTGAAAAGAACCACAGAAGCAAGAAGCAGTCAGTCAAATGAAACTGCTTTCAGTATTGTGTTTCCTGAGATGCTGTATGCAGCAAATTACATTTTGAATGCGGTGGAGATATCTGAATTACTTTTTTCATGTAACGCTGAATGTTTTAAAATAAATACAAGTCTGTGATGAATTTCAGCTATTAGTCTTACTCTTCAGGTATAACATGCTGCCTAGTTAAATATATTGACCCATAAATCCCAGTATGTTGGCACACAGAAGGATTAGGTTTTGATATTTACACCTGAATGGTAGGGCTTCAGGCGTCCCTCATATTTGGCAGTGATTCTCACTTCAGTGAAGACAGCTACCTGCAGATAGTTGCTGATCTGTTCTTAATAGACATTGGGCCACTGTTCTGTATGCGAGGGAGCTTGGACAATCATGTTTTGAACACTGGCGAGGCTAGCTCGAGTGGATAATTGAGGTAGTGAGGTGGGAGTGAGCAGACTATGGCTATGGGTGACTGAGTTAGCTGGTAGGCATCAGGCCTCATATTGGGCATGAATGTTAGTGGGGGAGGGGAAGGTGTGTACATCATTATTGACAGCGATTACTTGTGATTACTTGTTGGCTAGGTATCAGGGGGAGAGGAAATGGTCGAATGATCATCAGTCAGAGTTAATGATCGATCAGGCAGGAGTGAAGGAAACAACAGCCATTGAGAATGATCAGCAGCCAGGTCAAGGGAATTAATGGCTGGATCTTAGCAATCACCAGACAGCCAGAAGTGAGCAGAGACTCATTCATTCACTGAGGGATGGCGGAGACAGGAACATCTTTGGGGTGTGTGGGGCCTTCTTGCCAGTTAGCACCACATTGTACTGCACATATTTTTCACCTGGTAAATGAAGTGCTGGGATGTTTGGCAATCAAAAATAGATCTTTTGAGATATGATTAATTAAACTGAAATTTTTTAAAAAATGAAATACTCGCCACTTAAACTTCTGACAGTATGCACACTTATCACAAGCACAAACGTCTTCGTTAAGGCAGCAGGCACAGTGCATTTCTAGACGCAAATGTGAGCTCACTTTCCGACTGTTTGTATGGGACAACTTGTAGGCTGTTTAGTTCTCCAAAAATTCTAGCTGCATGAGTGAATTTCTAGGCCATTGTATCTATCACAATTTTCTTTTAGTATCAAATAAAAATATGCTGCCACTTTATGATTTGCTGTCGTCAGCTTTATAGGTTCAAAAATATCAATTTTCATTCTGCACTTGCAAGATTGTTCATTAAATGGACTTTGACTATTACCCTAGAGATGTTTTTATGTCGTGTTGTCACCAGTGTCTTGTTTCTTCAACCTCGTAGCCAGAGATGATGATTTTGCACAATTAAGGACACCCGTAATTCAATAAATTTATCACAGATTCACTTAGCAATACAGCTTGTGCTTAAAACGTATGAAATTGCTGCTGAAATGTCCACTTCTGAGTCAGCTCACATGGGAATGTGGGTGGTTTGTGCACTTTACAGTCAACTTGTGTTGGATCTTTTTTATAGCTTAATGGTTTCACGCAATCAGCTTTTAGAGCTTGTGTGAAACTGCAATCTTCATCCCAAATTTATACATGTAGATTTGGTCATTTGTCATGAAAATCATAGGCAGTCAAATTGCATTCAAATTCAATTGTACCACCTCCACCAAGATTCCTAAAATAGTGGCATGATGGCTCAGTGGTTAGTACTGCTGCCTCAAAGTGCCAGGGACCCACCCTTGGGTGACTGTGTAGAGTTTGCACATTCTCCCCATTTCTCTGTGGGTTTCCTTCGGGTTCTCCGGTTTCCTCCTACAGTCCAAAGATGTGCAGGGTAGGTGGTTCACCGTGTTGAATTGTGCATAGTGTGCAGGGATGTGCAGGTTGGGTGAATTAGCTATGGTAAATGCAGGGTTACAGGAAAGGGGTGGGTCTGGGTGGGATGCTCTTTGGAGGGGCAGTGTGGACTTGATGGGCTGAACAGCCTGCTCCCACACTGTAGGGATTCTTTGGAACAAAATGATATTGTATCCATCCTTGTATTAATGCTGGAGCTGACAAAATGACCAAGAATCTAATGCATATCATAAGCAGTGAATTTAACCTGCATTTACTTATCAGAACAAATCTGACCCTTATGTCTGATAAATTCATGATGGTGTGTCGATGTAACATGTGTAGCTTAAGTGAAATGAACTGTGTCTATTGGGTGCTTAAGTCTTCTCTGAAACTCAGAATGTTGTTCCAAGGGTGCAGGCAGAGACATGCAACAAACATGTAAATTCTGCAGAGAAAAACCAGAGAATCACTGGCTAGGGAGAGGCTATCTTGATCACAGCAAGTCAGACAGCATCCAAGGAGCGTCAATCAAATCAGTCAGGTAAGCACAACAAGACAAAAGCTTCCCTACAACTCTCTGTAATACTGATGCTGCTAATTGCTTGGGATGCTGAGGGTGGCAAGAGTGATGTTTGCTGCATCACATATGACTTTGTTGATCGATTATCTATTTAACAAAATCTTATACTTTCGTATCATTAAACAGAGCA
This sequence comes from Rhincodon typus, assembly GCF_021869965.1. NCBI lineage: Eukaryota > Metazoa > Chordata > Chondrichthyes > Orectolobiformes > Rhincodontidae > Rhincodon > Rhincodon typus. The sequence continues at coordinate 23,692,548 of NC_063354.1, read as the reverse complement.
GTCCCTCTGTGAGAAAACTCATATGAAGCAAAATTCAGTGCTTCCATTATTAAATATGCCCTAAACAAAAGCAGCAACAGCCCAAGCTTAGAGATAACGAAAAATTCGAAAAGCTTCGATAACCTCCCAATGTTCATGTACAGTGTCAAATCCTGATGGAGTGTGTCTCGTGAAAGTAATAACCCATGTCTGTAACACCTGCAGTGAAAATGTGGCTAATCTCTTGGCTGCCTCTAGTTTTAATATTGGATCACCTCCTAGTTATCCCTGGTTTGTTTATGATCCACCTTCACTTTCAGGCTGACCTACTTTCTCTTCATTTCTAATTTAAAAGTTTTCATCTACTGGATGCTTTCAGGTGAAAGGTGACGCAATTTTGTTTTTAAGCGCGAAGCGAATTAGGTCGTGTAGCCCTCAAATACAGTCCAGAATCCCAAAACCAGTCCAACTCGTCCCTGCCTCCCTAACCTGTTCTTCCTCCCACCTATCCCCTCCTCCCACCCCAAGCCGCACCTCCATCTCCTACCGACCAACCTCATCCCGCCCCCTTGACCTGTCCGTCCTCCCTGGACTGACCTATCCCCTTCCTAACTCCCTACCTACACTCACCTTTCCTGGCCCCATCCCCGCCTCTTCGACCTGTTTGTTTCCTCTCCACCTATCCTCTCCTCTATCCCTCCTCTATCCGCCTCCCACTCTCTCCCTATTTATTTCAAAACCCCCTTCCCCTCCCCCTTTTCTGATGAAGGGTCTAGGCCCGAAACGTCAGCCTCTCTGCTCCTATGATGCTGCTTGGCCTGCTGTGTTCATCCAGCCCTGCACCTTGTTGTCTCGGATTCTCCAGCATCTGCAGTTCCTACTATCTCTCAGTCCAGAATCTGTTTTTTCTCAGCTGTCACTTCAGATGCTTGTGAAAGTAAACTGTAACTTGTGCCTCTCCCATATCGCAAAGAATAAAGACTTGTTTCCCTTACAAAACGGTGCATGAGATTATGAATATATGCTGCTGTTCAAAAACAAGGGGGAGGGAGACAGAAAGCACTCAATTATAGGCTGGTTAGCTAAACATCTGTGTTCAGGAAAAGGCTAGAATCCATTATTAAAGAAGTAGGAGCAGAATGTTTACAAAATCATGATGCAATAAAGCAGAAACCACATGGTTTTCTGAAAGGGAGACAGTGTTTGCAAAATTTGTTAGATTTTTTTGACCATGCATGAAGCAGGATAGAGACGGACCAGTAGATGTGGTGCATTTGGATTTTGAAAAGGCATTTGACAAGGTGCCACGTAAAAGGTAAGATGTTGTTGTGTTTGGGGTGATACACTTGCAGTGAAGGAGAATAATGAAATGAATTTGCATAGAGTGGGGATAAATGACACATGGTAATCTGTGGTGTGTTATGATTAACATTTAAGGGAATTTCTAAAATTGCTGTGCATCACCAGACTATGTGATGGATCTGCACATATGGCTGGGAAGAAGATCCCAGGCATGAAAACTAACCTCTCAGATATCATTGTACACAGTACCGCTCTTGCAAGAATTGAGTTACCAGTTCTGTTCATGTGGTTGGTGTGTTTACGTATGTGTTAAAACACAACTTGAGGTACGACAGGAATCAATATCATTACCAAGGATAAACTGCATTTCCGGAACCAAGAATTTTTCTATTATTCAACCCACCATTTTTCACCAGAATCTCCACCCTCACTGTATCATAGAATCCCTGCAGTGTGGAAGCAGGCCATTTGGCCCATCAAGTCTAAATTGACCCGCTGAAGACGATCCCACCCAGACCCAACCTCTACCCTACCCTTGTAACCCTGCATTCCCCATGGCCAACCCACCTAACCGGCATATCCCTGGACACAATGGGCAATTTAGCATGGCCAATCCACATAACCTACACATCTTTCGACTGTGGGAGGAAACCAATCGCCCAGAGGAAACCCATGCAGATGTAGGGAGGATATGCAAACTCCACACAGACCATCACCTGAGGGTATGAATTCAAACCCGGGTCCCTGGTGCTGTCAGGCAGTAGTGTTAAAAACTAAACAACCGAGCCGCCACTTCACATATTGAAACACTGTACTTCTCACCATGAATTCCACATATTTACAACTTTTCCGGCAATACTGGTTTGAATTACATATCTCTTCATCTCTCACCATCATAGATTGACTTGCTTCCATATCTCTTAAGATCTTAATTTCTTTACCTACTCTTCCTGGCATGCATGAGTAAATCTTACCCACACAAGTAAATCCTTTAAAGAGATCTGGCACTTGCTACTCAACCAACCCCTGATCATGTTGTACATTCTTTTGCAACGTTTTAGCTTCCACTGTGCTTTTCTTTACCACTTCAACAAGACTCACTGGCTTATCCTGTTTTCCCACATTTATCTTCCCAGTGTTTTTTCTAAACTACCAACATTGCAACTTCACATGGCCTACCTTGTAGCAGTGAAAATGCCTGAGAGTTCTTTTATTCTCTTTCCCCCTCATGAGATTCCTTTTTACCCAGTGGTAAACTGTCTTTACTATCTTCAGTGAGATCTCCTTTTTCCTTTCCCTTCTGTTTTCCCCGATTTCTACCCCTCACAGATTGAAATTGATGTCGGAAGCCAAACTTGGATTTATGAACCAACTCATGATCATCTGCCATTTCCACTGCTAATCTTGCAGTTTTAACTTACTGCTCTTCCACATGAGTTTTCAATACTTCAGGAAGAGAATTTTTGAACTTCTCCAAAATAATCGTCCCTCCACGAGTGTCATATGTTTGATTTGTTTTCAATGTCCTTAGCCACCTATCAAAATTACTTTGTTTGATCCTTTCAAACCCTATGTTTGTTTGACTAGGTTCCCTCCTTAGATTCCTAAAACGTTGTCTGTAGGCTTCTGGTAGTAGCTCATATGCACTTAAGATGGCTTTTTTCACCTCATTTTACTCCCTAGATACCTCCTATGATAGTGATGCAAATACCTCACTAGCTCCATAACCAACTTTGTTTGGATCAGCAATACCCACATGGTCACTGGCTATTTTATTTGTTTAGCCACTTTCTCAAATAAAATGAAAAAGGCTTCTACATCCTTCTCGTTGAACTTTGGCAATGCTTGGACATATTTAAATCGATCCCCACCAGGCCTTTGGAAATGATGGGACTGCTCTCCATCATTGTTCTCATCACTACTCGTACCTTTCACTGATAACTCCATTTTAAGTCGACTTTGAATTTTCAGTTTCAATTCTGAAGTTCAAGAACTCTCTCTTTCCCTCTTTATGGCCTTCCTTTCCTTCTCTTTTTGTTTTGCCAGGACTACTCTTTCCATTTCATTTTCCTCTACTGGAGCTATGCTCTCTTTCTGCTTTACTTCTTCTTTCAGTTGTAATTCAAACTGATTTCTTTCCTTTTTATCATCAAGCTGCTTCATTTACTATTGAATTTTAGCCAATTCCAATGATTCTGATAGCATTTCTGGCAATTGTAAATGTTGAGCTGTTGTTGCAATTACCTCCCCTTTTCAGACGGATAAAGGCAACCTCAATTCCAGCTTGTCTGCCAATTCCAAAAGCTTTGCCTTGCTCATGTTCTGTAAAACTCCCCAAGTGACTTCTTCCACTCCAGGGAACTCTTAGTGATTGAAAGAGTCATTCTTACAAAGGCACACCTATTTAAACCAACCGAATTCAACATCTGAAAAGGGAACATTAACACTGACCACTCACTGCCTTTGAGTCCGATAATCTGAAAGCCAACCTGGAATTAAAGATTTTGATCCTGACAAGAGCCCCCAGTTTGTGAAGGACCTGACCAAATCCCGTCAAAATATATTAACAAGATAGCCTAAACCTTAACTTTTTCTTATTTTAAGTGTAAGTGTATGGTGTTGCATTGCAGATGCCATTTGATTAGTCAAACTCCTCGACTTTAAGCAAAACACACTTTATTTTTAAACTACAGTTAAAATACAGACAAAAAAATTTAAAAGAAAAGAAATGGCTTAACTGTAAGTCTATTGAAATGTTTAACATATGTATATACACACACACATATAAAGCACTACTAATTAACTGTTCCATTGCAATAACATCCCATAAACACATCCTTGGCAAAGGCAAATTCAGTAAAATAGATTGTCTCATGTGCAATTCTAGCAGAAAGAAGAGAACCCCAGCTTTTAGCTGCTACAGAGAGAGGAATACAAGCTTCCACATCCAGCTTTGAGAACCCAGTAACTGCTGAAAGCTAAAACTAAAAATTCTGGTTCTGTGGGAGCTCGATCCCACCCATTCAGGCTGCTTCTATTGTTCCAACTTTAGGAAAAAACAAGGCCTCACAAGCTGGTTATTTTATTATCTTTGAGCAGACCGTTCTGCACCTCTGTCTCAACCTTTCTTCATTAAAAAAAAGACAAAATACATCTCTTAAAGGCATAGTTTCTTCACAAGAGGGAGAAAATAAACTTTGAGGGAAAACTAGTAAGTAATATAAAAAGGGATAGTAAGATGCTCTTTAAACATACAGAATGGAAAAGAGACGCTAAAGTAAAAATGAACTCCTTGGACAATGAGGCTGGGGAAATACAAATGGAAAACTAAGAAATAACAGAGAAGTTGAATGAATATTTTATGTCAGTTTTCACAGTAGAAGACCCTAACAGCATTCCACAAATAATAAATAATCACAGGCATTAAATGAAATGAAATACTTTTACAGTTGGTGCAGATGAGACGGTGTCCTAGCTGAGTGAGTAGGCAGCGCACGGGGCATGCAGGGTTAGTGGCATTGGTGGTTGGGGTGGGTAATAGTGAGAGTGGTAGAGCATGAGCTGCAGTGGCAGTTGGGTACAGTAGCAGAGGTAGAGTGAGTGCGAAATATCAGAGAGAAGGTGATGGTGCTGGTGAAGTCGCAAGGTCCTTTGCCTTTCTTCCTACATTGTATGCATTCCTCTAGGTGGTTAAATTTACACTGAGCCAGTGTCAACCTCAGACCATGCTGGCATGATCAGGTGTGTGGTGTCCTCTGCTGGTCCCGAGAGAAGAGGACATTGCATCATCCCATTTAGTAGGTCCTCCAGGTCCATGCCAACAAAGCAGGATACCAAATTTCCCATGTTCCATGGCAAATGTCAGAAACTAGGCAGGAAGTTTTGGACTGACAATGCTTGTCTGGGTGTACAACAGCCTTTTAAAGGGAACATTGGCAGCAGGGATGCCAGTCAATTCTGGGATATTCCAGTAGTATTGAGTTGTTCCAGGAACAGCACACGATAAGATATGGCAAGAATCGGACGACGGGGCTGCCATAGAAGAATGTAGAGGTGTGTCATTATTTATATCCAAGGCTGAGATAGACAGATTTTCAATCATTAAGGGAATCAAGCGTTATGGGGCAAAGGCAGGAAAGTGGAGTTGAGGAATATCAGATCTGCCATGTTCTCATTGAACAGCAGAACAGACTCAATGGGCCATATGTCCTATTTATTCTCCCATGTGTTATGGTCTTATGATAACATAGAACAGGCTTGATAGGAGCTTCTTGGTAATCTTTCTCAGATTCTTATATGTCCTCTAACCTCGACAGTCAAGGATCAGGCCTCACGAAATCATTAAAGCTTTAGATATAGACAAACTAGTCCACCTTTCAACCCAAGACACAAATACAGTCACCTAATGAAACCAGACTGTCAGCAGTACTTCTCAGTAGTCACAGGACTATTAAACTGTTTTTGTTTGGGCAACTCAGGTTCAGACAGTTTTACATAGAAGTGAGAAGCTATACAACATATTCAAAATGTGCGCACACTCACTTTGAGACATGGTTACTGTGTCTCCTTCATCTTGAATTTGAAAAAAAAACCCTAATGTATTTTACTAATTTTAATCATTCTAGTTTTTTTTCTAAAGTTGGTTTGGAAATAATATGATTTGGGGACTAAATCATGTATGTGGTAGACCCCTTGTTACTCGTGGCATACTATGAGCTCTTTTATGGCATACAAGTTTCAGTTTGGTAGTATATATCAGAATGTCCTTGAGATATCTTAGCATTAAGACTGTGACAAACATAAAACATGTTTGTTTGTAATGAATTATTTATTGGATTTTTTTTCCGCTGGTCACAATTCGTCAGGGTTAAATTGAAAATCGGTTGCAGCCTCAGTTCAGTCTGGCTAATAGTGAGGGGAAAGAAGAAACATATTACACAATGGAATATGAGTTGAGGGAACTTTTTGGTGTTTTCCTTGGGTGAAGACCCAAGGGTCTGCTCAGATGAGGAGGAATGTGTTGGACACCCAAAGGTTTTGAAGGACGCCCTCATAAGAACATTCCAATGTGCCTCAGTGAAAAACCCAACAATGTCCTCAGAAGACAGACACAGGATATGACCGATAGCGTACCCTTCATCCAGTACTTCCCCAGAGCAGAGAGACTACGCCATGTTCTTTACAGCCTTCAACACATTATTGATGATGACAAGGATCTCATCAAGATCATCCTTACGCCTCCACTTCTCACCTTCAAACAACCACCAAACCTTTCAACAGACCATCATTCACAGCAAACGACCCAGCCTTCAGGAGAACATTGAATACAACACCACACAACCTTGCCACGGTAACTTCTGCAAGCCATTTCAGATCATCGACATGGACACTGCCATCACACGTGGGATCACCACCCACCACGTACATGGCAGATGTTCATGTCACACAGCCAATGTTGTCTATCTCATATGCTGCAGGCAAGGATGCCCCGAGGCATGGTGTATTGGCGAGACCATGCAGATTCTTCTACAACAGATGAATGGACACCATGCAACAATTGCCTCCCAGTTGGGGAAAACTTCAGCGATCAAGGACATTCAGCTTCCGATCTTCGGGTAAGCATCCCCCAAGGTGGCCTTTGAGATACTGGGAAATGACTCTTCCATGATCTTTGACAGTGACAAGAAACTGTCTGACAGGAATGCAGGTGCATCTTGCTGTGTAAGCCCAGCATCAGCATTCTATTGTATCCTAACCCATCAGGATCTTTGTCTGAGTACCCACTCATGCCAGTGACATACAGAGACCTGATCCCAACTCGCTGTTGGCCTCTAGATTACTTGTAGATGCAGTATCTGAATTGGTGATTGTAGCAGATCAAACATGGGGCCTCCTCATTGGTACCGTGCTCTCTCTTTCTTCTTGTTTGTGTTGCTGTGGTTTGGCAGGCTATAGTTACTGGCTGACTGAAAGCAGGAAATCAGAAGAACCAAGCTTGGTGCATGGACAGGAGGTGGAGTGGTCACACCATCTGCAGCTTGCTCATTGTGCCCTAAAGCAGGATGAAGGGTAGCTTGGATAGGGGGATGTGGAGATGCAGCCAGTAACACAGGATACACTCGATCCAACGTAACAATCATAAATAGGCATTGAGCACTGCTTCTTAAATGTCCATATCCAACAGAACTGGAATGGGAAAGTCATGAATCATGGATCCCATTCCTGAGAATTAGAGTAAGCCAAATTTTAGCCCTAGTGCAAAAAGCCACAGAAAGTGCCAATGCCTTTCATTATCAGTTGAGATATGGGAGAAGACCTATATATACAAATTGTTCTTTTGTAGAACTAGTTGTTCTAATTGTCCTTTTTCAGAATTTTATTTCACAGGTTTTCTTAATTAGTGGAAAGAAAAAATGAGCCCATGAATAATGAGTAGGAGTCATGAGCATGCATTTTGTTCTTTCATCCTAGTAGAAATGCAATCCAGAAGTCTAAATAAGCTTTGTCAATAAAAATGCATTTTTTCAGATCTGTTGGCTAATTTTCATAGCAGGCTATGTGTGAATTCAGAGTACTCATTTGCAAATTCATGTTCAAACAACATATCTTCAAATTTCGTGGTTCCAACAAACAAACCGTAAAGTTGTACATAAATTTATATGTTTGACATGAAATATGGACACATCTAGAAGCCAGAGAAAATAATAACCCAAGGACATTTTAATACACATTACAAATCATATGATGTGCATTCACAAAAAATTCTAGAGTAACTTTGTCCCTTGTTTGTGGCAGAAACCAATTTTTAAAAATGTCCTCTTTCATATTAAACTAATGGCATGATCTTGAACATTACTTTCAGAACAATGCATCACAGTATTGTAATAAACTGTTAAATTTATATCGAATGTTGTTTCTTGGAATTGCAGCTTGTTTCTCAAAGGTCAATCAAACAGTGGATGAAAAAACTGTGGATAAAGGATGATAATATTTTCTTACAGCCTCATCCATTCTATTCAGGTCAGCTGTGTTGAATTCAAAGGTTAGATTTAACAAACACCAGATGTTAATAAGACATGAATTAGGAGGCAGTATGACTGTATTCTACTACAGTAGATGTGTTGACTACTTTTTACTCATATCAGTTATATACTCTACTATCCATCTGTTTAATTGTAATAAATACAATTTCAGCTGTTTCAAGGTGTCTGTGGACATGATGAATTATAACCTCTTTCTTGGCTACTTTGATACAGACCAAATTGCTGAGTTTCATATCTAAATTCCTTCAACTAAGGAAATAAATATTTAACACCTACAGATGATTCTCCGTGACTACAAGTTCAGAATGTTTCAGTGGTAGGTATAGAGTATGAATCCTTAAATCTCTGAAGTTACTGCAGTGGGAGACATCATAATGCTGTAGAACTGTTGATTTGCATGAATTTTATGATGCCTTGTATAGTTATATAATGTGAGGGAGTATCACGACTACATACTGAAAATGACAAAACCCCCTCAACAATTGTTAGAACATTAGGATTTGATTTGTTTATAGATGTTAGGACTAACACTGACTATAGCTGATTTAATTTTTTTTGTATAAAACATCTGAAGCATAGCACAACAATAAAATTGTCTCTTTAAGTTGCAGGCTGAACATTAGTAAATCAGGTGTAAGAACAGGCTCAATCTTAGTATTAGCTAACTCAACTTCTATTCAAACTTCGTTGCTAGATTAATAAGACATCAGAAATGCCTTTTGCTGCAGGTCAGGCTGTCCTGAGTGTTGACACTATAGATAGTTGCAGTGCGCTGACCAATATGTGACTTGGTGTCTGTCCAACAGCTATAACAAAATTACAACATTTTTCCCCAGTGAATTTGATATTGAAGATAACTATATAACAATTAGACTTGTTTATGTAGCAGCAGAAAAGAAATGTGGGTGTAACAATGAGTCACAATTCTATTTGTGTTATGTAACCTGTCAACACATCCAGCCTCAATTAGTAAGTCTTTTGATAATCAACTCCATGACAGAAATACTTGACTTTCAGATTCAGATACATTTTAGCAGATACAGAAATTGTGTTAGTAACCATTTGAATACTGAAATTCCTTTGCATTAAACACCCACTTAGGACCTGAAAAACTAGCATTTAAAATTTTGACTAATACAATAAGTACAGAAATGGTTTCATAAGAGCTTTTTTCACTTGTTTCAGGATTATGTTCAGATCAGAAGTTCTGTAAAGTACAGATAAAATAAGCCAATTTGAAAATCTTTGCTGAAGTGAACTGTGTTACATTAACTTAGCATTCCACTCACTAAAAATAGAATTCATTTAACCATCACATACATTTTACATTAAAGGGATTAGACTTCAAAATACTTATAATAATAACTATTATTATTATTGTTGTGGTGAAAATAGGAAACTATCTTTGGGTGAAATTTATTAACTGATTTACTCATTGCACCAAACATAAACCTGTGGAAAACTGGGGACCCACCTCTCTTAATCCTACCTTTTTTTTGTCAAATGTTCTAGTTACCTGTGCTAATATCCCTTTATGTGGCTTGATATCAACTTTTTTGTTTGATAATACACTTGGGACACTGTAGTACATTAAGTACAAGCTGTTCCTGGCATTGGACGTTTGAACTAAAATTTTATGTTGAAAGGTTTTAATTGCAGTGTCCATGCTACGTAACGAGTTTGAATGTGAAGAAACTTAGTGTGTTGATGCCTTTTGGACAATATGTTAAATCGAAGCCCTTCTGCCCTCTCTGGTAAAAGTAACAGATCCCACGAACCTACTTTGAAGAAGAGTGGAGTTCTCTCCAGAGGTTTGCTAATGCTTATCCTTCACGCAATATGACTAGAACAGATTATCTGGCCATTATTATTGGTATAAAATCAATAACAGATTATAGTTATTCAAAACTTTGTTTGACAAGCAGGAAAAGGAAAATTGAAGGTTTTTTTTAGCAGGATAGAATGGTAAGGAGTAGTATTCAGTTTCTAGCATGCAAAGAATAGGTCATGTCCAACAAATAAGAATGAAGTTTTTAACAGTTGACTAAAGTAGTGGAGAGAGGATTTTCTATAGATAGTGTTGAAAAAGAATTATAGAAACATTTGATAAAGCCATTTATAAGAGACTGTTAACTAAAGTTGCAATTCTTGAAACTGCCAGCAAATTATTAATTTGGCATGATATAAGTTGAGTAGTAGTAAATGGTGACTATTGGATGAAATGCAAGATGTGACCAGTGGTGATCCACAAGGAACTGTATAAGTGTGTCCACTATTCGTAATATTTACTAATAATTTTACTGTTGAGGTGGAAAACCATAAATCCAAATTAGCCAATATGTAAAACTGTATAGCACAGGAGAATCAAATTACAAAAAATGATATTATGACAGTATCAATTTTACAAGAATAATATGAGATAGGAATAGGTCATTTAACCTCTCAAGTCTATTTCACAATTCATAGAAACATAGAAAATAGGAGGAGGAGTCGGCCATTCAGCTCTTCAAACCTGCTCCGCCAATCATTATGATCATGGCTAATCACTGAACTCAATAGTCTATTCCTACTTTCCCTCAGATCCTTTGATCCCTTTGGTGCTGTATCTAATGCCTTGAAATCATGGCCTTCCTGTGGTTTCAATGTACTTTTGGTTAATCTATTTAAAGTTTGGAACTCAATCCTGCAAACTCCAATTGATGTTAAATCAATTGTAAATTTTAAAGCTGATATCGTTAGGTTGTTTTTTAATCAACATTAAGGAATAAGGGCAAGTACATTGAGTTATGTGGCAGATCAACCATTATCTCATTGAATGGTGTACCTGGCTTAAAAAGTTAAATGGCCTATTCCTGTTCTTTCATTCCTATGTGATAGAGCTTCAGAAAAGGAAATAATGTTTAACAGTTTTCTTTGTTTTACTGAGTGCATCACATTGCTAAGATAATTCAGATTTAATAAATGTTACATGGTTAAATGTAATTCATTTTTTAAAGAGCAAGCAAAGTAATAACTGGATAAATAAGCCACTGAGTCGAGCATTTTAGCAGCCACGTTTTGGGAATATATGACAGAGAAATGATCGTAAATGATAGTAGATGCTCGCACTTGAGGGAAAGACTCCTTAGAGATCCAGGCTTAGATTTAACAAAACGTCTTTACAAGTGCAATGCTGCACATGTCACCCAAGAATGCACCAGATCCATAGGAAACTTTTTAAACAGTACAGAAAATGAAATAATAGATGACACTATCTAACAAGTAAGTGGAGCAGTATCTACTCATGGTGTAAATGCTGTGAGTAAATAAAGCACATGCAGCAAAGAAAAATGGTCAACAGTGCTAGTTTTACAAGTATCCTGAAATACTATGCAGCAATCTGCAGAAGAAACAAAGACAGAAATTGCTGGAAAAGCTCAACAGGTTTGGCAGGATTTGTGCAGAGAAATCAGAGTTAATGTTTTGGGTCCAGTGACCCTTCTTCTGAGTTCTGTTGAAGTTTCACTGGACACGAAACATTAAGTCTGATTTCTCTCCACAGATGCTGGCAGACCTGCTGAACTTGTCCAGCAATTTTTGTCTTTGTTTCTGATTTTCAGTATCTCCGGTTCTTCTGGTTTTTAATCCACACAATAAACTTGTTTTTCAGTATGATGACTGAAAGAAAAATAAATCTTCAAGTAACATTCATACAGATACATATGGCATCACGACATAGTTATGTAACACAAGTAGTAATCCAGAGGTGTGCACTGAAAATCATGAATCAATCTCATCATGATAGTTTATAAATTAGCTGTCTGTTAATTAAATAACTTTTGACTGAAAGAAAAGTATCAATAGTGATGACAATGAAGCTGTTAGGATCTTATAAAAACCCAACAGGCTCATTAACGTCCTGAGGAAGGGTCACCGGACCCGAAACATTAACTCTGTTTTTTCCTTCACAGATGCTGTCAGATCTGCTGGACTTTTCCAGCAACTTTGTTTTTGAGGCTTATTAACGTTGTTTAAGAAAATAAACCTCTCATCCTTATTATCTGGTCTGGCCTATATGAATCACTGCAATGTGGTTCACTCTTAAGAGTTCCCTGAGATGACCACTTAGTTATATCAAATTGTTAAAAAATGTAGAATAAGGGAAAAAAAATCTTCACTGCAGGAATTTCTCAGGGCATTGTCCTAGGTTCAACCATCTTCAATGATTTTAGCAATGACTTCTCCATCATCATAAAGTCAGAAATGGGAACATTCTTTAACAATTACACAATGTCCCATTGTGTTCTTCATTTCTCAAAAGGTGAAGCAGTCTGTGAGACTAAGTCTCCATCACATCCAGGCCTGAGCTTGTAAATGGCAGTCAACGCTTGTGTCAAATATTTGTGTCAAACATTTGAGTCAAAAATTGTCAGACAATGATCATCTACAGCATAAGAGAGTGTAAATATTCCTTTAGAATGTTCACGATGTTACCATTTGTTGAATCTCCTAACATCAACCTTCAGGAGGTTACTGTTGGCCAGAAACAGAACCAGACCAGCCATATGAACCCAGCTATGAAAGCAAATCAGATGTTAGGCATTGTGTGGCAAACAAATCCACCTCCTATCCTATCAAAGTCTTTCCATCATCTACAAGTACAAGTCAGGAGTGAGGGTAATAGAATCCACTTTCTTTTCCTGGATGAGTACATATACAACAATGTTCAAGAAGCTCAACACGACAAAGACAAGACAGTTCCTTTTTATTGGCATCTTCTTCACCATCTTCAACATCATTTTCTCCAAAATCTAGCCAGTGATTACAAGTCTGTGAATGAATAAATAGTAAAATGTTTAGGCAGTTGATGGCCTACCAAGCAGATCAATAAAGCGGCACTGGCGAAACTGAGAGATAACAAAGTGGTCAACCCTATGATGGAAGTTATTTCTGCTTGCACTTATACCATCCAGATTCATTCCACTGTACATCATGGTGATGGATCAGCTAACTTCTATTGATGTTCAGATACAACCTGTTGTGTGATAAAAGCAAGGCAATGGAAGATATGACAAGTCTCACCTTCAAGTAATATCATGGGCTCTGACGATATCTAATAAAAACAGAGAACTTAATTAGACCCAGGAGTCAAGCATCCTAGATTAATAAATTGCAGTACTAGGTATCTTTTAGGGAGTAGGAAATCTGAATATGATCACAGAAATCCAAGCATTCAAGGCTTTTTTACTAACCTTACTAAGCTTTAGCAAAATGCTAATATTGTGTGTTATGAGCAATGGTATTGGTATTCTTATGGTAGATATGCGTTTAAACTACAAAATGGCAGGCACAATTTGTTTAAGGGTGGCTTTCTCTTTGAAGTGAGGACTGTCATTTAAGTTTAATAAGTTGAATATCAAATGTTATATTGACACTTTAAAAGTATATGCATTTTTAATATTTCTCTAAGATTTAAATATGTTGCTCTAAAAAATAACTGTAGCAGACAGCCTAAATGGACAAATGGTACTATTCATTTGCTATTCAGCCGATGATGTAAATGATTGTAGAATGTTTACTATTTTAGACTTCTGTTGCAATGTTCATTTCAATTTCTATACACAGTATCCCAATCACCCTTCTGAATGAAAACAGACCTTTAGCTTGCTATTCTTTGATCAACAAAATTTTCCAGTATTCTCATAGATAATGTGGCGCAGGCACCTGGCTCTCCATTTTCAGTCTTAAGGCAGAGAGTATACAAACACTAACCCTAACCCTAATCCATGATAAACCAGACTCTCATCTTGACAAAGTGAATAAAATAAGTTCTGGCAAAACTTCAATGTAATGTAAGATTTTGGCATATGGATAGCTCAAGGATCATGAAACAGGGGTTCTTCATTCTACTGACATCAGGTCTTTGCAACATTAAGAAAAAATAAGTCTAAAATGAGGAAAGCAGAGTAGTGAGAGTGAATTGAGCCTGTAGTTCAGGTGGTGGTGTCCTTTTTCTGTCCCTCTACCTCCTCAGAGGCCTCTGCCTGACAAAGTCATCAGTTTCTGACCCACTTCTTGCTGCCATTCTTCACTGTTGCCACCTGCGGCTAGAGGCCTAATTACACACTCCAATGGTTGAGAGTTATTGTCCCAGAAATTGTATATCGCACTTATCACCTTCTGCTGGGTGTTGGCCGTTGGAGCTTCCAGTAATGGTGCCATATACTGATGGCCATGTCAATCAGCAGAAGCTATCTGAGGTTCTCCATTCAGATAGATGACAAAGTTGAAATTGTACCCAGCTCTACCTCCCTGGACCTGAAACAAAAACCAAAATTGCTGGCAAAACAGCAGGTCTGGCAGCATCTATAGAGAGAAAGCAGAGTTAACGTTTTGAGTCCAGTGACATTTCATTAGAACTGATAGCAGCTAGAAAAAGATTGGTATACATGTTGAGAGGGTGGGTGGAGTGGAGTGGTGGATTGGGGTAGAAAAGAGTGAGTGGTAAGGAGGAGATGGAGCCTAGAGAGAAAGAATAATAGTTAGGCAGTCAAAGGGATGGATGATAGTGTGCCAAGGAGAAAGAAAAGATAATATTGAGGGCCCATAGCTGAATGAAAATGTGTTGGCTGGGCTGAAAACTGCCAAAATCATGACAAAGCCAGGGATGTGGGGGTGGGTAAAGGACATGGAAGAAAATATTCAGGCTGTAAAATAATTGAACTTGGTATTGAATCCTGAAGGCTGCAGGGGCCCAAGATAGGAAATGAGGCACTGTTCTTCCTGCTTGTGCAGAGTTGTGCTGGAGAACTGCAACAGATCCGGGACAGAGATGTTGGCCAGGGAACGTGGTACTGTGTTGAAGTGGCAGGCAAGTGGAAGCTTCGGGTCATTTTTATGGAAAAAAATATAGCGTTCTACAGAACAGTCACCCAGGCTATGTTTTGTCTCCCCAGTGTCGAGGAGACCACACTGTGAACAGCAAATACAGTAGACTAGATTGAGTGAAGTGCAGGTAATTACTGTTCATCTGGAAAGTGTGTCTGGGACCTTGGTTAGTGAGAACGGTGGAAGTAAATGTGCAAGTCTTACACCTTCTGTGTGACAAGGGAGAGGGGGGACTATGTGTCAGGTTGTGGCATCCCATGGGAGGTGGTGAAAGGGGCAATTTATGATCGTTTTGATGTGGATCCTGGTGGGATGGGAAGTGAAGACTAAGGGGGATCCTATCATTGTTGTGAGAGGGGAGGGAAGGGGTGAGCGAAAGTGTGGGAAATGGGTCAAACACAGCGAAGGGCCCTGTAAAGCACAGTGGTAGGGAGTCCTCAGTTGAGGATATAGATGGACATTTCTGAAGCCCCCCCCTGTGGAAGTGGCATTGTCAGAACAGATGTGACAGAGATGGAGAAACTGGGAGAGTAGAATGAAGTCTTTACAGGAATCAGTCTGTGAGGATGTATGATTCAGGTAACTGGGGAAGTAATAGATATCAGTGTCTTATGGCTGACAGGGCCATTGATCATGTCCAACTGAATTCCGAACAATATATACCACTGTATAATATGTATCAATATATATCACTGTATATGCCACCTTTTCCTAACTACTATCAGTTCTGAGGAAGGGTCATTTGGACTGAAACCACTAACTCTGCTTTCTGTCTACAGATAATGCCAGGCCTGAGGAGTTTTTTCCAGCAATTTCTTTTCTTGTTTCAGGTTTCCAGCATCTGCATTTCTTCGTCTTATTCTCTGGACCAGGTTTGGATCTCATTCATAAGTATATCGGTGGCACGCCACTGATTATTGCCCCAAATTTCATAAGGAAGCCCCTCAGGATGCTACCTTTGACTCAGAGCATGTTCACTACGTCAACCATAGCCCCTTCCAACTGGGCAAGATTGGGTTCCCTCTTTGGCCAATATTCTGACTAATGGCATCAGCATTATTTTTGCCTGAAGCAAATTGCTGAAAAATCTCAGCAGGTCTGGCAGCATCTGTGGAGAGAAAGCAGAGTTAATGTTTTGAGTCCAGTGACCTTCAGAGACCTTAACTGCTTTCTCTTGGTCCCGTTGTGATCTCCTGTTGTAAATTGCTCGATGGATGTTATTGTTTTTATAATTCATATGCCCGGTGAGTTAAACTAATGGATTGAAACTTGTTGTGTTCTGGGAAATGTGAGCAAATAGGATTCCAGACATTGGCAACAATCAGAATTGATACTTAGTGACTGAGGCCTGCTACTCCATGTTTATGCAAGTTAAATTAGCATATTTAAATTTATAATGTTCAGGACAGTAATGGCGGCATTTATTGTAAAGGATTTTTGAAGGATTGAAATATTTGAAGCCACTGTCTTTCATTCATTGTTAACTTAGTTACCAGATGAAAAAAACACACATTTTAACAGTTGAGATCTTTCATGACTAAATGCTCTTTTAAAAGGGAAAAACGCTGACTTAAAATGGTCACACTGATCACCTGAGTACACCAGTTCATAAAAACAACAATAAACAAACTGAACTGAAACTATAATCACTAGAACCTTCCTGGAAGATTTACACATTGAGCTGAAAGTCACCTTGTCTAAGCAGATTATGCATATTTTATGCACCTTATGCAGATTATCCATCATGGAAAAGTAAATGGAACTAGATTTGGCAATACACAAAGGAACTATATTTCAGGCAATAGCTTTTGGGACAAGTACAGAGAGAAGAATGATTGATTTGTAATAATGTAACTGGAAGGCTGATCTCTTTATTTCTGTTTTTCTCTCAGCACCTTGGGAGACAGCAGTTGGTGAAAAGCACATCACAGACACCTTCTTTTAATAAATTCTCAAATATATCTATGAATTTCACAACTTCAGTGGATACAAATCATTGATTAACTTCAGGTTTCCATCAAGGACGCTAACAACTTTTATAACTGAATATTCCAGATTCTTCATTTTTGTACTAGACACTCTCTCCTCTTTAAACTTCATGCCTATGTTTGCATGTGCATGTGTGTTCAATACTTTGTTTTAATTATTCTTCTTGAAATTAGGAAGCAAAAAAGATTTTCTTCCTTTCAACAAAACCTTGTTGTCGATTCATTTATTGTTTGAATTAATTCATAGAATCATAGAATCCCCGCAGTTTATTTGAGCTGTGAGCCAAAAAGAAAATAAATCTTTGTTGTGCCTGGCCATGTGATTAAAAAGAGAGGAGTTAATATACCCCTCCTCACCTGGTCACAACACTCATGACATGGGTACCCTGAAAGTACTACTGCATGACAGACTATGGTAATTGCCAATGACATGAGTTAAGAAATGATCAGGCTGACATTTTAGATATGTTCCTTTCTGAAAATTTGTGTTTATGAATAGTTCAGGCTGGCAATCTTTCAAAGAGAATTTTTTACCGAAGTAGATAAAGATCATTAAGTAACAGTGGACAACAATCCTTATTAAAATTGTGTAGAGTTTTTTGAAATAATTTGCTTGAAGCCATTGATACAATGTTTGACTGTGTGCCAAAGAAATGCACCTGATTGGATTTGAGAAGAATCTAGTGTTAATGTGTGGTTTGAGGTAAAAACATTTCAAAATAGCTTGCTGATGAGATGTTTGAGGGATTGGTCAGGATGGTGCCACTGATGTGTAACTCAAAACAGGGATTATACCACATGTAAGAAAAAAAACCCTGGAAATACTCATCAGGTCAGGAAGCTTTAGTGGAGACAGAGAAAAAGAGACTTAATGGATTTTGAGTTCTGATGAAAATCATTGATCTGAATTAATTAATTCTGTTTCTCTCCTCAGATGCTGCCTGACCTGTTGATTATTTCCACCATTTCATTCATCATAGTTCAGATTTGCAGCTGGCATCTGCCATATTTTGATTTACTGTTAAATGGACCAGCCATTGTCAAACATTGCATGAAGGAACACAAAGGAGAAACATGTAATTTTGCTTTGTGTCTATGGCACAATCAACAAATCATTTCCTTCTTTGCATTCTTCCAAATATCTTGCAGTACTTCTACATGGATTCTTTAAATGCTGCCTCTACATAAGTTTTACTCTATTAAAACTGACGCACAATATTCGATGCTGAATTTTGCTTTAATTAAATTCACATGAGGTGAGCTTGCACTAAATCATGTTTTAATAGCCTTGTACAGTGTTCCATAACTCTTGTACAGTTTTATATGGTAATAATCACATTTTAGTGAGGTTGAATCTCAGCCAGAAGAGTGGGAAGAGGCAGCGCATTAGGAATCAGCCAGGCAGGTGAGGAAAGACAAATTACCAAGCAGTGTCAAACCTGGCATGCTGTGCAGTGCACTTCATTCCTGCTCCCCCAATGTTTTCAACATTCAGTGCTCAAGAGTGAGAACACGTTGTCAGTTTCAAAACTGATGATAAATCCAGATGAAAAGTAGTTGTGACAAGATGTGGTAGGACCGTTAAGAAATGAGCTCACCTGAAAGATTCTGTTACTTAATGATTTATTATTTGTTTGAAATACGTGTTTGTTGATTCATTTTAAAATGAGCACGCATAAAATATTTCATTAGAGATTAATAGTTCATCGAGGCAAGGGGATTTGACACAGCCAAGCAGAGCTTATAAATAATAATGATAATTGTGGCATTGATCTAAAAAAAAACACTCATACGGGAGAACGAATGCATCAAAAGGATGCTTTCTCTTCTGCCAGAAATGTTAACACTTAACTTGAATATAGATTTCACGAATATCACCACCTTGTGCACAGCCTGAGAAATTACCTGCATACCTGTATCTTTGTAATTACATAGTATGTGTTTTTTGAGAAGCATGTAGTGATGAAGCTGCCATTAGCTCTTGTAAAAATAAAAGCCTTGCTATGATTTCAATTATTGATCTCAATCAATGTTAGTGCTGAACAAGTCAGATCCCAGAATGAGATGGAGCTGGAAGAACACAGCAGGCCAGGCAGCATCAGAGGAGCAGGAAAGTTGACGTTTCGGGTTCGGACTCTTCTTCAGAAGATTATATCCACCGTCTCTGATTACTCCATTGTGGTGTTAAGAGATGCAAAGTCGGGTAATAGACGTGAAGTGATTCTGCACAATGTTGGAGATAAAGAGAGAGGCTGAAATAAGCAATTTACACATCAGTGAAACTAGGTGCCAGCTAAAACAAATAAAATCATTTGTTACATTAAAACTTGAAAATTACTTTCTATTGTCTCTTGCTATAAAGGTTTCCTCAATGAATTTTTTGCTCATTAACTTGCCTCAACTCAAATATTGGTTAGAAGTAAGTAAGTTAGTGGTTTGGACTGAGCATTGTCAAACTATTGGTTTGGCTTCAGCTACAGAACATTACAATCTCAACAACAAATAGAAATCAAGGAAAGGGGGTTATTACTGGTGAGAAGCACTGAAAAGTGCAAGTAAGTCACAGAGAACTTGATCTGATTGGCAGATGATGAGAAGATAAAAGTTGTGAGTGGAAATTAGTCTCAGCTCATTTTCTAGACTAGAATCAATGATGCACAGACAGTGTATTCCTCAATCAGGTAGCCCCACAAAAGGTTTAAGAAAAGTATGAAATTGAACTTCATTAACATTTTTATAAGTAAACTGCAGAGACTTATTGCATCTCCATAGGGAGCTCAGGCACTTTATCAAGAATAGCTGTGTCAATCCACTCTCCAGCAGGGATTTGGAGATATGAAGAGATTGAAACGGGAGTGTTTGGGGAAGGTGGAGATAGGGAGCCTGTCTTGAGGACTGTAGAATTTGGGCAGTGCACTAGTTCCTCTTGATTCCCCTGTAATGATTCCTCTGTTTTTATTTAAATCTTTTTTCACTGGTGACTGGGGGCTGCTTAAGAATCCCACATGGGGCAATTCAGATCATTGTCAATCACTTTCCATAAATGGGAATGCAATAGTTCGGTTGCTACATTGACAACAATACCTGATAGATTGCCCAAAACACAATTTGATTATGATAACATTGGTATCATGCTAACATTCCTTCCTGCACTTTAATTTCATCCTCAATGTTGCATATGTACTGTGCTGCTCTGTAATCTCCTCATAATGCGCAATTTTCATTTGCTTTACACGCTTGCAATTTTCACTTTAAATTAGTAAACTATGTGGGTCAAGCAGTCCATATTCAAAAAAAAGTTTCATGATAGAATCTGTCTATCCTCTCTCTTACTAACAATTTTAAATTGATGATGCATCAACACAAACCCGCAGAGGAGAGGAAATACCCTTTTATGATTCCCATTGCACGTGTTTTTCATGTTTAAAATAAAACTCCTGTTCTATCATCTCCCAGCTTTCTCTCTTCTATACGATCTAGAATGCAGCCTGGACAACATGATTTTCGTGACTGGTGTTGTTCCCCAGCCTCAACCCCAACTCCAACACGAAGAGAGGCTGAGTAGATTAGGATTATTTACATTAGAAAGACAGAGGTTGAGGGGGACCTATTTGAGGTCTACAAAATCATGAGAGGTATAGACAGGGTGGATTCCCAGAGTGGGGGACTCAATTACTAGGGGTCACGATTTCAAGGTGAGAGGGGAAAAGTTTAATGGAGATATGCGTGGAAAGTTCTGTACACACAGGTTGGTGGGTGCCTGGAACGCATTGCCAGCGGAGGTGGTACAGATGTGCACGATAGTGTCATTTAAGATGTATCTAGACAGATACATGAATGGGCAGGGAGCAGAGGGATACAGATCCTTGGAAAATAGGCGACAGGTTTAGATAGAGGATCTGGATCGGCGCAGGCTTGGAGGGCCAAAGGGTCTGTTCCTGCGCTGTAATTTTCTGTTCTTTGTTCTTTGTTTACCATCCACCTTTTCACCCCACCCTGCTGCAATTCACACAAGAGTGCCCTCCTAATTAGCCTGGTGAACCAATGTTACGTCCTGTCTAAAGCTTACATTTCTTTCTCAATGGTGCATCAGACAACACACTGTAGTCAAATTATGTCCTAAGCAATGCTTTGCACAGATTACCATTTTTTCCTTGCATTCTAACTCATATTTATGAAACCCAAATTGCTGTTGGCCTTTTTTTGTGGTTCTGTCTACCTGCACTCGTTCTGAAGGCAGGTATTTGAACTCTTAGGTGTCTCTGTTCAAACACAACCTTTGGCATTTTATCATGCTTTGTTTGTCCTGTCAAAATGTATTACCTTGTACGTATGCAACTACTACATTTATATTCCTTGCTTTTTGCCAAGCTTCCTACTAGAAGTCCGTACAGTATATCTTAATACTTGCAAAATTTCCTTTCTAATTCTCCAGTAGTATGACAGTTATATAACATGGATCTGCTGGTCAAGGATAGTCACATAACCAGTTCAAACTATTTGATTAATTGTGAATGTGTGAGAATCCTTCGTTAGAGAATCCTGAGTCGTTTTTTTGTTGTGCATGAAAATAACAGGTTATGTTTCATCAACGTGACCTCAGTTTCTTTCCCATCCCCCTTAACCATTGATATTTCTTCAATCAATCAACAAGAAATGCCTAAAACAAAAACAGAAATTGCAGGAGAAACTCAGCAGGTCTGGCAACTCAACCGGAAAGCAGAGTTAATGTTTAAAGTCCAGTAACCATTCTCAGAACACCATTAATCCTGCTTCCACTCCACAGATGCTGCCAGACCTGTTAAGTATCTCCAGCAATTTCTGTTTTTGTTTCAGATCTTCAGCATCCACAGTTCTTTATTTTACTATATAAGAAGAAATGCTTGTCAGTTCATAGAGTTTTACAGACTCTTCAGTCCAACTTGCCCATGCTGACCAGGTTTCCTGAAATGAAGTAGTCCCATCTGCTTGCATTTAATCCATATCACTCAAAACCTTTCCTACTCATGTACCTGTCCAAATATCTTTTAAATATTGTAATTATACCTGCGTCTACCACATCCTCTGGCAGCTCATTTCATACACATCCCTTTTAAATCTTTCCCCTCACACCTTAAAGCTATGCCCTCCAATTTTGGACTCCCTTAACTTTGGAAAAATACCTTGGCTATTCACTTTATCTGTGCCCCTCATGATTTTATAAACTTCTATATGGTCACCTCCCAGCATCCGATGCTCCAGGGGAAAAAGTACCAGCTATCCAGCCTCTCCTTATAACTCAATCTTGTAAGTTTTTCCTGTACCCTTTCTATTTTAACAATATCCTTCCTAAAGCAGGGTGACCAGAATTGTATGCAGTATTCTGAAAGTGACTTCACCAATGTCTTGTACAACCGCAACATGATGTCCCAACGCCTATACTCAGTACTCTGACCAATAAAGGCAAGCATGCCAAATGTCTTCTTCACTATATTGCCTACTTACTTTCAAGGAACTAAGTCCCTGAACCCCTAGGCCTATCTGTTCAACAACATTCCCCAGGGCCCTATCATTAACTGTGTAAGTCCTGGCCTGGTTTGCCTTACCAAAATGCAACACCCAGTACTTATCTAAATTAAACTCCATCTGCCACTTCTCAGCCCATTGGCCCACCTGATCAAGATCTCACTGTACTCTTAGATAACCTTCTTCACTGTCACCTATACCACCTATCTTGGTGTCGTCTGCAAACTTATAAACCATACCTCCTGTATTCTCATCCAAATCGGTAATATAAATGATGAACAACACTGGACCCAGAACTGATCCTTGCGGTGCTCTGTCGGTCACAGGCCTCCAGTCCAAATAACAATCCTCTACAACACCCTCTGCCTCTGAATTTCAAGCCAATTCAGATGATCCTTTTCAACGCTTGTTGGAAGTTTATGACTTCCTCACACAATAAGGTCCTGATTTCAATCTATGGGACAGTTGCTGAATAAGTTCAGGAATTTTCAGGGACACAAATAAAAATCATGGGCTACTGTCCAATGATATATTTCTGAATACGTGAGGCTTGTTAGTTTGCTTTATTAAAGTTATGAAAGCTATACTTCCTAGCCTGTTTTCCTAGACACTGTTTTCCCTTTGTCAGATATCAGTTAAGCCACTATCTTACCATCAGCAGGGTGTCGATAGGATCTGGAGAACCAGTAGATCAGTGCATCTGCTATAAGCTACTAGTGAGATGGGACAAGTAATAATTATTCTTTGGCCATTCTGTGAATACCACTACTCTATTAGCATTGCCTGCTGAATCTCACATTGAAATCTCAAGGAGATTTACATTTGCAGAAATACTAATCCCAAAGGACAGTAAATTTTGTGTGTACGTCAAGTTTTGCTTGCATTTGATTTTTTTTTTGAAAAGCAGAGAACTGGCTGCAGCACCAACTAATTATTTAGTGTTTGAGAAACCACTAGGGCAACACGCACTCTCTTTCCTGCCAGCAGTTATTGCTGTGGAACATTTACTTTCTAACTGCTTTCCTGCACTAAACTATTAACAATACAGAGATTGTCAAGATGATTTATTGTGTGAAGAACAAATAAGCTCCATTCCAGGTGATAGTCAAATTAAATTCTACCAAATCTTTGTTTTGTCATTGTTTAAAGATCTAAACATGGTAGCTCAGTGTTTGGTCTTTTGAGTTAATACTTTTTGTAGGTTTTGCTTCCACTGACCTACAATGAATAAATGAAGTACAAACTGACCCCTTTACAGTAACTAAAATTACAAATATGATTGATAATTTTAAAATACACTACCAGTAAAACATAAGATTTAAATTAAAATGATCCGAATAAAACTAATGCCTGCTACTTTACGATCACAATGTTGATTCAACAGTGAGTCGTGGAAAATCTAGATTTCTGTCTCTTGGGAGCTTCCATGCGATGAAAGCAGACCTCAATGATGAAATTCATCATCATCTCCGATGTATAAGCTCAGCCTACAGCCACTGATTATTTGAGGGCCAGGATCTCAAACCTGTGACTAAGGTCAAGGTTTACCGGGCTGTGGTGATCCCTGCACTCCTGTATGCTTTGGAGACCTGGACAATTTACAGCAAGGATTACAAAGAACTGGAGATATACCACCAGTATTGTCTTTGCATCATGTCCCAAGCCAATTTGTCTGGAATGGAGGTACTAATCTCTTAGATCCAGCCCTGCTGGTCTGGACATGTAGTTTTATACTTAACACCAGACTCTAGAAATAAATGCCCTAATCAGCCTTATCAGGAAAGTCCCAGGAGAAAGGCAGACACTCTTTAGAGATCTCCTCAAAAACATTCCTGAACAGGTCAATCAGACTCATCACCTCATGGAAGATCTGGCTTGCGACTGACCAGAACAGACAAGGCTCATTCAGGGATACAGCAAGTATATTGACTTGTTAGGAAAGTACAGAGACGAAGTTGAGGTGTTGGAGCATACAACCCTCCAAACTACCCAACCTTTAAAGCACCATCTGCCTCACATGTGGTAGAGTCTGCCAATTGTGCATTGGACTTGTAAACCAGTTTGGAATTTACCAAGCTGGAGTGGAAGCAGGTCTTCCTTGATACCGAAAGACTGCCTAATAAGAAGTTATAGCATGAATTAAATATTGCACGTCCTAGCTGAAATTTACAGATCAGGCAGTTGGGCTGTTGATCTCCACTGTAATTGTTTTAGGTGAAACTCTTGCTGATAATGACTATTTGATTAACGCTAGAAGCAATATATCCCACAATATATTGTTTCATAACCGTAAAATGTTTGATAAAATCAACTAAAACAAACAGGATGGTAAAAGTAGGCATCAAAATCCTAGGACAGCTGAAGGGAAGCTTGGCAAGGAAAGAAAATCCCAGGAGAAGTTAACGAAAAGGTTCAAAAGCCTTAGACAGATAGAAACTGGAAAGAGGAGATAGAGTGATGGTAAAGAGGTAAAAAAATTAGTGAAAGGGCATAAGAAGCTTGTAGAAAGTTTCTCTGCAGAAGTAGGGTT
Organism: Rhincodon typus; assembly: GCF_021869965.1. Taxonomy (NCBI): domain Eukaryota; kingdom Metazoa; phylum Chordata; class Chondrichthyes; order Orectolobiformes; family Rhincodontidae; genus Rhincodon; species Rhincodon typus. Next base: position 23,667,334 of record NC_063354.1, on the reverse strand, counting down.
TACACCATGATTCTAGCAGGACAAACATTCATTTTATATAGGCTTGTGAATGGCATCATCGGATTTGACACGTGTGCAATTTTGTTGATATAGGGAGACTTTTTTCTTAAAACAACGTTTTTCAGAAACATTTGTAGATCTGAAAAAGCTTGGATAAAAGGACGGCTCTCATGTTTCTGTAATCATTTGTACAAACATGTGAGCAAGCAGGTGTCCACAAGGTCACAAATGTTTTCATGTACAATTGCCCATGGATTGAGTTGTTAGATGAGGAATCCGTATACTTCTGAACAGCATTCAAATCATGAATGGAGTTTGGATTTACAGAAAGATATTGAGAGAAAAAGATGCTCTTGATGTAGGGAACTAACTTAGTGATAGATTGAGCAATGGAAAAGATGCAAAATTTCTACTCGAATCAGGGGAAGTAGTCATTTCTGTTTATTTATTTCAGAATTAATTTATTCCAAGCAAAGGATAAAAATAAGTTATGGTGATAAACAAAAACTCTATGATGTTAACTTTGCACACACATTAAAGCTCCATACAAAGATCCATATAAACAGGCCCCTTGTACAGTGCTTAAAAAATTATATGTTACTTAATGCCATTACGTATATGACATTTGAATGTGTATCATATTTTACTTTATTAGATATCATGCTTTGCAGAACAGAAATATCTTTTCTCTATTTTAAAACTTTATTATCATGAGCTAAGATGTTTTCAGAGCACCAATGGGGTTTCTTTTTCATTCATTCACAGGATGTGGGCATCGTTGGCTAGGCTAGCATTTATTGCACGTTCTTAATTGACAAGAGGGCAGTTAAGAGTCAATCACATTATGGCTTCCACATTGTTAAAGTGATGATTTTGACACAGATATTGTGTTTTGGATCGTGTATGGTCACTGTTTCATTGACGTACTATGTGCTGAGACTGTATGAAAGCATGTTGGTTTTGTGTGTTGATGGTGTATTCAAAGATTACCTCATCAGCTTATGATGGCATTTTCTCCATCAAAGGTTCCCTTCATCATCAGGCACTCATTTACCCAAATCTGTTGGCACTTTCGGGAGGAATCCAGGTTTCTTAATCACTGCCTGCGAAATGTCGCTGAGTTTGCCACTTTCTACTGCCATTACGTACATAGCTTTAACACGTGACTTGACCTGACTTGAAGACTTAATTATGTAAGTATTGATAATGTGATAAATGAAAGCTGCACTACAATGGATACAAAAATGACTCTACAATTCTTACAGGATAAATGATCATCTGTAATTCAAGTAAAGAATGTTGGTTGTGTTATTGCCTTAAGGTCCAGTTTTCAATGAATGCTCACACTGTTGGATCACAAATCTAACTCATTCTTGTGCTGTGACTCATACATGAAAAGTTGTAAGTGAGTGATTTTCTCCTTGTAATAGATACAAAATATTGCATCTCTCCCAAGGCCAGCAAAAAATTATCCTGGGTCACTGGCTGAGAGCTTTCCAAGCCAATGGAATAAATAAATGCAAAGAACATAGTGAAATGTATCACAACAGTTCATATGATTATTTTGGGGGTGTCTGGCCGAAGGAATTTTGTGTGAGATTGAAAATAAAGCATCCTAGCCTGAGAATAGCAAACATTGCAACCTTTACAGGATTTTTGAGAATTACATTTGAAGTTACAATCAGATGCTGGGCAAGGTTTCCCAATTTGTTATGGTTCCAGATGGGATATCCAAAAGTATTAAATTCCCCAGTGAGGAGGGATGAACTGGCCTCCTTTCTTTATTTGCCCATCACCTCAAATAGTCATAACAAGGTGAATTTAAAAAGCAAACCTACTCCTGTGGATAGCTTTCTCCCTGACTCCAATGAACTTATATTTTAAAGGGGCCAATTTAACCAGGGGTTTCCTGAATGAATGAAGACTGAGTTTATTAATCACTAAACTTGAGAAGAATTAGAAATGATATCCACATAAACACTGACTCAAAATAAGAGAATAGAACTAAGAACTGTAGATGCTAGAAATCTAAAACATAAACAGAAGTGGCCGAAGAAACTCAACTTAAAGGGCAGCATTGTGGCTCAGTGGTTAACACTGCTGCTACCTCACAGCACCAGGAATCTGGGATTGATTCCAGCCTTAGTGACTGTCTGTGTGGAATTTGCACATTCTGTGTGGATTTCTGCCCCAGTTTCCTACCACATTCCAAAGATGTGCAGGTAAGGTGGATTGGCTATGCTAAATTGCCCATTGTGTTCAGGGATGTGTAGGTTAGGTGCATTAGCAGGGTTATGGGGATGGCCTGGGTGGGATGCTCTTCGGAGGGTTGGTGTGGACTTGTTGGGCCAAATGGCCTGTTTCCACATTGTGGGAATTTTATGATATGAAAACAGGTCTGGCAACATCTGTGGAGGGAAAGCAGAATTAACATTTTTAGCCCAGTGACCCTTCTTCAGAATCCAGTTCTTCAATTCTGAAGAAGGGTCACTGGACTTGAAATGTTAACTTTGCTTTCTCTCCACAGATGCTGCCAGATCTGCTGAGGTTCTCCAGAAATTTCTGTTTTTGCTTCACTATTAAGAGATGGGTCCAAGAAAAAATGTTAAAGAAATACAGATCAGTCTCTGCATTGTTTGTGGAAAGATGAATGGTACAACCATTGCAGTAAAGATTACTGGTAGTGTCGATGTTTTGCGATAAACAGTTGACTTCACAATCTTTAGTTTTGCAGATTGGTTGAGATTCTGTAGTTTTGATGCCTTTTGAACATAATTCAATTTCAGCATTCAGAATGAGTGAGAGTCCTTTGCTGCCCTGTTTCCTTTTCAACTAGCACTCAGAGTTGGAGAGTTTTGACCTGCAGCACAGAAATAACTAGGAGATAGTCCTTCGATTGTGACCTGCACTCACAGCAATGCTCATTTCAAGGTTCGTGGACACAAGAACTTTCAGACACACTAGTCCACTCCAGTAGAGCTGAAACAGGCTTATTAACCATTGTCTTTGTGTATTCCTGGAGGGGGAAACTGACATACCAAAAGGATCTTGTGGCACATTTCTACTACTTCTACCTCTGAGCTCAAAACTCTGTGTACAAGTCTTACATGCCCTGGACATATGTAATAACATGGTGGAACAGGTTGATTTAAAAAAAACAATGGAGGTAATATAAATTGCACAAAAATGGACAGTTCACGCCAATGTACTTAATACTTTAAAACAGAGGACAGTAGTGAGAAATAACTGAGGAGGATTCTGGGAGAAGTCGGCTAGGTGACTACAATTGACAAGGGAATTGCAGGGGACCTGGCCCTCAACAGGAGGAAGAGCATCCAACAAGAACTTTTCCTGCCCGTTCCCCCCCCCCCACTGATAGAAGGTGTTCCTGCCTACCGGCAGCATATAACAGGGAGGCAAGCTCTAGCAGGAGCAGCCATTTTGGAGAGGGCTGTGAGATTAAAGTGCTGCTGTCGAGGTCAAAGTTCAGACTTTGGTGAGCGCCAGGCTTCACTGAAGAGGGTGAGCAGCTTAAAGGTATGGCAAACCAAGGTCTTTCCTTTTCTTTTAATAAGTAGTTACTGGAGGGGGAGTAATGGCAGTTAGTGCAGTGCTCTGCTCCTCCTGTGAGATGTGGGAGATGAGACAGAAGTCAAATATCTCTTATAATGATGTCTTCAGGAAGTGTATCTATGTTCAGCACCTCTCAGACTGTGTGGAAAGATTGAACTGGCAGTTGGACTCACTGAGGAGCATACAGGAGGCAGAAAGTTTAGAGAGAAGAGTTTCAGGGATGTAGTCACACCAAAGGTTCAGCCAGATAGGAGGCGCAGGCAGGCTGTGCTGCAGTCCCCCGGAAAAATACCATTTTGGAACAGAAATAGAAGTTGCTGGAAACAATTTCTAGAAACAGAACAGAATGGTGACTGAACCCAAAACATTAACTCTGATTTCTGATGCTGCCAAACCAGCTGAGATTTTCCAGCAATTTCTGTTTTTGTTTCAGATTTCCAACATCCACATTTTTTTTTGCTTTTTTTAATAGCATTTTGGATACTTCTGGGTGAGTGGCAGTGATAGGGGACTCTATAGTCAGGGGCACAGGTGGGTGTTTCTGTGGCCGTGAGTGAAACTCCAGGATGGTGTGTTGCTTCTCCTGGTGCCAGGATCGAGGACATTTTGAAACAGGAGGGTGAGCAGCCAGAGGTCATTTCCATATTGATACTAATGACATAGGTAGGAAGAGAGAGGAGTTCCTGCAAAGGTGGAAAGTTGAAAAGCAGGCTGTGATCATGGGATTACTCCCTGTGCCACATACTAGTGAGGCTTGGAATAAGCAAATAATGCACTTGAGTGTTTCGCTAAAGAGCCGGCATAGGGGGGAGGTCTTCAGATATCTGGATCATTGGGATCTCTTCACGGGCAGGAGGGTCCTGTACAAGAAGGATGAGTTGCAACTAAACAGAATAGGCACCAGGAATGTTTGGGAAGGTTTAAACCTGTCCAGTAGTTCAGCATGTGGAGTGATTGGGGAGACTGTAGAGGTTAAATCAAGTAAGTCTTATGGGAAGAACAGGCAAGGCCACGTTAATCAACATGGTCTAGAGTGTATTTATTTAAATTAAAACGTATAACTAGTAAGGCAGATGAGCTTAGAGCCTGAATTAATACATGGGACTATGATATTATAGCCATTACAGAAACTTGGTTGAGAGAAGGGCAGGGCTGGCAGCTCAACATTACAGGGTTTGGAAACTTCAGACATGATAGAGAGGAGTGTAAAAGGGATGGGGGAGTAGCATTTATTAATTATGGACTAGAGAGGACACCATGGAGGGCTCATCTTGCAAGGCAATATGGGTAGAACTCAGGAATAAGAAAGGTGCAGTCACTTCGATGGGATTATACTATAGGCATACCAAAGCCAGTGGGAGACAGGGGAACAGATATCTAAGCAGAACATGGAAAGATGTAAAAACAGCAGAGTTGTTGCTGTGGCGATTTTAACTTCCCCAATATTGTCTGGGACTCCCTTAATGCCAGGGACTTAGAAGGGGCAGAATTTGTTTGGTGCATCCAGGAGGGTTTTGTCAAACAATATATGAACAGTACAATTAAGAAGGAGCCTACTAGACCTTGTTTTGTGGAATGAGCCAGATCACTGAAGTTTTAGTGGATGAGTATTTGGGAACAGTGATCATATTTTCATAAGTTTTAAGATCCTTATGGAAAAGGATAAGATTGGTCTGTGATGAAAGTATTAAATTATGGGAAGGCTAATTGCAGCAATATCAGGCAAGAACTGATGAAATTAAATTGAGGGCAGCTGTTTGAGGGTAAATCCACAGTTAACACATGGCAGCCTTTTAAAGGCCAGTTGATCAGAGCTCAGGACTAGTATGTTTCTTTGAGTATTAAAGATAAAGATGTTACAGTTTGGGAACCTTGGATGATAAAAGGTATTGAAAGTTTAGTCAAAAAGGAAAAGGAACCATATGTAAGATTTATCAAACTGAAATCATACCAGCCCCTTCAAGAATATAAAAGAAGCAGGAAAGAACTTAAACAAGGAATTAGGTGGCTAAAAGGGACCGTGAAATGTCCTTCACAACTAGAATTAAAGAGAAAACTTATACTAGGAACAAGAGGGTGAATAAGGAAAGGGTAGGTCCACTCAAGGACAAAGGAGGGAATTTATATATGGAGCCAGAGGAAGTGAGTGAGGTCCTTAATGAGTACTTTGCATCAATATTCACCAAGAAGGACACAAATGATGGTACTTTTAGGGAGGGGAATGTTGCTATTCAAAGGCATATCGATATTAGAAAGGAGGAAGTTTTGGGTATCTTGACAAACATTGTTGGGATCTATCCCAGGATACTGAAGGAGGCAAGGAAAGAGATTCCTGGGGCCTTGACAGAAATCTTTGTATCCTCTTTAGCCACAGACAAGGTCCAGAAGGCAAAAGAATAGCTAAAGTTGTTACTTTGTTTAAGAAGAGCAACAGGGATAATCTAGGAAATTATAGGCCGAAGACCCTTACATCAGCAGGAGGAAAATTATTGGTGAATATTCTTTGGGACAGGATTTACTTGCATTTCTTAAAGAACATACTTAGTCATAGAGTCATAGTCAAACAGCACAGAGGGATCTTGAAAGATCTTATAAGTCTACAGCTTCCTGAAAGTGGCTACGCAAGTGGATAATGTAATAAGGAAAGCGTAAAGCATGCTTGCCTTTATCAGTCAGAGTATTAAATATAAAAGGTGGAAAGTCCTGTTGCAGCTGTATAAAACTTTAGTTTGGCCACATTTGAAGTGTTGTATGCCGTTCTGGTTGGAGGCTAATAGGAAGGATTTGGAGGCTTTGGAGACGGTGCAACAGATGTTTACCAGAATATTGGGTGACAAGGTGTAGAGCAGCAGGCCAAGCAGCACCAGAGGAGCAGGAAAGCTGACTTTTCAGTTCTACACCCTTCTTCAGAAATTTGCCTGGATTGCGGTACATTAGCAATAAGGAGATGTTGGGCAAACTTAGATTGTTTTTGGCCAAGCGTCAGAGGCAGAGGGACGGCTTAATATAAATATATAAAATTATGAGGGGTATGAATGGGATGGATAGTCAGAGTCATTTTCCCAGTGCAGAAATGTCAAATACTAGGGAGCATAGATTTGACATGAGATGGAGAGAATTTAAAATTGTAGGAGGTAAGTTTTTTTTTACATAAAGGGTGGTAGGTGCCTGGAACATGCTGCCAGGGGAGATGACTGAAGCAGTGATGACAGTAATGTGGCAATTAGACAAATATATATGGACAGGCAGGGAATAGAGGGGTATGGACCACAAACCAATAGTTGGAATTAGGTTAGTTGTGCAGTAGTCGAGCCCCTGCCCTTGGACCAGGAGGCCTGAGTTTAAGTCCCACCTGCTTCAGAGGTATGTAATAACATTGCTGAACAGATTGATTAGAAAAAAATAGCATTCATTTAGAATGGCATCAAGGTCAGCACAGACATAGTGGGCTGAAGGACCTGTTCCAGTCTGTACTGTTCTATGTTCTGTAAGCAGTGGTGTTCAGCTGAGAAGGGAATGTTAGTGAGCCCCTTTGTTATCTCTTCCTGTAAAGTCTCTCCCTGTTTGAAGTTTCTCTGACAATTTACATGTGTGACATTCTGAGATAGTAGGAACTGCAGATGCTGGAGAATCCGAGACAACAAGGTGCAGGGCTGGATGAACACAGCAGGCCAAGCAGCATCATAGGAGCAGAGGGGCTGACGTTTCGGGCCTAGACCCTTCATCAGAAAAGGGGGAGGGGAAGGGGGTTTTGAAATAAATAGGGAGAGAGTGGGAGGCGGATAGAAGAGGGATAGAGGAGAGGATAGGTGGAGAGGAAACAAACAGGTCGAAGAGGCGGGGATGGGGCCAGGAAAGGTGAGTGTAGGTAGGGAGTTAGGAAGGGGATAGGTCAGTCCAGGGAGGACGGACAGGTCAAGGGGACGGGATGAGGTTGGTCGGTAGGAGATGGAGGTGCGGCTTGAGGTGGGAGGAGGGGATAGGTGGGAGGAAGAACAGGTTAGGGAGGCAGGGACGAGTTGGACTGGTTTTGGGATGCGGTGGGGGGAGGGGAGATTTTGAAACTTGTGAAATCCACATTGATACCATTGGGCTGCAGGGTTCCCAAGCGGAATATGAGTTGCTGTTCCTGCAACCTTCGGGTGGCATCGTTGTGGCTCTACCATTGGGCTGCAGGGTTCCCAAGCGGAATATGAGTTGCTGTTCCTGCAACCTTCGGGTGGCATCGTGTGACATTCTATTGGCTTTACATAGGTCTTTGCAAGACAGTCACTGAATTTAAATCCAGTTCTTTCTGAAGCAATCCTCCTTTTAAAAATGGTATATTTTTGAATTAAAAATGAAATATACCTATAAATTCTTCGAGGTTCTAATCCATTGGCATAACAATGTCCAAACATTTTATCTAAATTCTAAGTGAACGTAAGTCATTGCATAAATTTTTTGCAAATCATATTCTTGGTGCAATACCACAGTATTTGAAGAGTTAATGGCATTCTGGAAGTGATTTAAAAAATGTGTGCCATTCTTTTAATGTATTGTAAAGAAATGATCCCTCAGTATTCAGGGAGCTGAAGGTATTCAATAGAGGAAAATGCCTACTTTGACAAATGCCATTTACCTGGGTGTAAAATGTGTTTCCTGCTTTTGGAAAGATTGCTTGACCTTATTCTGTTAAAAAACAAGAATGTGAGCATTGTTTAGAAGGTTCATACAGAATCACCTACTCGGGCAACATTGTTGGAGGATTCATATTATAGAAATGTAGAAAAATTATTTGTAAATAATGCTTGAATGGAAATATATTTAAGATTCCCTATTCCACATTAATACACAAGGCTTAAGGATATGGCAACTAAAATAGGAACATTTTCTAACCATCTGTTTTTTTAAACTTGGCAATGATTGAGAGAAGAGAAATAGCTTCGCATCTGAAGTCGTCATCAGAAATTTGCACAGGATAGCTAAGTCCCTGGAGCTTAAAACAGTGATCACATGCTGAGTTCTCACATTCTCACCAGCGTATTTTAATGCAGAGAATGGGCTCACTGAGGGACTCACACTGTCATCTCTATTAGGGAAGCAATGATTTAACTAAACCTGCATTAGGCGTCTTTCCCCACCGGCTTTCATCTTTCTGAAAATCAGTATTCTAGTTGCACCAGTGACCTCTTTTTTTAATTAGCACAGCTTTGCTACCCATGACTGGAGGCTGAAAAATACAATGAAGTTTCAAAAAAAATCTGGTTTCATTTAAAGTTACATTGCAGAGGTATAAAATATTCTGTTGTCAGGTTTTTTTTGGTACATATTAAGTATGCATTGTGACAAAAATTGAAATATTCATGGGAAAAGTTGCTGTTAAGATGAATGGAAATATATCTTTGACAGTCTTTGGAGGCAAGTCATCCAGTTATGAAAGATTTGCCTATCCTGGAACCCTCTGGAATCGCAGAAGCCTAGGCCTGTGAAGGCTTTACTTTGTTTCATGTACTGCTCTGAGCTGGATTTCCATTCAGACACCTAACTCAAACAAGCAGGTCTTCACCATCCTTTTATTCTAAACTTTAATTTTTGGACAACTTTGCAATTGCTTAAACTAAAGAGGAGAGGAATAGAAATAATGTAAGATACGTTTTACAAAATGAGAGCACAACCAGTTTTATATTGATTGCTTAAGTGTTAAAATATATTTCACAATTTTCACTTGGCTGTGATTTTTCATGGCAACAAACAATATGCTGTGAGTTGTTGTCAGCGTACATCACTGCCAATCAGTCACAAACTGTATTGGTAACGCACACAGACAGCTTGCATGGTGTACGTAGAATTATGAATACTACGCTCAATATCTGCAGAATAGAAGGGTTTTAATTCTGCAGGAAAAGTTTGATAAATATTTTACACAATGTTTTTTTTAAAATGTTCCAGTGGTCCAAATAACATTAGACTCTCCCCTACTTCATTGTCGGACTCCAGATAGTTCCAACTAACTGAAAATCTGTGCTGTAAAAATGACACCCAAGTTCTCCTATTCAAGCATTTAAATTTTCAGAGACCTGGCAAAGACACACTGTGTCAAATATTGTCCTTCTTGTAACCATTCTTTGATTTTGTGAACTGGCCAGGTAGACCTTCTGCAGTTTGTTTTACATTCCAGAACATGCTATATCTTTACAAATGTAGCCAAGATTAAACAGTGCAGTATTGCACAGCACACAAAAATATAATTGCTTTGTCAGCCATACGTTTTTTATAATATTTGAAAATAAAATGAAACGTAAAATAGCATTAATGAAATATACATTTTGTGTGTGATTGATAACTGTTGCCAATTCTAAATGAACGTTACCACCAAACTAATAGCTTCCACGGTTGCCAACATGACAATTAAGCACATGATTTCTATTTTCAAGAACATTTACAATTCTTCCATTTGAATTTAGCATGGATGTCTCATTGACTTGAAGTTACTTTTGCTTGTTTTCATGTCTGTATCTATGCAGCATGGCAAAACTCTAAAAATAAGTGTTACACAAAGCTTGCATGATGCAGGACTTTCTAAAAATCAATTTTTGATAACAATCAACGATGCAAGAATGGACTACAGCTAGTCTCACTTTAGCTCGATTAGAGAACCTGAAAAAGAGTTAAGCATCCTACATTCTGTACAGAAGAATAATGATTTTCCAGAATGTATGTTTTGAGAGGTAGTAATGCCATAGTTCAACAAGAAAAGTGAGGCAACTAGAGAAGTGGGTGAACATGATTGGGTTGATAGGAAAGCTTGGATAAATGCAATATAAGTGTACAGAGGAGGAATATTGAATGGCAAGTGCAGAAAAATATTGAGAAAAGTAAAACAGCTAAGAAGGCCAACAAATGCAAGGATAAGAAAATTTAGAGCTGGTGTGAAAGAAATTTGTCAGTCAATATAAAGCTAAGATCAATGGCTAAAGGCTAAGAAAATCAAATTGGTAAAGAGGATTGATATATAATAATTGGAGTCACATAAAGGTGTTCTGAAATGAGAGAATAAGGGACTAAAAGATATGCTTGATAAGTAATTTACTGGAAAAAGTAAAAGTAGAGCCATCAGCTAGCCCGAGGGAATGTGAAAGAGTCACAACTGGGAATATGTAGTCAATAACAACTTCAGATTAGGATGTTTTCATTGTAGAAAAGCGCCATAAAATGTCTCAAAGAGACGTTAGGAGTCAAAAAAAAAACTACACAAGGCCAAACTTACAGGGGTTATGAAGGGTGAACCAAAATCTTATAATTCTGGCTGCCCATTATCGGAAAGCTATTGGAGCCACAGAAAGGTCACATCAAGTACTCACTTGAATGTTACCAAGAATGAGAAGTCATTGCTCAAAGCAGAGAGGCTCTTCTCGCTAATACGAAAGGGTCATCAAAGTATAAAGAAGCTAAATCACAACAAATGATGTCCATCTGTCTATCTTTTATTTCAAAGTGTACCTTCTGCATTAAAAAAATTCTACAGTATATACAAAGGGTCTAAATCATATCTAAACAGTCTTTGCAGAAAAAAACCAAACAAAACATTGCAATTTTGACATTTCTCAGAGAGTCTTTACTGTTGCAAAAAACAAAGGCATTTCCTATTTATGCAGGAAGCTATTTATGTTCATTTTGATGCACTAAGAGGGTCTGATAACTGAACGGAACCTCATTATACTTTGGCAGGAAGACCATTTGTTAATAAAACTAAACTCATATGGAAAATGAAGAGGAGAATTACTTCCACACACTTGCTTTACTGCAAGTGACTGTTAAGGTAGAGGCTGTAACATTATGCAAAAGGAAAACTAGACAAATATTTAGAAATCAAGAATATAAAGGAAAATTAATTGAGGAACAGGGATGAAAGTCTACAGTTCCATTTGAAGAGTCAGCACCAGTGGGGCTCCTTATGGGGATGATGCTGTGAGTTTTATATCATTTCTATTGTTCCAAAACAGTAGTAAAGTGCAATGAGGGAAGTAACAACAAAATAGAATTGTATTCTTAATGATTCTCCCTGGCACTTGAACTCCATTTGTAGTATAACAACTTGAGTCCTGGATTGCTGTAATTGTAGGCTGAACTTAAACTTTTCCACACAGTTGGCATTGCATCAGGATCAAAGAAGTTTTAGCATCAGTTTGCCAGTGCTTTTCTGACACTACTGCTGATTTATCATTGACTTTCAGGTTTCTTGACCAAATGGAGAGAATGAATCAGATGATGGCCTGCAGCAGTCTATTTATGCTGATGTATTTACAGGTGCTATTGCAAGGATTGGACTTGATGTGTGAAACAATTCTTCAGACAGAACCAAGGTGTTGTGCATTGCACTAAGACTAACCCATGCTTAGTTAGCTCTTACTAAACAAACTTTATTTATAACTTTTTAAGAGAGCAGCAGCAGATGGGATAAGTCAACAAAATGTTTAGATCTTGCAATATTAGTCTTCCTTCCCGTTTGAAAATGCAACACATACATTTAAATGTAAAATGCACGTGTACATAAGTTTTCAGAATATAATGTGACTAAACCGTTCACAATAGCACCTGAAAATTTAACAGTTTGGATTGCATACTTGTTTTCACTGTTATCATAGTCAAAGCATTTTCGACATGCTCTTTTTTATTCACTTGTGGAAAGTGGGTGTTTCTGGCTGGCCAGCATTTATCAGTTGCCCTTGAGAAGGTGGTGGTGAGCTGCCTTCTTGAACCGCTACAGTCCATATTCTGTAGGTTGACCTACAATGCACCTAGGGAGGGAATTCCAGGATTTTGATCCAGTGACAGTGAAGGAATTTCCATGTCAGGATGGTGAGTGGCTTGAGGGGTCCATTGTATCTGCTGCCCTTGTCCTTCTAAATGGAGGTGGTCATGGATTTGGAAGGGGCTATCCAGGAATTTTGGGTAAATTTCTGCAGTGCATCTTGTAGATAGTGTATGCTGCTGGTGTTTAGATTGCCTCTTATTAGGGATGGTCATTGCCTAGCATTTGTGTGGTGCAAATGTTACTTGCTACTTGTCAGTCAAAGCCTGAATATTGTCCAGACCTTGTTGCATTTGAACATGAACTGCTTCAGTATCAGGAGTTGCCAATGGCGCTGAACATTGTGCAATCATTGGTGAACATCCTCACTTCTAACCCTTATAATGGAGGGAATGTCGTTAATGAAGTAGCTGAAGATGGTTCAGCCCAGGACAAGACCCTGAGGAATTCCTGCAGAGATGTCCTGGGGCTGAAATGACTGACCTCCAACAACCACGACCATCTTCCTATGTGCCAGGTATGACTCCAACCAACCGTTACCCATTGGTTCCAGTTTTGCTCGGGCTCCTTGATGCCACACTCTGTTGAATGCAGCTTTGATGTCAAGGGCTGTCAGTCTCACTTCACCTCTGGAATTCAGCTCTTTTGTCCATGTTTGAGCCAAATGAGGTCAGGAGCTGAGTGGCCCTGGTGGAACCCAAACTGGGCATCACTGAGCAGCTAATTTCTGAGCAGGTGCTCCTTGATAGCCTTATTGATGACACCTTCCATCACTTTACTACTGATTGAGAGTAGACTGATGGGGCAATAATTGGCTGGGTTGGATTTGTCCTGCTTTTTGCGCACAGGACATATGTGGGCAATTTTCCATACCATTGGGTACATGGCAATGTTGTAACTGTACTGGAACACCTTGGCTAGGGAAGTGGCAAATTTTTGACCAGTATTCTTCAATACTATTGCCAAAATGTTGTCAGGCTCCACAGCCTTTGCAGTATGCAGTATCTCCAATCATTTATTGATATCACATGGAATGAATTGAATTGGCAGAAGACTGATATTTGTGATATTGGGGGCCACGAGAGGAAGCAGATGGATCATCAACTCAACACCTCTGGCTGAAAATTGTTGTGAGTGCGTTGGCCTTATCTTTTGCATTGATGTGCTATGCTCTTCCATAATTAGGGATGGGGATATTTATGGAGCTTCCTCCTCCATTGAGTTGTTTAATTGTCCACCATTATTCACGACTGAATGTGGCAGGACTGCAGAGCTTAGATCTGATCCGTTGGTTGTGGGATCACTTACCCTTGTCTATCACTTGCTGCTTATGCTGTTTGGCATGCAAGTAGTCCTGTTTGGTAGCTTCATCAGTTTGACGCCTCATTTTTAGGTACAGTTGGTGCTGCACCTTGCATGCCTTCCTGCACTGTCCATTGAACCAGGGTTGATCCTCTGGCTTGATGGTAATGGTTGAGATGGGGATATACCCAGGCCATGAGGTGACAGATAATGCTGGAGTACAATTCTGCTCCTATTGATGGTCAACAGTGCCTTATGGATGCCCAATCTTGAATCTTTAGATCTACTCAAAGCCAGAGTAATTCACATGTGAAACAAATTTCTTTTACTTAACAAAAATGTCCTTGTTTAAAAGAAATAATAGAACATAGAACAGTACAGCACAATACAGGCCCTCTGGCCCACGATATTGTGCCGAACTTTTACCCTAAACCTAAGGTCTATCTAACCTCCACCCCTACCTTATACTATCATCCATATGCCTAACTAATAGCCACTTAAATGCCTCTAATGAGACCGACTCCACTATCCTCTCCAGCAATGCATTCCACGCCCCTACCACTCTCTGAGTAAAGAACCTACCTCTGATGTCTCCCCTATATCTACCTCCACTCACTTTAAAACTATGCCCCCTCATAATAGCTACCTCCACCCCAGGAAAATGTCTCTGGCTGTCCACTCTATCTATACATCTGATCATTTTGTACACTTCTATCAAGTCACCTCTCATCCTTTGTCATTCTAAAGAGAAAAGCCCTAGCTCTCCCCACCTTTCCTCGTAAGACCTTCCCTCCATTCCAGGCAACATCCTGGTAAATCTCCTCTGCACCTTTTCCAACGCTTCCACATCTTTCTTGTAATGAGGTGACCAGAACTGGACACAATACTCCAGATGTGGCCGAACCAGGCTTTTGTATAGCTGGAGCATAACTTCACGGCTCTTGAACTCAATTCCTCTATTAATGAAAGCTAACACACCATACACCTTCTTAACAACTCGATCCACCTGGGTGGCAGCTTTCAGGAAACTGTGGACATGAGCCCCAAGATCGTTCTGCTCCTCCACACTGCCAAGAATCTTTCCGTTAACAACAATAAACAACTTTCTTCTTGTTCCATACTGCATACATTCAAATAATTTATCTAACATCTGTCTCTCTCTATCTAGGCATCTCCTCCGAATTCTATTAGCTCGATTCTGCCGTCACAACAATGCTGATTGTGTCAAATTAGAATTTGATTTTGGACGTGTGTGTGATGTAATAGTTGAGACCAACAGCATTGGACGATTTGTCTGAATCCAAGACCCCGCCTCACTTTGCTGGGCCAGTAGCTTCTGTAATTCCAGCAAACCTCCAGTTTCTTTGTGATGTTCACTTTTATTTTTAACTTTTGCTTTGGGCTGTAAAGTTAATTTGGATTGTAGGAGGTGTCTCATGCTCTCCATTTGTCATTTTCCTTTTTCAAGCAAATGATCTACATGACCCTGTTTGAGGATCTCTGCAATCTTCACTGGAAAAATGAATGCAACCCATCTCTTTACAATTACATATTGATGTAACATGTCTTGCAGAGTGCACAGAAGTCAATGAAGGGCAATGCATGACATGCATTGCTCAAAGTGATTGGGAATGGAGGAGCAATTTGTGACAAGTGTAGCTTAGTATAATCTGTACAAAGGGATAGTGTGAGACACATACAGCTTAAGTGAGCAGATTGTTTCTTTTTTTTAAACAAGATTACTCTTCACATTGTGATTGAAAGTGTAAGAGCAGAATACTGATCTAATACAGAATATAGATAACCATTTGAAAAGTTATATCTGTAGTACTATGTCCTTGGTAGGTGGCCGGCAAGAAAGTTGTCTCCACTTTAGAAAGCAACTACTGGCATTTTATCGCTGTCATCAGAAGACAGTTTGGCCAGGCATGTTACTTTCACTCTTTAGTTAGTACGAACAAAATGACTACTGCTGCCATTTTACTTTTGGCAGAAAGTTGTTGGAATATTGATTTACAGCTGGAGTGAGATAATTTCAAAGAGATTTTTCCTTTATTTTGGTCTTTGAGACAGGGCAAAAGTTCACCATTATCCTGCAGTTCTCCATGATTTTCTTGTCTACCAGTGACCTTGAAGTTAAGTATCTGTTCAATGCGTTTCACAATGTTACAGGAACAAGCTTTAAGGTTTAGTTTCACACTACCCGGTAAGCAATAGATTTTAATATAAATTGGAAATAGACATCTGTACAATGTGACATTTCAGGATGGTCTCCCAAGGTTATTTATTGTGGATAAATATACTCATTCTCGCTTTTCCTCTCTAACACCCTCTCAGTTTTGGACTCATCAAGACAAAGTACACAGTGTTGGGGAAATAGATTACAAAATCTTGCACTTAATCACCCTATCAAGTGTTTCCTGGGGAGATATATCAGAGTTCAGTGCTGTGGTAAATTCCTTTCACAGTGTCTCAATGATATGACGGGAGAATCTTGGGAAAACTTAATGGGAAAAGTGATGTGTAATTATCACTCCTGATTCCTTTCACCTAGAGCTGGGTATCAAGCCTTAATGTGCCTTAATAACAATTCCAAGAGAGTTTCCCATTTACATGCTGATGTGATGTTATCATTTCCTATACTTATGGCCTCTCTGAATGAAAATTCCTCGTTGAAGCTAATTAATCTATGCAACATGAACGACTCTAGAGAATTCAATTTCTCTTGGATCAGGCATTTTATTAACTATGCAGTTTTTTTTACTAACATATTTTTCTATGAATTTCATGTTTCAATTCCCAGTGTATATTTCTAGCTTCCATTTGTATACTTATAATCAGTGTAGGTACCAGCAGTTTTGCTGCGCTGTTCAATTGTTTGACTTACGGATAGCCAGAACTTTCTTTAGCTCAGGCAATCCTTATAAGCCCTTGCTAGAAACCTTTTTAACTTAGCCCCTGACTCCATTCCCTACTGCAGTTTCTCATTCAGGCTGAATCTACAAAATCTTTGTGCCCTGTTTCATCTTTCTGATCTACTGTTCAGACTGCAACATTCATTCTTGAAACATTGACAGCACTCCTGCCTCATTCCAGTGTACATCCCGTTCTACATTCCTCGGCAGTACTTTAGTATCACTTTTAAGTTTAAAATGCCTGTGAGTCATAAGTAGCAAAATTCATGGGATTCAAAGAGGCAGTGATTCATTTCTGGATAATATACTGTTATGGACCAGACCAGACCCCTCAAAATACATTAAGGAAATAGCGTAGACCCTAACTTTTTCTTATTTTAAAAGCAGGTGCTTGGCATTTCATTTCAAATGTAATTCAACAGGGTCAAACTACCGGATTTGAAGCAAAACACACTTTATTCACCCACTATAGTTAAAATACAACAAAAGAAAAGATAAAAGAAAATAATTGGCGTAGCTGTAAGTCTTTCAAATGCTTAACAAAATACTAGATACAGTAACTATTACTAATTAACTGTTCCAATATAGAAACATCTCACAAACACACCCTTGACAAAAGGGAAATTCGGAAAACATCTCATGTGCGACTCCAGCAGCAGGAAGACAACCCCAGCTTTTAGCTGTAACCAAGAAAAGGAAAAAAATAGCTCCCACTTCTTCAAGAGCCCAACAGCAACTGCTGATAGCTAAAACCAGAAATCCTGGTTCTGTGAGAGCTTGACCACACCCATTCAGGCTCCTTCTATTGTTCCAACTTTAAAAAAACACTGCCTCACAAGCTATTTACTTCACAAGTTTTCAATAGGCAGCTCTACACCTCGGCCTTAAAACATCTCTTCAAGAGAAACTGAGGACAACATACACCTCTTAAAGACAAAGTATTGTCACAATACCAAACCAAAGCTCTTTCTACCGTCGTGGGTGATGTAAGAGGTTACATGACACTATTTTGAAGGGCAAAGAAGTTATCCAGGACAATATTTATTCCCCCAAACAAATTCAGAAACATAGGATTACCTAACCATCACTACATTTTTTTAATGAGAGCTTGCTGTGCACAATTTGGTGACTGTATTTCCAAATTACATCAGTAACTAAAGTTCAAGATCTGTTTCATTGGCTGTAAAATACTTTAAAACATCTGGTGTCAACGAAACTTCAAAAATGTGAGTTTTTTTATTTTCAATAATTTATAAGAGAAATGTTACGTCCGTATCTTTGCATTTAAGAGACTTTACCTTTAAGCACTCCATGTGCTATGGCTGTAATTCTGTCTACTAGTCAGTCTTACTGGGGAAGCGCAGGCAGCTCACGTTAAACTCAATTACTCAAATGTAATGTTTCTTTGAAAACTTATTGTGTGTTTATTGTTTTAAATAAACTAGGCAACTTAGTTCATCAATCCTTGAGAACATATTGATTCTTAGACCAATATAGTTATCGAATACGGTGCCCAGTGGCGGACGTTATTGTTAAAAGCCTTGAAACAGCCAACAACAGACGGAATTCATTCACATTCAGAAATGAATGGACTTGTTAGTGATAGGCAGCATGGGTTTGTGCGGGGAAGGTCATATCTCATTAACTTGATTGAGTTTTATGAGGAGGTGACAAGAATGATTGATAAGGGAAGGGCTATGGATGGTGTCTACATGGACTTTAGTAAGGCATTTGATAAAGTACCTCATGGCAGGCTGGTACAAAGATAAAGTCTCATGGGATCCAGGGTGAGCTGGCTAGATGGATACAAAGCTGCTTTGGTCATAGAAGACAGAGAGTAGCGGTGGAAGGATGCTTTTCAGAGTGGAGATCAGTAACTAGTGTGTTCTGCAGGAAACAGTGCTGGGACCTTTGATGTTTGCAATATACATAAATGATCTGAAGGAAAATGTAAGTGGTCTGATTAGTAAGTTTGTGGATGACACCAAAATTGGCAGAGTTGCAGAGAGTGAGGAGGACTGTCAAAGGGCAGAGTGGGATATAGATAGATTGCAGATTTGGCTGAGAAATGGCAGATGGAGTTTAATCCAGACAAATGTAAGGTGATGCATTTTGGAAGATCAAATTCAGATGTGAATTATACAATAAATAGCAGAACCCTTAGGAGCATTGATGTACAAACGGATCTGGGTGTACAGGTCCACAGATCCCTGTAGGTGGCAAACAGATGAATAAAGTGGTCAAGAAGGCAGACAGCACACTTGCCTTCATCAGCCAGGGCATTGAATATAAGTGTTGGTAAGTTATGTTAAAGCTGTAGAGAACTTTACTTGGGCCACATTTCGAATTTTGCATGCAGTTCTGATGGCCACATTACCAGAAGGATGTGAATGCGTTGGACAGATTGAAAGAAGGTTTATCAAGATGTTGCTTGGTCTGGAAGGCTATAGTTATGAGGTAAGGTTGGATAAATTGTTTTCACTGGAAAGACAGAGGCTGAGGGGTAACCTGATAGAGGTCTACAAAATTACAAGAGGCATAAATAAGATGAATAGTCAGAGGCTTTTTCCCAGGTTAGAAAGGTCAACTACAAGAGGGCACAAGTTCAACTTGAGAGGGGGAAAGTTTAAAGGAGAAATGCAGGGAAAATGCAGAGGGTGGTGGGTGCCTGGAAGGCACTGCCAGTGGAAGTGGTGTATGTAGCCATGTTAGCAATGTTTAAGGTGTGCCTTGATGGAGGCATGAATGGGAGGCAAACAGAGGGATTGAAACTACATGTGGGCAACAAGTAGCAGGTCTAAATAAGGTCAAGAATCATCCCAGGCTTGGTGGGCTGAAATTCCACAAAAACTCTGACAGAAGACAGTAGAAGAAAATTTGGAAGAAGAATCTAAGAAACGCCAGCAGGGATAAACAAATGAAAATATTGCAGAAGAGCTGAATAGCGTACACTGAAAAGCAACAAGCATAACTGAAACAAAATATGCCTTTAAGAAAACAACAGCCAGACAGCCCCAGAAAGAAAATGTGCAGAATGAATGTTGGAAGAAGAACTGAATTGGAGCTGTAAAGGAGCTGTTTTGAAAGATAAAACAAACCAATCAGACAAGAGGAACAATCTTAAAGCCAGAAAATCTTTCTGCTTAAAGTTGGGAATTTTATTTTAAATCAGAAAAGATTGTGACTGGTGAAAATTTGAAAATTTTGAAAATGGGGAAAGCACATCTGCTGTTTTGTTCTAAGTGAAGCAGAAATTAAGACTGATGTTCCTACACTATTTTAAGACTGAACGTATTCAGAAAGTCTCACAAGCTCTGGTGCAGTAATACTGCTACTTTTAAAAAAACTCAAAAGCTTTATTGCAATAGTATTGCTATATCAAAGAGGTTTAGGTCTTTAAACAATTTATAAATACAGCATTTTTATTTACAATAAAAAGGATTTTAAAAGGCAACAGAAGGAAAAAATTGTATTTCTGTTGGCTCAATAGCCAGTGAGTTAAGATTAAAGGCATTTTGTCATAATATCTCCAAGATTCCTTGGTTTAAACTGGGACACAGTAGGCCTCCTAACAGAACTTAAAATGTTTAAACAGAACTATGGTTTCTGGGCATGGATGTGACCAGTGCGGAAATGCAAACCTTTAAGATTTACATAACAATTGAAAATAAAGGTCCAAACAGACTTAACACATCAGGATTAATAGCCGAAGACATAAAAGATCCTCAAAGGATAGGGACAACATTAGAAGACCAATTCAGAGCCAGATGAAATTCCTGCATTTGTTGATTGGAATTAATGTCACTTAGACAGATACCTACAGAATCTTTAAACCACTTTGTATGCATATGTAGAGAAAATGGCTCATTATGTGATACATCAGATGGCGAGTTCAGAAAAAGATTTGTTAAGTAATTGATTTCTTTTTTCTTTATTCATTCATGGGATGAGGGCATCATTGGCTGGGCAGTATTTATTGCCCATTCCTAATTGTTAAGGGTCAACCACATTGCTGTGGGTCTGGAGTCACATGTAGCCAGACCAGGTAAGGATGGCAATTTCCTTCCCTGAAGTAAGTTAATGAACCAGATGGGTTTTTCTGACAGTTGGTAATGGATTCACGGTCATCATTAGATTCTTAATTCCAGATATTTATTCAATTCAAACTGCACCATCTGCCACGGTGGGATTTTAACCAGGTTCCTCAGGGCATTATTTGTGTCTCTGGATTGACAGTCCAGCAATAATGCCATCAGGCCATCACCTCCTCCAAAGAAGCTTGCCAGAAATATTTGCTTGAAAACTGAAGGTTTATGGCATTGAAAAGCAAATGAAAGATGGATGTAATTGTGAATTACAATCAATGAAGCTTACAGAAAATCAATGATTGAAACAATCACGAGAACACTCAAACATAGCAAGGCCCCTTCTGCATGCACCAAGAAAATGTTCAGATTTCAATTGGTTTTACAAGGTATGTAGCCGTAAAGGCCATTGAGAGAGGCAATGCATTACAGAAAAGTCTGATGTAGTTACAAAGAGTCATGCACTGACCCAAACAAACTATTCACAAGGAGTGTTTTCAAGCTACAATGCAGACCATCTGGTATTCCAGCAGAGGCATGTTCATGAAGTGATTAATAAAAAATAATCTGACCATATACATGCCAAGACAATGAGTGGTGAACCTTTTGACACTGTTAGTCTTGTGGAAAACAGAAATCTCATTGAACCATCCAAGGTGTTCAAAAAAATCCATTCTTTTTCTGCAAAAACCTGATGACTCCCCATTATAGGCTAATGTCAACACAGGGGCAAAATGCCATTCTCCCTGAAAACTCTAAATCATGTGCAAATGGAGACCTGGAAGTCTTCAAATACAAAACCTTTAGCAGAAAGTCATTCACTGATTCCAAGCACAGCATCAATAGCAGTGAAGTGCTTTGTATGTCACCGTGTTTCATTTTGTGGACATTTCTGGACTAGCAACTACAAGCATATTAGCACGTTGGAACCTTACACAACTCACAATCTGGTGAATTACAGAGATATCAGATCCACAATAGAATTGCAGCAGATCATTCAAGAAATAATTGCTGAACCAAATATGAAAGAAGAATGAACCACTTCACTTTCTATTTTAATTAGTGGAGCTAAAATCGCAGCACTCTGATTTGGAGAGATTATTGAAACTTCAAGAAGAAAATCTTTGAACAACTAGTTGATGATAAATTTAAGCTTGGGAATGTCATCTCAGTGATGGTGATGTCTTTAGAGGACATATCCACTCAGCTGACAAAGTTGGCTGAAGATCTGAAACAGCAAGGAAGGAATCAAGTTAAACTACAAGCTATGCATAATTAATTTAATGGAATGATTGCCACTGTACAAGAAGACTTGGAGCATCCTGTATGTAAGACAGATCAGGCTCAGCATGAGCAGCTACAAAAACATTAAGTTGAGTGTAAAACAATGCTAGAGGAAATGATAGACTATTAAACACAAATGGAGCCACATAGCGCACAAAGGAAAGAACAGAAACTGCTCAGGAGGGAGTTAGTTCAGAAACAAATGGCAAACATATTCTAGTGAGAGTGCTCTCAGGACTTAGAGGAAAATCAACAATCACTGAAGCAGCAAATGGAAGAGATACAGTTTCCAAGAAAAGAACTTGGCAAACAGGAACAACAGATAATAAAACTGATGACAATGGAAATCAATAGCTCCTCCGGACAAAATCACCATCATGAGATCTGAACATCACAGTAAGCTACCTAAATATTTTAGATCCTTATAGGCTCACATGCTATTGAAAATAGTTAAACATTTTTTTTAGACAGAAGGATGGTGTTCTATTTTGTCCTTTAAGAGACCTCTAGGAACTCCAGGTACTGTGTGTTTACAAGGCTGCAACTCCACCCTCCAGTCAGTTTGACTGACAATTCAGGTAACATACATTAACTTTGATTTCTTGTTTCAATGTTTGCTTTGTATCTTCTGTGTTTTAATGATTTAAGTAAACTAACAATGCTGTTAATTAATCCCAGTAATATAACTATTAATGCAGTGTATAGAGTTTAAAAAAAATGCAAGTTGGGCAACCTATTTTTGGTGCCAGTATATAGAATGCCATAACGTTTCAGAATGAGGAGCTCAGTATGAAATGTTCACTCTCCCTGTTAATTCTAGCAAGAGTCTGACTCAGTGACATTAACACATTAATATGCCAATGCTTGCGATCACATTAAAAATTTGTTGATTTTGCATTCTAGTTTCAATGTTTACCTATGAAAAAAGTAAATTTAAGGGAAATAGTCTCTTACATTATCCCAAAGAAGAGTGTCCATTAAGAAAATTGTGCTGCATTATCAAAATTTCCAAATGTTAACAGCTTAGTTACTTTCCTTTACCATACTTAGAAGTTGTAGAATGGGCTTTCTTTTGAGATGAAAATGTTCTTATTCTTAGTTCTTTCCACAGGAAGATGCTGAACTACAGTATCCCAATCAATTAGCAACTAAATTGTTTTTTCCCACAATGGCGGAGGGTCATAGAGGTATGCAACACAAAAGTGGCCATTCGGCCTTTTGAGTCTGCGCTAACCTATCCACACTAATCCCACTTTCTAGCACTTGGCTCATAGCCGTGAATGTGGGCATAATTTTAAAGTGAAAGGCAGGAGGTTTAGAGGGGATTTCAGGAAACGCTTTTTCACCGCGAGGGTGGTGGGAGTCTAGAGTGCACCCTTGGTGGGGGGATAATTGAGGCAGGAAATCTCACAAGCTTTAAAATGTGCTTGGACAAACACTTGAAGTATTATAACGTTCAAGGCTATGGGCCGAGTGTGCGAAACTGGGTCAACTTAGATAGTAATGTATTTTTGCAGTGCAGACTCAATGGGCTGAAAGATCTTTTCAGATTCAAATGCTCATCCACATATTGCTCAAAGGTTGTGAGGTTTCCTGCCTCAAAAACCCTCCCGTGCAGTGTATTCTAGATTCCCACCACCGTCTGGCTGAAAAATGTTTTTCTCACATGCCTTCTAAAATTCCTGCCCTTCACCTTAAAGTGATGTCTACTCATTGTTGACCTTCACTAAGGGGAAAACTGCTTCCTATCCACCTTGTCCATGCCCTTCAGTCTTGTACACCTCAATCAGGTTCCCTCTCAGCCTTTTCTGCTCCAAAGGAAACAACCTGAGCTTCTCCAGCCTATCTTCATTGCTGAAATGCTCCATCTCAACATCCTGTTGAATCTCCTCTGTACCCCTCCACTGCAACTATATCTTTCCTATAGTGCGGTGACCAGAACTGCACATGTATTCCAGCTGTGGCCTAATCAAAGGTTTCTGTACAGCTTCAAAACTCAACCACCCTTCTGTTACTATCAATGCCATGACTGAAAAAGGCAAACGTTCTGTATGCCTTCTAGATTATGCTATTAACCTGCCCTGCTGCCTTAGAGATCTGTAGACAAGCACCCCAAGTTCCCTCTGAGCTTCCTAGAGTCCTGCCATTCATTGAGTACTTCCTTGCCCTGGTACTTCTTCCAAAGTGCACCAATTCACACTTTTCAAGGTTAAGTACAATTTGATCAATCTGTCTATATCTTCCTGTAACCTAAGGCTTTCTTCCTCACTATTAGATACACAGCCAATTTTGAACTTATTTCCACAGTAGTATTTTCTAGATAAAAAGAATTAAGTTGTCAGTTGTCAGTCTCTTTGTAACTCCCTAAAGATGGGAAAGATGCCATATGAATGCAAGTTCTTTCTTGATGTGATTGAATTTTCTTGGTAAATGCATTGAGCCATTGAAAGAGCTTGCAACTAACTCTTATTCTTGTGATCCTAGGCAATTGTTATGTGCAGTGGGAGGATCGAGCTTTATCTAATGTCTACACATGTGCAATTCTGAGCAGGGGTAATTCATCTCTCAGGGAGAGTGATTAGTTGGTGAATACCACAGGAATCGAAGTGAGTTGAAGAATGAAGTGCCTGAACAAGTCCCTGCTCCCATTCTTGCCATGGTGCCTAAAATGATCCGCCCCTTCCCTATGTTTCTTTCCCTATCATTGTAGCAGCCTATCACAGGCCAATTATAGAGACATAGAACATGGAAAGAGACCCTTTTGTCCAAATCATCCATGCTGACCAAGTTTCCCATACCCCATTTGGACCATATCCCTCTAAACCTTTCCTGTTCATGTACTTCTCAAAATGTCTTTTAAATATTGTAACTGTACCTGCATCCACCACTTCCTCTGGCAGCTCATTCCACATATGAACCACTCAGTGAAAAAGTTGCCCCTCAGGTCCCTTTTAAATCTTTCTCTTCTCACCTTAAAAATATGCCCCCTAGTTTTGAACTCCCCATCCTAGGGAAAAGTCCTTTGCTATTCACCTGAGCTAGCCTCTCATAATTTTATAAACTCTGTAAGGTTACCCCTCAATTTCCTATGAAACATCCCAGCCTATCCAGAGATAGTAGAAACTGCCGTTGCTGGAGAATCTGAGATAACAAGGTGTAGAGCTGGATGAACACAGCAGGCCAAGTAGCATCAGAGGAGCAGGAAAGCTGAC
>NC_063354.1:23566766-23632169 GCF_021869965.1 Rhincodon typus | reverse complement strand
CTCATTAAGTATTCTAATCCCATTTTCCAGCACTTGGCCCATAGCCTTGTAAGCCATAGCATAGCAAGTGTACATCCAAGTACAACTAAAATGTTACAGGGTTTCTGCTTTTACCATCTTTAAAGGCAGTGAGTTCCACATTCCAACTAATGCTGGGTGACAAAAACTTTCCTCATATCCCTTCTCAATCTCCTACCCCTTAACTTAAATCTGTACCTTTGGTCATTGGTTTCTCAACTACGAGGAAAATTTTCTTCCTGCCTACCCTGTCTATGCCCTCATAATTTTATACATCTTAATCTTGACCCATGTCAGTGTCCTCTGTTCCAAGGGAAACAATCCCAGTCTATCCAATTTCTCTTTATAATTAATACTCTCCAGCCTGGACATCACCCTGGTGAATCTCCTCTGTAGCCTATCCATTGCTATCATATCCGTCCTACAATGTGAATTCCAGAGTGCACATGATACTCTAGCTGTGGCCAACCGATGTTTTATACTCTATAAAACTCTGGTTAGACCACAGCTCTATAAAACTCTGGTTAGACTACACTTGGAATATTGTGTTCAGTTCTGATCACCTCATTGCAGGAAAGATGTGGAAGCTTTAGAGAGGGTGCAGAGGAGATTTACCAGGATGCTGCCTGGACTGGAGGGCAGGTCTTATGAGGAAAGGTTGAGGGAGCTAGGGCTTTTTTCATTGGAGCGAAGAAGAATGAGAGGTGACTTGATAGAAGTTTACAAGATAATGAGAGGCAAAGATGGAGTGGATAGTCAGAGATTTTTTCCCAGGGCGGAAATGACTATTACGAGGGGACATAATTTTAAGGTGATCGGACGAAGGTATAGGGGAGATGTCAGAGGTAGGTTCTTCACACAGAGAGTGGTGGGCGCGTGGAATGCGCTGCTGGCAGTGGTAGTGGAGTCAGATACTTTCAAGACTTTTAAATGACTCTTGAATAGGCACATGGAGGATAGTAAAATGTAGGGTATGCAGGATAGATTGATCTTAGTAGGATAATAGGTCAGCACAATATCATGGGCTGAAGGGCCTATATTGTGCTGTACTGTTCTATGTTCTATGTTCAATGTTATACAATTCCAGTTTCACCTTCCTGCTCTTAAACTCTATGCCTTGGCTAATAAAGGCAAGTATTCCACACACCTTCTTGAGCACTTTATCAACCTGCCCTGCTACCATAAGGGTCTAGTGGACATGTATGCCAAAGTCCCTTTGATCCTGTTGCTTCCCAGGGTCCTACTGTTTACCATATATTCCCTTGCTTTGTTTGTCCTACTCAAATGCATCCCCTCACATTTACCTGAATTGAATTCCATTTACTATTGATCAGCCCATCTGACCAGCCCATCTACATCTTTCTGTAATCTAAGCCTATCCGCCTCACTATAATTCCGCCAATTTTTGTGTCATCCGCAGAATTATTGATCAATGCTTCTACAGTCAAGTCTAAACCATTTATACATACCACAAACAGCAAGGAACCCAACACTGATCCTTGTGGAACCCCAGTGAACACAGGCTTCCAGTCACAAAACACCCCTCAGCCTTCATTCTCTGCTTCCTGCCACTCAGTCAATTCTACATCCAATTTGCTAAATTTCCTTGGATCCCATGTGCTCCTATCTCTGCAATGAGTTTCCTTTGCAGGACCTTATCAAAAGCCTTGCTGAAGCCCAAGTAGACTACGTCAAAGATCAAAAGAAGTTCAATTATACCCAAAATGACAATTTATAGCACCCTGACAAACTCATCACATGTGACATTACTGTTATGCATATTTCTTATATTTCCATCCTATCCTGCTTGTAGCTGCACAAGCTTCTGCATATCATCACACAGGCGTAAGAATTTTGGAAATTTGAGTATTAATGTAGTTGGTGGCTCCCATGGCAATGGTATCGTTTGAATTTTGCCTGAGATTGAGAGTTTGGCTGCTGTGGAATGGATTTTGCTGAAATCTGGTGAAAATCCCCCTGCCAGCTCAGAAAACAATCTCCACTGCATTATGAATGTATCTATTTCAGCTAATTCCATGGCTGCAGCCTCAACAAAATGTCCCCTCTGTGTTATGAAGGGTTCACAGGGATAGGTGGAAATCTGGAATAATCCGATCAGTCATAATCTTGTTGAATGGCAGATCAGGCTTGAGAGGCCAAGTAGTCTTCTTCTTCTTCTAATTTTTACGTTGTTTTTCTTTTCTTAATAGCCCCATATCCTGCATTTTATTGTTGTTTAACTCTCCTGCAAGCATGTCTCCAAAGTTGCTTTCTAATTTCATGCCATATTCAGTGACGAGAGAGCTTCTTTAATTTGAAATTGTAAGCCACAACAGTCTCACTTGGCAACTGTTTCCTTTCATGAAATTCATCTCTCAGAGCAATTTCATTTGTTTTATCATACCATAATACACATCCAGAACCTCATTCATTTCAGAACATTCCATAGTACTTAGGTGTCATGGACAACACTGACCAGACTTCATCTCAAAAGCATTTGACTCAAAATGGGAATGAGGAAAACATTTACTTTATCCTCATCTTTTGCTTTATTCAGCCAAATATGTACCTTTCATTTGTCACACAATGCACTGCAACTCGCCTCATTATGTATGCACCATGCCTCGAAGGCACCGTTCTCACTCTGTATTGTACTCACCGGCAGAGTGGCAATCCTCACCATCTTCCACCAGTTCTACTGACCGTGCCATATTTCAAGCCCAGCTGTGGACCAGGTAAATCACTGTCAGCCACAAATAGCCCTTTATATAGAGTGAGAGGGAAAATTAAAGAAAGGCTTCTGAGGGCACATAAGTGGCACAGGTGGCACTTCACTGTAAATACAAGCTCACATTTGTAAATGTGTTGCTATTTCACATCATTACCTTTCTGATTAACTGCCATTGAAATTATAGCTTTAAGAATCAAGCTACCCAGGTTATCTGTCCTTAGCACCATACCGTGCTGGAATCCTATGTAAAAGAATATTATCCCTTCCCTCACACCCAGCATAGCATGACATCTTATCATTTGTTCAATTTGGGAGCATCACAGGCTGAAAAGCCTTAAAACCTTTGAAAATGTCAACTTCTAATCAACAACATAAGTGAAGAAAAAATAAACAAACAAAGCTGCATTTGCGCCTGGGAATAAACTGGGACTGCTTGCCTTTCAAGCAAGAACAAATTTACAACCAATGAGTGATCACCACACTCATCTCTCATCCACTGGAATGGAGTGTGAATTAAGTCTTGTCTGTAAGATTGCGCCTGATGCCTCACCACTCTATCACACGGAAGGTGATGTTCCTCCTGCTTCAATGTCCACATCTTCGTCCTTGAAAGACTGTTGCTGCTCCCCCAGCTCTTTTGCATCCATCAAACCAGCTGTGTACAACATGTTAGGATTATGCAGCATGCTCTGTCTATAATATATCATAAGGTCTTAAATATGGCATCAAAACTGGAAATTTCAGAATGTCTGGGTCGTGTCATGTATTTTAACAGCACTTGAGTGCATGACAGCATCAATGCTGTTCGACACAGGCGTGCTGCATACAGAAAATGGTGAGCAGCATCAAATTGCAAGAGAAAATTCAGTAGGGCTCATGAAGGAATACCTCCAGGGAAACTCCACTAAATTGGGATTGCAACAAATAGACGGATTTCCCCAAACTGCATCAATTTTAGGCTCATCTGAGAATCAATAAGTTAGAAATTCAATTGCAATAAGTCCCTCAGCCTGTTGAGAATCCTTCATTTTACTAAACCTTCCCTTGAACTTTATTCAAGAAACCAGACCTGCCATGTCAGAGACTGTAAATCAGAGGCTGAGATAATTGTAGATATTTTCTAACCAACCCATTCAGAGATGTTATTACACACCTCTGGAGTAGGTGGGATATGAATCTGGGCCTCCTACGTCAAAGGTAGGGATACTACCACTGCCCACAGCAGTAATACTGTGATTAATTATACTTTTCTTCCTACCATCAAATCACTTTTATTTCTAATGAAACAAAACTGAGATAATTATAATCTGTCACAATAGATTAGTTTCCTCAGTACCTATCTTTGTGTCTGTGAGATTGTGTGTAAGAACATGTGGCTGAGGTTAAGTGAGTAAGAATAAAGGGCCATTATTTTTTTAGCTTGCAAAAGCTTGCTGTTTGCATTGTTTAATTTGGAATTACCCACCAAGGATAAGAAGACACATATCTCTGCCATTACAAAACCTACTGACCAATGGCATTGAGAGAAGTTCTGTCAATGATAAGCTCTTTCTGAACACATATATTTTGCAGTACAAGAAAATGCCTGGTTTTCTTTTATTCTCCCCTCAAAGCATAAGGACATTGAGGTCTATTGTGAAGTATCTGTTAACAAGATAGCTAACAAGAATTAGGATGAAATTTGTTGTGTTTTGTCTCATATATTACATCTGTTCATGATATCATCACTGTCTGTAAGCAGAGGGTCCAAAGGTGCTATACTCTATCTTACCTAAGACCTCTTGAAGCATGACACTCTCCTGGGAGCATGCTGTTCTGTTGTAATTAACTAATTGAATACCAGCTCAAAATTTCTGTACCTGTGCATGTAATAATTATATGGATGTCTAAGTGTTGAACACTTCAATGCCATGTTATCCACACCAGCTTCCTTATGTTACGGGGGATACCGTAAGCATTGTCACACCAGCTAAAAAATAACCTATTGGAGACAGCACCCACATCAAAACTTACATTCATTTGGCTATACATTCATCAAGCTGAGTTCTCAGGGGAATCTAGTATAGTGTCAAAACAACCTACATTGTATCAAATCGATACATGAATATATATATATATATATATAGAATTCTTGTCTCTGCTCTATGTATAAGTAAAACCATATATACAAATGCATGGCACCAAAAACTGCTCCCAGAAAAATGCAGGCATAATCACGCACTAAAACAAACACAGCTTCGCACAAACATAATCTTACACAAACACAACTTCACACAATCATACACTAACACAAGCGCTCAATGATTATTCAACCAACATGACTCAGAAAAAAATGGTTCATCAAAAATGGATCTGCCCAGCTGATGATCAAATTTGGATAGGTCTGAGGCATGTTCATTTGGTAATTTTTAGTCTCGCAGTCTCCTAGTCTTGTCTTTTCTGCAAGCACAAGCCTGTTGAACACATTCCAGTTTGTGAAATAACAGATGCTTCCAATGTTAAACAGGCATCTGGTCGTGCTTCCTGCTTGCCCTTGCGCTTCTCTGGTTTCCTGTCAATACAGGCACCTGCCACAAGGAAATATTCTGTGAGCACCAGGCTACTGTACAAATAGTCTCTTTGAATTAAAATAACCAACTTTAAATACACAGAGTTCATCAACAGAAAAAGTCAAAGAAAGAGTTAATTGGACAACCTTTCTGTAAAAATAAACAGAACTGTAGTACCACTGAAGAGGATCAGCTGCATTGTATTGTGTTGTATGATAAGTACCTCCATAGAAATGTTATAATAAAATGAACTGACTTAAATGGATAAAGAAAAGTCATCATACTTATGGAAATGGATTTCGATATTGTGCAGGAACAGACTGCAGTGTGGTTTCAGTTTTGTTTTGTGGTGTAACGTGTTTTTGGTTCATTATGACATTACCGCTACTGGAATAAGGATTGGAATATTGCTTTCTATAATATGGCCCCACTTAACCACTTGCTAAAGACTGTCCAGATGAGCAGTGTGAAATTCACTGTGAAAATAAACATATTGAATGTGATCCGTCACCTTCATGCTGCTGACTACATGAGTATGACTGTCACCTTCATGCATAATGACTATGTGTGTACCTCCACCAACTTGGTCAGTCAGTCTAATTTGAGCCAGTTTCCTACAGTGAATAGAGGTGAGATTCGGGGTGGAGATGGGTCGAACCACATTACCATGCTGCTCTTTTGTACTTCTCATGGATAAACAAAGGGAAGAGCTGTACTTATCCTGGGAGCAGGTTACCACTTGCCTGTCTCAGTCAGGAAATATTATATTGTTCAAAAGACATAAAAGGCTGTAGAAAATTAGCTACAACAGCAAAAACAAGAAGACTGTCAGAAGATGGCTGCCACTATTCAGGAGACAGTGTTGTCACATAAAGCCAATTACCACTTAAAAAGCTCTCTCGAGATACATACCTGTTTCAGCACTTTTTGGAGCCCCATACTATTGAATCTCTTCCCCACCTCTTCGTCATCTATCTACTTCCTGATCTTCTTTTGTAGCATCTTTACCGTCTGTCCTCCTGACATGTCTCACTCTGTTTCTGGCATTTCAATCTCTGTTGTTGAAAACTTCTGTACCTGTTACAACCCATCTTCTCTATTCCAACATGCTGTATGTGGTATAATACCTTTGCTTACATAAAGCCCTTTACCATATTATGAAGAACAGAATCAGAAGTAATACTAACATGTAAAACTCAAAAGATAACCACATCTAACAGTCCCTGATGGTTTGCTTACATTTCCCAATTAGCAATATCAATGTTTTCCAAGGAAACTGGATGAAAGCCATTGTTGCTTCCACAGTTTTGACCTGCCACCTATTTACAGAACCGTAGTAATGGCATCAATCAGTGACTTCCTGTTAAAACAGTTTACTTCTGTTGAAGTGTGACATGGAAACCTGATTGCTGCACTATAAATTTCACATCCTCCCAGCCTAAAAACAGTGATAACACTGAGGTTTAAAATTTTTATAATTAAAATTGAAATGTTCCGTCTAGCAGGATCCCTCAGCCAATCCTAAGGCATACTAATGGAAATGCCAAAAACCACAGATGCTGTGGTTTTAGGATTTGATGGATCTTAGTATGATGCAACAAACTGTTATAAAATGCATTCAAATGCAGAATTACAAAGACTAAGATCTTTAAAAAAAGTGGAAGTTTTCCTCACTTTGGATTTATTAGTGAAACTGTGTGTGCACAGAGCACATATATAATTTAACTACAAATAGCATACAGAATGAAATTTTCACCCAGAGTGTTTAATTGCTCTCAAACTGTTTACTCCTGGGACTGTTTTATTTAGCTGTTATAACACAGACAACAAACAGTTTGGGAGACAGTTGTATGCAAACAAATTAAATGCTTAACACATCGTTACCCTCCCCCACCTCAATCATAATAATGCCGCAATGCAAAACTTGTCATCGGTTTTCAGCATTTATCGACTTTATTACTGCTGCAAGGGAACACAACAAGATGGGATAGATTTAGGTACACTTAAATGGAAGTTGAAATGTCACTTCTGTTGTGATTTCAAAGATTTTGAGTATCTATTGGGAAACCATTAGGCAGCTGTAATAGGAAAGATAAAACATGGATATCAATTTATACACTACTCCTCACATTCTATAGCATGAGTGTCTTATTCAATCAAAGAAAGATGTGTAGGGACATTTATATTTAATAGATTGTTTAACTTAATAAATTGTGTATAACAGACCTGCAGTATAAATCAATGTTCCACATCAACAGAAGATGTATACAAATTGCAAAGGAGACATCATCAAATATTGGCTGTTTTATTCACTTCAGAAATATGAGTAAGCACAAATGTTATAGCAAATATGGCAGTGTAAATTCACCCTGATATTCTGATGCACCTCAATATGTTTAAATGTTGCCTTTCTGTTGTAAAATTAATTCCAACTGATATCGTTTGATTGCCAGGGGTGTAATATGAAATCTGAATTAGTAGATGGACACGTTCTTCCTTTAACCCCAAAACCAGTGCTTCCCTGAGCTCAACTATTTTGTTCCTTTCAAGTCCAAATACACCATTTGCTGAGCTACTCATCTTCATTGTTAGAAACAAGACTCATCATATTGTCTTCGACTAAAGCTCCTGGATACCAAGGTGATCTAATGTGAACACCTGCAGAATGCTAAGGAAGTCAGTGCCTAGACCACAATTATTTACAATACATATTAAAGACATAGATGAGCAGACATAAAAATAGATAGAAAGGCAAGTGGCTAGCATGACACAAAAAGTCTACAGAGTGATATAGACCGGTTACGTGAATGGGCAAAAATTTGGAAGATGGAATATAATGTGGGAAAATGGGTGGTTATGCACTTTGGAAAGAAGAATAGAAAAGTTGAGTATTATTTCAATGGGGAAAGACTGCAGAAATCTGTAGCACAGAGGAAGTTGGGGAGTACTCACGCATAAATCATAAAAACCTAGCATGTAAGTTCAGCAGGCAATAGGGAAAGCAAGTAACATGTTGGCTTTTATTCCAAAGGGAATGGAACATAAAAATAGGGAAGTCTTGCTAAGTCTATACAAGGCAATTATTAGACCACACCTAGAATACTGTGAACAGGCCCTTATGTAAGGAAAGATGTATTGGCATTTGTGGTATTCTAAAGGAGATTCACTAGGTTGTTCT
The DNA here is from genome assembly GCF_021869965.1 of Rhincodon typus. Lineage (NCBI taxonomy): Eukaryota > Metazoa > Chordata > Chondrichthyes > Orectolobiformes > Rhincodontidae > Rhincodon > Rhincodon typus. Next base: position 23,623,693 of record NC_063354.1, on the reverse strand, counting down.
TCCATATGGAAGGATTTTCATACGTTGAAAGGCTGATTAGTTTGGGCCTGTATTCATTGGAGTTTAGAAGAATAAGAGGCAGTCTGATTGAAACACGTAAGATTCTTACACGGCTTGATGGGGTAGATACAGAGAGTTTGTTTTCCCCTTTGGGAGAGTCAAGAACAAGAGGGCATAATCTTAGACTAAGCAGTTACCTATTTAAGACAGAAACATGGAGGAATTTCTTCTCTCAGAAGGTAGTAAGTCTGTGGAATTGTTGATTGCAGAGTGCTATCAAGATGATGTTAATTTTATACAAGATTGAGATAGACAGACATTTAATCAGTAAGGCGTTCAAAGCAAGAAAGTGGAGTTGAGGTTTATCGGATCAGCCATGATCTCATTGAATGGCAGAGCAGACTTAATGGGCCAAATGGTCTACTTCTGCTCCTATGTCTTATACACATATGGTTTTCTTTCTCAAGAATGTTAAATTCATAATTCCTATTAGTTTTATGCTTCTCTAAAAGATACTAGCTTTGAAAATCCAATTTGACTTTCCTAATGACTTAACCACCACACAGCTTCTACTCTTTTGCAATTTGCTGATATCTTGTGCTGTTCTATTCACTTCGATTTCTCCATGCAAAATGCTGTGAAAGTGCATAATATATTCTCCACATAACTTACTAACCATCATAAAACATATTTTATAGTTTCTGATTATATAGTTGTATAGACGGCTCAATGTAAATCAACAGATCTTGTTAAAATATTTTGACTTAAGAAAATAAACAAGAATCCACACAGTAAGTGAACATACAGAGTGAATTTGCTATTAAATGGTCAAGAATCAGTCTTACTTTTCAAAACCTTTTCTCAATAATGCAGAGCTGATCGATGAGCTTCCAATGTAAGGATCAATTTATATCAAGTACCATAGAATTTCAGAGGCCATGAAAATTTCCATCTTAGGTGCACCTTGATGTTGTCCACAACATGCCTCATCACATTCAACACCACATAATGACCAAATTCTTGTCCTGAAACGATAGAAAGGCTTAACTTTACATTAGCACAAATCTTTGTTATTAACATTGTGTTCAAGATGATCCAAGATAATGGCTGCATTCAAGTGTACAATTTTTGTATGAGGGGTGGCTGTCAGTCTTCTATGAATTCAATAAATGGAATATGACAAGTGCAATAAAACTGGTACTTTGGGAGAACCACAGAAAAGTTGATAACTTCAAAGATATTCATGCTATGTGAGGAAAATTTACAGATTGTTTAGTATTTAAGGCACATTTTATACTTTACTGGTTACTTTAGTCTGGTACAATTGCTTTTTGGCGAAGAAAATCAATTCATTTTGTCTGTATCATTAATGGGAGATATTTAAACTCAAGAATTTGCATGCCATGATCTATCAAATGGAAGGCTGCCTAAATCAATTGTGATAGCCTGATATTTTCTTATCGTGGCATGGGATTGAACAACAAATTGTTGGATTTCACATTGCATTAATTAACCTGGATTTCGAATTTAACAGATGTAAATTTGAGTGAAGTTCACTGTACAAGAATGGATGCTACTTCCCCCCACAAAGATGTGAATTTCTCTTCCCTAACAGCTCCTATAGACTTTAATTGTCTGGTTTTTCTTTTAAATAAACAATTCAGAAAGTTCCAAGTTTTCTTAAGCAGGGTTTTACTTTTGGGCAGATTGTATCGCTGAATACTTGATGTGAAACTGCCATCTTAAATTACAGTGGTTTGCAATGTTTTACTTCCCTCTCTGGCATGTTGTCTTGATGCAAAAACTCTCTTCATTGTCCTTTGAACTGGCATTGAGAGATACTTGAATTGCATTTGACAATGTTGTGCTGATAATTGTGTGATGTGCCACGTTCACAGACTTACTGATTTATCTCTGATTTGGATTATAACCTTTACAAAATGGCACAGACAATGGAGACTGGCCTGCATCAATGGCAGATGGCTCAGTTTTCAAAAACAAATTTCTGCAAGATTGCATTTAAAAGTACAAAACATGTTAATTTTTTTTCAAATTAAGGTTTTCCAAATGTTGTTGCTTCTCATCTAGGGAATTTCAATATCCCTCCTAGTTTTTGCTGTGCAGGTCCTCATATTCTGTTGCTCTGGTACCTCTACACTGTACATCAGAACCATTTGTTTTCTTTTGGTGTATCAGTTAAGATGATATTATTACTAAAGAAGCCCCACAAAAAGAAAAAAAGTGCTAACATCTCTTTATGTATTCCTTACAACTGAGAAGTTGTTGGACTGTAATGAAAAGCTCCCATTGATTATTGATAAGTTGAATATGTTGGCTTTCTCATAGATCATAGCAGAAGAAAACTGAAGGAAGGGAGCAAAAATGAAGAGGAGGAGCTGATTTTCTTCCCAATAAATTTAATGTCATGACTGAGTACATTTTCCAGCCAGTTGAAAATGAAGGCGGAAGAAGACACTAGAATATCCAATAATTGTGATATTCTTTTATCCTTTCCTCAAGGGAACCTTTGAGATTCATCAGAAACATTTCAACTTTTCAGACAAATGTGTGAATAACGAAGTGCAGACAGAATTGTGAACTTAGAGGGCAGTTGCAAAAGTGATTTATATTTTTTTAATGGATACACCTAGGTAAAGGATAAAGGCATAGGCCACATGACACCTCTAGATTTGAAAAAAATAGGGTAAGACCAAAATGTTACACAGTAGCCTTTTAGACAAAAATTAGAATTGGTTGATATTAAAGCTGCTAAGATATGTAAATATGTTTTACACCTAGAGAAAGTGTGACTTTCATGCCTATTTTACTCTTTTACTTTTTGATTAGGACTGACATCCTCATTAAGTATTCTTCCTGTTACTCAAAAAAAATCGTTTAATTAGTTCAGCACTGACTTTTCTGTCTTGATGAGAGGTTTGACTGCCCTGTGTTCAACATCCTCATAATTGGTGTTTGGTTTGCTGCATGGCTACCTTGGCATTCATCAATTCCACCAGATATGAAAATGTATTTAAAATATGATTTGGTGAAAAGTCTGACAGACCATTTCAGCCACTACTGTCATGCAATGTTTGAGTGCCTGAGGCACACAGAATATAGCTTTCAAAAGAAGAAGCATCTTTGAACTTAAAATTAAAAAACAGTGCATAATTATTTTTGTACGTGTGTCTGAAAACACCGCGTAGAAGTGTGAAGAACCAGGCTACTTGCTTAATTCAGCTGCAAGAAAGACCTTCATAACCTACCATATATTAGGCAAAAATATCAGTTGAGGGTTATCTAAATGACTGTAATTAATCTCTGACATCCATTGTGTTGTATGCAATCACAAATCAGTTACAACTAAAAGCATTACATACCAAATATTCTGAATTAACAATCAGGGCATTTTCAAACTAGGCAGTTCAACATTTTAAATGTAAAAAGGTACCACATTAACTGCAACATTTTTAGCACACAACGCCAAAGAAAATAATAATATCCCGCAATATTTTGTAATGCCCACTGCTGAAACATTGTAAATGTGCATTGCTACGTGCTAAAATACAAACTTTATGCATTAATTTTAAAATATCAGACAGCATTTTGCTTTTATGATGGATATTTCAGCAATAATTTAATGTGGTCATGCAATCCTTAGCAATCATCAACTCCCAAGAATTGATTAAAAAACTTGTCTCGACATTATCATTTCCATTTAATCAAATAAAAGGCCCTTAGTTATTGCATGCATAGTCAACAAATGAGTGCTATGAGTACTAATCTCTTGTGAGATTTGGGTTTAATTAGTTGGTGTAACAAAAGTAATCTCACTTAAAGCAAAATTACATCTAAATATTATTAAAATACTCCCAGATGAGAGCCAGGTAAATGCAGACAATGTAATTATAATAGACCCAGATGAAATTCAGGTATTGGAAGATGCAATTATTATTTAAGTTCATGTGAAATTCTGGGTTTGTATAAATCATATAATTACAGTAATATCTTGAGAGACCACATCATGATAGGAATGGTGTAATTACAGTAGCAACGTATACAATCCAGTCTTGCGTAGATCATGTAACTGAGGTAAATATCATGTGAGATTGAGTTATTTTGGGAAATGCAAAATTACAATAATATATGTAAGATCCAGGTTTGTAACAACAAATAACTATATAGCACTAGCCACAGTAATGCCATGAGATTCAGGTATGTATGGGGCATGTAATTGCATCAATTCTGTAACTAGTGATCCTAGACATTCTTAGACTGCAAACTAGATCTGTCAGATGAGAATATAGCGCTTAATGGGATAGCATGCTTGATAGCCAGCTATTGTACTTTGCTTTTCACCTTTCAGTACGTGAACAGATTAACCTCAGCAATTTTCTTAGTGCTCAAGTAAGGAGCAAGCAGTAAGAGTCTCTGTTGCAATGACGAAAGAGCTGATTGTCACTGGGCTTGCAGTAACATTTAGTTGTATCCAGATTCTGTCAGAGTCAGCAGCTAAGCTAGAGGGACTGCTGGTAATATTTTAATTTGAAATTCCTCTCCTCTTTACAACAAAGTTCATCACTTTTTTAGGTACCATCTGACCAGTCATGAGGTAGAATTGTGTAATCCCATCTTTAACTTACATATAAACCTATAGGGCTGAATAAGTTGATAGGGTATCAATTTCAGGAAGTTTCACAGAGGATTTGTCTCCATGAGCTCAAGTGTATTACCTCAGGCATTTCTCCACTGCTCACCTTACAATATATGCACCGCTCCAATAGGGTTTCACAATATCACACTATCTTACACATACCAATGGCCATTTCACCACAGGCACCACATTTCAAGCCAAGCTATGGACCAGGTCAATTGCCACCAGATACAACTAGCCCTTCACAGTGAACACAGCAGGATGGAAACAAAAAAGTAAACCTTCTGATGGTGCATATGTTGCATGTGTGACATTTCTTTGGAAATAGAAGCCCATGGTTCTAAATGCATTGTCACTTTGTATCTTTGTCTGTCTGTTTGACTTTTATAGTAAGTGTAGTGACAAGAATCAAGCTACGGACTACTTGTTAATTCATGCAATTAATGAGAATTAGTACTTACTATTTCTGACCTCTGTCTGAGGGAGTGCTACTCTTTGCCTCTCGTCCAGCATAACAGCTTGTCATTATTGAGGACAGGCCGTAGACAATGCCCAGGAGTGTTTTGATATGGAACCCATGACCTGACTGCTCCAATCACTGAGCTGACCATATTCAAGCCCTGGCCTGATAAGGTTGATGCACCTAACTTACAGTATTGGTACTCCATGGGTGAAGACAATCTTCCTTGAATTGACTCCCTCTTAGATCTTCAGACATGGCCAATTGGTTGAACTACATGCAGTGTGTTTGCTGTGTAAGTTGCTGGTACATGCTGCAGGTGTGACATGGATGTAATATGATGCCATAAAGCAATATGTCCATTCCTTTGATTGATCACAGATGGCAAACATGACAATCTGCCTGGCTGTCAGTGTGTTCCAAGAGGTAAGGCAAGTATGGTGAGCCTGTGAGTTCTGATTTATGCAGAAATGCACAAAAAGACAGGACAAGGCAAGTTGGAGCATCCAAGTCAATTGAGTGAGTGAGTGCTAAGAGAGCAAGCTAAGAATTCTGAGATGCACCCTGGTCTGACATATGAGTTGGGTACCTGTTCCTGTATGCAAAATGGCCTGGCAGCTACATTATATTGCAAAGTGTTGGTGTGCCTCCAAATTGCAGCATTGAAGTAGATAACTGTTTTCTAAGTCAGTTGAAGATCTGCTATGAGCATGTGGCGAGGCTGGTGCATGTCCAATGCCAACCTTTGTGGACCAGGATACAGACAGCCACTGCTACGGAGCATGCCGTGAGATTTGGGAACTTCTGGCCAAGTTCAAGGCCCGGAGGAGTAAGCAGCGAGCTGGGGCAGTCAGTTACCCGCTCTGACTTTCATGTTGGAAATTGCTAATGTCTCTTTTCCCTTCACCATACAAGAGAATAACAAACTGCATATAAATGAGGTGAGAATAGGTGAAATATTAATGCCTGAAAATGGGTTTCTCACGGTTTACTAGTGAGATTCTTGTCATGCTATTCAAACCTAGAGTGGAAAGCCAATCTCAATGTCGAGAATCTCAATTTCCAACCTTGCCATATTTTCCCAATCACTTGCCACTGAAAATTAGTTTATGAGCTGGGAAAAGTCAGCCTATAGTTGCTAGTAAAAGTTGAGATTTCCGCTAAATGAATAAAAATGCAGTCAAAACAGTGTTTTGTACATGACATTATTTGGCAATAAATACAAGAGATATCCTCTTTCTCTCCAGTTCGTTCACGATGTTCAAAAGTAATCTCGCTAACAAAATTATTTTGTTTAGGGCAGCCAATTCTCACTGTACTTTCAGATTAGCTTTTCAAATAGCCATAGTAATTTAACTATGGTCCTTTCCCTCAAACCAACTGCTTATCATCAGTGAGCCTGCTAACTTCACATATAAAAATACATTTCTGAAGCCTATTATAAGCAGGAATGGTTCCTTGAGTACAAGACACAGACTTCCACTGATCTGACATGTCTTGAATGAAATTATACTCTGGGAAAGTTTGCTCTTGTGAAATTTATGATTTAGGCTTTGATTTACATAAAACCACTTGACACAATGTTAGGCCATTATCTTTTCTTGTCAGGAAAGTTATTGATGACCAGTATGAGAAAATATCTTCAGTCATGGACATGGGGGAAATAGCTGCCCTTCATATTCGCTAACCTAGGTTCCCGTTGTTGAATGAACAGAACCAAACTGAGGACTATGAATGAGACAATTTGAGAAGCGACACAGAAGGCAAGTGACCGTAGACATGCTTAAAGGAGACTAATGATTAATCTTTTTTGTTAAGAATTGTTGGCATTCATATTTAATGTTTGTAATTTCTCGCAATCTTTAAAAGAATAAATAAATCTCAATGAAATACTTCACATGCAATTTCTATCAGCTCAACAAAGGAACAATCTCAGACAATCATCTTTCCATTTATGTATGGAATCCGCAATGGTTTTTAATTAATGTGTTAATGGTGTTAATGTTCAGCAGAAATTTTCTCCCAAATCTGAGTTGTTTGCTTCCTTTCCATAAAGATTAGTTTGTGTCTGCTGAAAAGATTCAAATTGGTTTGCATGCTTGATTTAATTAGCAACATTATTCCTTTGAGAAGAATGTGGTTTGTTCCGTTAATTGAAAAGAATTGCTCTATTCCATTGAGAAGATTCAAATATTTAAAAAGTTTTCACATCTTTGTGAATATTCATCATTTAAGGCATCTATTTTCTATTGGAAATTGACTATACCTTGGAAGTTTTGCTAAGATAGTCTGTGAATGTCAAGATCAAAGAATGTTTTGAAAACTAACAAGGCATTTGAAGCAACATGTCATTGTTTGAACTGAATAAAAGTTTACGGAGAAACAACCTCTGCTTCAGAATTAACGCAGATTTGTGCACCAAATGATAAAGACATGCTGTAATTTTTTATTCATTTGTGGATGTAGGCATTCTGGTACTGTCAGCATTTATTGCCCATCTCTAATTGTCTTTGAGAAGTGGTGAACTGTCTTCTTGAATTGTTACCATCAATGTGATGGTATTCCCACAGTGCTGTCAGAGAGTGAGTTTCAAGATTTTGAACCTATGCTGATGAGGAAATTGTGATATATTTTTAGTTTAGGATGTTGTGTGACTTGGAGAGAAACTTGCAGATGGTTCTGTTGTCATGCATCTGCTGTCCTGGCCCTTTAGATGCTGGAGGACATGAATTTAAGAGGTGTAGTCAAAACCTTGGCAAATTGCTGCAATGTATCTTAGAAGTGGGTACAGGCTGCAACCAGGGAGCAAGTGAATGTATAAGGTGGAGAATGGGGTTCCAATCAAGCAGGCTACTTGATACTGGATGTGTTGAGTGTCATGAGTGCTGTTGAAGTTGCACCGATCCAGACAAGAGGAGAGTGTTCCATCACACTGCTGACTTAAGGAGACTGGAGGTGAATTACTTGCTACAGAATTCCAATTTTTGAACATGCTGTTATAGTGACTTACTTATCTGGCTATCCCAGCTGGGTTTCTGGTCAATGATGACCCTCTGGATGTAAATTGTTTGAATGTCACTTGCCAAGTATCAGCATAAGCCCGATAGGCTTGTATTTCAGTGGGGCCTTCCTGAAAATGGCAATGTGGGCCTCTCCTTGGCTGTCCAACTGACAGGTAAGACGTCCAGTACCTCTACATGATTCCACCTCCCTAAAAACATGGACTGCAATGGTTCAAGAAGGCAGTTCACCACCAGCTTCTTAAGGGCAACCAGGGGCAATAGTGATGCCCATGTCCCACAAGTGAATAAAAAAAAACTAGGGAATGGAGGGAGAAAAAGGCTGCTCAGAAGATTCCTTTACTAAGCTCACAGAACCAATGATCCATATTGACTCACCTTCAATTCTGTTTGAGGCGGATAGACCGTGACAAAGTACTGCCCAGCCTCAAAGAAAAACATTGAGAACTACTCATCCAGCTGGTTATGTAGGTAGGATGCTTTAATCGTTTTCTTTGAGCTTAGTTTAGTCTGTAGCATGTGCCATTAATAATATAGTCATCTGTCCTTTGCCATATTGAGTACATCACTCATGCCTTCTTTGGCCAGACCACCATTACATTTCAGGATAGATCGAACGAGTTATGTCCAAGGCTTTCACCAACTGGTGCATGAGGACACTGAGGTCTTGTTGAATATTCCTTTCACTCAATTTACAGCCATTCAAAATTATTATGTATTTTTTTTTTGCTTCCCAAGTGGTTAACCTCATATATATCTGCATTATCCTGCATCAGCCATGCATTTGCCCACTCCCTCATTCTGTCCAAATCACACTGCAACAACTCTGCATCCTCCTCACAGATCACCCTTCCACCCTGCTTTGTTTATTCTGTAAATCTTGAAATATTACATTTAGTTCCCTCATCTAAATCGCTAACATATATTATGGATAGCTGAGTTCCTACTGCCATTTTCTCTGGTACCCTACCAGTCACTGCCTGCCATTCAGAAAAAGACCAATTTCTTCCTACTCTTCATTTCCTGCCTATTAATCAATTTTCTATCCATCTTAATACACTACCCCCAATCCCATAAGTTTCAATTTTACACGTTAATTTCTTATGTAGGAGTTTGTCAAAAGCCTTCTAAAAGGCCAAATTAAATAAATACATTGGCTCCCCTCGATCACGTCTATTAATTACATCCTGGAAGAATTCTAGTAGATTTGTCAAGCATGTTACGCATGTGGTCAAGTCACTAATTATGCATAATAAAAACTGAAATAACTCCAGATGCTCTAAATCAGGAACAAAACAAAGTTGCTGGAAAAGCTCAGCAGGTCTTGCAGCATCTGTGAAGGGAAAAAGCAGAATTAACGTTTTGAAAGTTATGAAATGTTGACTCACTAATTATGCATGATTGTTTCTGAAGTCTTGATTGCTCAGGAAATACATTTTCGATCTGTTCCTCCAATCATTCTTTCAAAAGAACAAATACGTCTCACCCTGAAATCAACAAGAGGGTTTTCTTTTTGGAAATGGGAGAGATCAGCTGGGCTGTTTATTTTCAGCAGGCTTTCCTCCACTTGAACCAGATGGAATATTCTTCCGGTGTCTGCATGGGTATCCTCCAGGTGCTCTGGTTTCCTCCCTCAGTCCAAAGAACCTCTTCAAACCAGTCTCTGATTGAAAGAAAAAGAGCCCCAGTACGATTTACAGTAAAGCAAACAATTATCACCAGTCTCATGGTTTACAGGAAGCCTTTTTAAAGAAAAATCTCCAATATTCGCAGCAAACTTCTTTTAAAGAAAGCTATTCAGATATTTCCACGAACCATGAAATAAATAATTTTCCACAATCCTTCATAGCTTCGGTCCTCCAGGCAATAGTAAATATAAAACATCTTTGTGACATTCAATAGATTGATTGTCAGCCTGTAAGTAATCACCAATACTGAATGCAGTTCCTAATTTTGCATTATTTGACTCAAAGTTGCCGTATCAGCAGTCTCGAGTATGTGTTATGATCACTGTAAAGACTAGGAACTCAATAAAAGTGATTTGAGCTCCCAGCGACAAACTTAAAGGAAGAGCATGACATGGTTTCAAGCTTTAAGTCTTTTACGATAACAAAGGATATAAAAGCAGCATAGTTTTAAACTGTAACTTATTAAGCAATTAATATTCTAAACTACAGAGATGATACAGTCATAGAGCTGTACAGCACGGAAACAGACTCTTCGGTCCAACTCACCCATGCCGACCGGATATCCTAAATTAATCTAGCCCCATTTGCCAGCATTTGGCCCATTTCCCTCAAAACCTTTCCTAATCATTTACCCATCCAGATACCTTTTAAATGTTGTAATTGTACCAGCCTCTACCATTTCCTCAGGCAGCCCATTCCACACAAGCACCACCCTCTGTGTGAAAAAGCTGTCCCTTAGGTCCCTTTTAAATCTTTCCCCTCTCACCTTAAACCTCTGCCCTGAAGTTTTGGACTCCCCCATCCCTGGTAAAAGACCTTGGTTATCGACAATATCCAGTGCCTGTCATGATTTTATAAACTTCTATAAGGTCATCCCTCAGCTTCCGAAGCTCCAGGGAAAATAGCCCCAATCTATTCAGCCTGTCCCTATAGCCTGAACCCTCCAACACTGCCAACATCCTTGTAAATCTTTTCTGAATCCTTTCAAGTTTCACAGCATTCTTCCTATAGCAGGGAGACCAGAACTGAATGCAATATTTCAAAAGTGTTCTAACCAATGTCCTGTACAGCTGCAACATGACCTCCCAACACGTATGCTCAATTCACTGACCAATAAAGGCAAGCATACCAAATACCTTCTTCACTATTCTGTCTAACTGTGACTCCACTTTCAAGGAACCGTGAACTTGCACTCCAAGGCCTCTTTGTTCAGCAATAGTCCACATGACGTTACTATTCAGTATATAAGTCCTGCCCTGATTTGCCTTCCCAAAATACAGCACCTCACATTTATCTAAATTAAATTCTATCTGCCACTTCTCAGCCCATTGGCCCATCTGATCAAAGTCCCATTGTACTCTGAGGTAACCTTCTTCACTGTCCACTACACCTCCAATTTTGGTATCATCTGCAAACTTACTAAACATGCCTCCTATGTTCACATTCAAATCATTATATAAATGATGAAAAGCAGTGGACCTAGCACCGATCCTTGTGGCACACTGCTGGTCACAGGCCTCCAGTTTGAAAAGCAACCCTCCACCAACACCCTCTGTCTTCTACCTTCGAGCCAGTTCTGTATCCAAATGGCTAGTTCTCCCTGTATTCATGTGATGTAACCTTGCTAACTCGTCTATAATGAGGAACCTTGTTGAACGCCTTACTGAAGTCCATATAGATCATGTCCATGACTCTGCCTTCATCAATCCTAACACTTCTTAATGTCTTACTATGACAAATAACATTATGCAGCATATATACTTTACAGCACGCTCTCCACAGGGTTTCAGAAATTATTGCAAACCCTTCACATTCACTTTCAGTTTCCAGAGCATTCAAATCTCCGTAGCTTATTGAGTTATAATATCCCTTGGTCATTGAAAGGTGCTTCCCTCATTTTCCTGAATATTTATGATCAATTGCCAGCAGTAAGTCAGACACTGGCAATTGCTCTTCCCAGGTTCACTAAGACAAGCCTGCACAGAATTGCAAGAAGACGCATCATTTTGACGAGAGACCATACTCCCTTCCATGTTCAACCTGATAGCTCACACATAACCAGCAGCTTTCTCCCCTCTGCTGAGTATACAGTCACAGCCTCTATCTCTGGAAGAGTCTCTCACATTCTATTCAAAATCCTCTGAGACAATCTCTCCACCATGTGGCAGGTGCTTCTTCCATTGTTTTCGGGTGTGAACTTGATAAATTTTGCTCCTCTACGAGTTTGAGTAGGGTCCCAGTCTCCACAGCAATTAAACTACACTGGGTGGAACATATGACAGATCACAAGACCCTCCTTACTCCTCTGTGTAGCCCTGAATTAAAGAAACAATCCAAATCATCTTATAAAACCTAGCATTCATAACACAAAGACAACTCCCCACTGCACACAGCCTGTGAAGCAGAAGTGCTCATCAGAACGTGAAAATCCAGCCCAAGCTTCAGCTAATCATGTCTTTCCCTTTAGCCCTCCACATATTAACATGTACTCTATTCACTTGCTCCCCTTCCTCCACCCCCTCCAAGCACCCCTCACCCTGTCTTCAGCATAAATACCACACTTGTCCAGCTATTTTCAGTTCTGATGAAGATTCGCTGGACTCAAAACTTTAACTCTGTTTTTTCCTTTCCATCGATATAGCTTGGATAGACACTGGCTGCCTCCAGCTTCAGCTCATCTCCTGGTTACTGTGAGTCAGCTTCACTTGTAGAAGGAGAGGATAGAGTTAATGACTAATTCCTGAAAGCAGTTGTGTGGATGTGTGGATCAGCTTTATATGCTGTGCTTGTCAAGAGGGAGAAGCAGCAAGTTATGAGCAGGATGAAGAGGTGGTCAAGTGCAAGCAAATGACTCCACTGTGAAATATGGTAGCTGTTAGCAGATGAGTGAAATGCTTAGCAATTGTTACTAGGCAAAAACAGATACTATTAGGGAAGCGTTTAGTGTGCTGAAGATGTTGTAATGCTCTAATGTGGAGCAATATGGAAGAGAATGCTCACCTTTGCCATCTGGATCAAGGCATTGAAAGATTTCTTGGTAAGGAAATCATGTCTCGGGAAATATGATAGTGCATTGGCATTGTCTCTGTCGTTTCTACCCAGATCAGCTACAGCACTGGTTTGGTCATTTCCTGTCACTTGAGAAGAACATGAAGTGTCCACACATTCTCACCTGGTGCCACTGTATTAGTGAAACAAAGCACCTCTCTGAGTCAACCAGGAGTAGAGACACTTCCCAGGTGTAGCCTGAATGTCACTGAGTAGAATAATGCTCAGATGTGCGGTGGCACGGTGGCTCAGTGGTTAGCACTGCTGCCTCACAATACCAGGGGCCTGGGTTTGATTCCCCCTTGGGCAACTGCACTAAATGGAGTTTGCACGTTCTCTCCGTGTCTGCGTGGGTTTCCTCCCACAGTTCAAAATATGCAGGCTAGGTGGATTGGCTGTGCTCGATTGCCCATAGTGTTCAGGGATGTGTAGATTAGGTGGGTTTGGGGAAAGGGACTGGGTGGAATGCTCTGAGGGATGGTGTGGACTTGTTGGGCTGAAGGGCCTATTTCCACACTGTAGGGATTCTATGGATATAACATCGAAGATGCCGGAAACTGGAGATAAAAACAAAATACTAGAAATGTTCAGTAACTCTGGCAATATCTGTATAGAGAGGGTAAGAGTTACTACCTAAATTCAATGACCTTTCATCACAACTGGGAAAACAGATCTAATAGTTTTAAGTAAGTGAGAAGGGTGAGGTCAGAAAAAGGAAGAAAAAGGAAAGCATGTGATAAGATGAAAGGCAGGAAACAATAAGTGATTTGAGTTGCTGCTGTAAAGCAAAGGAAATAGTTATGGACCAATAATACAACAAAAGATGTGCCTAGAGGAGGTGTGAATAGCAGGATGCTGAGCAACTGCTGCCCAAGAGTGTAAGAGAAGAAGAGAAGGAAATGGGAATGGGAAAAGGAGTGAAGGTTACAGTCTGAAATTTTTGAACTCAGTATTGAGTCAGAGGTTGTAATGTGTTTAATCAAAAGCTGAAATATTGCTCCTGAACCTCTGATGACTCTTGGGACATTGGAGGATAACTAAGGGTGGGGAACTCAGCATGAGAGAAAAGTGGAGAATTAAAATTGCAGGTGACTGGAAGCTCAGGATCAACCTTCACAGACTGAAGTGAGGTGTTTCACAGAGTAACCAACCAATCTGCCTTGGCCTCCACGTTACACAGAAGATCTCATTATGAGCAGCAACTCTAGAATATCAAATTAAAAGCAGCAAAATTAAATCCATTGTTACTCTAAACAGTGAAAAGAAAGGATGTAAAGGGGCAAATGCTGCATCATATATACTGGAATGAGAAGGTGCTATGAGAAGGAGAGAAGGATTGAGGAGTGGTACAGAGTTTCAAAGAAGGAAAGATCCCTTCAGAATGCTGAAAGGGAAAGGGAGAGGAATGTATGTGATTGGTGTTGGCACTACACTGGAGGTAGTTGAAATGGTGAAGAATTATCTATTGAATGTGAAGGCTGCTGAGGACAAACAGAATCCTAATATCATTCAACAAGGAGGGAAAGACATGGGAGCAGACGTGAGTGGAATAGTTGAAATCCCAATCAACCAGGATGGGAGAAATGCTTGATGCAGGAAATCATGATGTGGTGGTGCCCATGTTGGACTGAGGTGGACAAGGTCAAAAGTCACAAAATCTACCCTCATGGTATCAAATATAGAATCACTGCTGACATACTTCAGTCATGGTACCTCACGTTGCTACATATGTGTAAAATGTGGTAGTTTTTGCAAACATATGTTCTGTGTCATGCTATCCAACATTTTAAAGAATGTTTGCCAATATGATCTGAGACTTAGTTAAGCTGTGCAAACAGTTACCTGCAAGTGGGATAATTGTTCTCCTCAAGAATGTGAGAACAGAGAATAGAAACTGGGTCACTTCGAGATCATTCAAGACAAAGTCTGTGTTAGGTGCTAAGAGAAAACACAGTACAAAAGGAACTAGAATCATAATAAATGTCAAACCAATATCCAGGAAGAAATAAAACATTTTACCCAGGAATTTACTCTCTTCATAAAAAAGTAGTCAACAATACGGCCTAGAATTTCTGATCATGTGGCTGATGATTATTGATAAGAGTAAGGATTGGTTGCACAGCATGAAAAAGATACTTGTCTGATAATTATCGTGACAATCATTAACCCAGGGGTTAATCTTATTAGTTAAGCACAGATGGGCCTCATATCTTTGTATATTGGTTAAGTGGAAAGTAATATTTCCAACTCACTACATGCATGTGACAGGTAGAAGAATAAAAGGTCATGGCACACATAAGCACTTAGGAAATGCCCCCTCAATTCTCTGAGTTCTTAGTACACTGCAATTAATGAGCAACAAAGAATAAAAATGTAATTGGTTTCTCTACGATGAACTGGTTTCAGGATGAAAGCTGGCTGAAGGTAAAAAGAAACATATGTTCTTCGGAGGAGTTATGTCAGGGTTTGTAGCTGGTGAGTGGTGGGATGCTCCAGGCCCAGTGTAATGACCACTACTATTTCTCATTTGCATCAATCAATTAGACTTGGTGTAAAATCCTCAAAGGCATAAATCACACTGGACTGAGAAGGGCAGTGCAATCTGCAGAAAACAGCCAGAAATTCAGAGCGAACTGGACAAAATTACCTACTCAGTGATGCTCAGTTGGGTTCTGTCAGGTTCACTCAGCTCCTGACTTCATTACAGCATTGTTCCATAATATGGACAGTTGAGCTGAACCCCAGAGGTCAGGTGAAGTGACAACCCTTGATCATAACAACATTTGAATGACTGTGGCTTCAAGGAGCGCTAGAAAAACTGGAGACAAAGGGAATTGAGGGAATTTTTCCTCGGGGTGAAGTCATTCCTAGCACAGAAAGAATGGTTGTAGTTATTGGAGGTCAATCAGCTCAGGCTCAGTGCATCACAGCAGGAATACCTAAGAATAGTGTCCTATGCTCAAACATCTCTTTAGCCGCTTCATCAATGACCATTCCTGCATCATAAAATCAGAAACTGGGATTTTTGCTGATAATTGCATCACTTTCAGCCCTGATACTGAAGCAATCCATGTCCACATGCAGCAAAATGTCAAAAATCTCCAGGCTTGGGATGATAAATAGTTAATAATATTGGTTAACGCACAAGTGCCAGGTGATGACCATCTCCAACTTGAGAGGATCTAGTCATCACTCCTCGATGATTCAGTAACATTGCCATCTCTGAACCTCCCACTATCAACATCCTGTGAGTTGCTGTTGATATGAAACTAAACTGTACTAGCCATACAAATACAGTGGTTGCAAGAGTAGGTCAGAAGCTATGAATTTTGTGGCAATTAATTCGACTCCTGACAATTCATGAGCCTGTCCATCATCTACAATGCTCAAGTCAGGATGTGATGGAACACTTTCCACTTGCATGGATCAGTGCAGCTCCAAATCCACTCAATGAGCTTGACATCATCCAAGAGAAAAAAAACATTTCTTTGTCACCCTATCCGCTTATAATTAATCCATCAACGTTCCCTCCCTGTACCACTGACACATGATGGCAGTTGTGTGTACCAACAACAGGATACACGGCAGTAACTCACCAAGGCCCGCTTGATAGCTCCTTCCATACCTGCAACTCCTACCACCTAAAAGAATAAGGGCAGCAGATGCATGAGCACACCTCCAGCTGCAAGTTCCCCTCCAAGTCTTACACGACGGGTGTCCTACAACCCACGGACTGCACTGGTTCAAAAAGGAAGCTCCCTAACACCTTCTCTGGGATGATTTGGAATGGAATGCTGGCCTAGCCAGCAACACCCACACCCCATGAACAAATTTAAAAAGGTAAGTATCTGTGCAGATCAAAAATGTTGAAGTTTAATGCAGACAATGTGCAGGATCCTAGGTTGAAAAAACAAGCAATGCGCGTGCTGCATGAATAATGTTGAAATAGTTCTAGCTGAAGTTAAAAGAGGCCTAAGAAAGTTAGTGGATTGGATAGTAAACAGTTCCAAGCAATGCAGAACAATGACCAATACAGGTAGTACACCAGCCAAAACAGTTGGAAGTAAATTATAGGAGGTTATGACCAAATTGTACAGTATTCTTATTCGATCACACACTGATCACTACATTTTGTTTTGATCAGAGATACAACATTTTTAGACACCCATGTACTGCAGTGAAGATGCAATTAGCTGATCCTGAAAAGTGTGAAGAAACTGTGGCTTTTCAGCCTGGACATGGAGCATCCAAAAAGTGATTTCAACAATTCCCATAAGCTTGCAAGTAGTCTGGGACAGACAAAGAATGTAAAGATTTCTAGTGTATTGCAAATTTTATATGTCTCAACGTGCTTTGCCGGAAATTAAATACTTGTGAAATGTATTGATTGGTGCAGTGTAGGAAGAACAGCAGCCCCAATTATTGCACAGCAATTCCCACAAATGACAATTTAATAATGACCAACTAATATGTTTTTGTGGTGTTGATTAAAAGATAAATATTGAGCAGGACACTATGGATAGCTCCTCTGCTATTCCTTGTAATGGTGTGATGGGATTATGTCCAAGTGAGATAGCAGACAGGGTTTCAGTTTAATGTTTCATTTTAAAGATGGCAGATCAGTAGTGTAGCACTCCCTCAGTAGTGCATTGGAACATCATCCTTTTGATTTTAGTGCTGAGGTCCTGGAGTGGGACTTGAACATGGAGCATTTCTGAAATGTTACTTTAAATTAACTTGCAAAGGTGCATTAAGAAGATACACATTGAAGCATGTAAATTTAATTTTAAGATTGATAACAGAAAGTTCCTCATCTTGCCATGATGGTGTTTGCAGTGGACCACTAGGGTGAAAATCTCAAATGCTTTTGAGGAACAGTGAAAGCTGCAAGGAGTAAACTGTAAGCTGCAGCTGGATGAGCAAAGCAATGCAGGTTGAATGGTCATTGTTACTGTAATTATCTTATGAATTTGGGATTTTATCTTTATTGAGCAGACTAGGAAAACATTTCGCAGGAATATTTCAACAATTGGGAAAAATTTCTCATAAAGTGGATTGCAGACAGTTGTTCACTGGATCAACCCTTTTCATCTTCCCTGCTTGCTTTTAGGCTGAAAATAAAGGAGATACTATGTGATGCATTTATGTAGTGTCTTTCATCATCTCGGGACATCCAGACCACTTCATGGTAAATCAAGTACTTTTTTGAAATGCAGTTTCAGAATGTCAGAAGTGTATTTTGCACATTACCAATGATTTCACATAAATGTATTTTTTAAAACATTTCTCAAAATGCCATTGTTCCCTAGAACAGGAATTGTTTACTACTAGTTTTATGTGTCAGTGTTTCCCACAGCTCAAATTCTTCCCTCTTTAGCATGTTTGTTTTTTGAGGGTAATTGTCACTTTATTGTTGAACGTATCATTGTTTCCTAAAACAGACTCTTCTCCTTGTAGATCAATGATCAACAGAGCTGTTTTTCTCCTGTAAAACATATGTTCTTACTTTCCTGAGCTGAGATTGGTAACATTGTAACTCAGTGTAGCAAGTGCTACTCAACACTTGAGTTTTTCTCTTTGTAACCACTGTGCCTTGGTCTGGTTTCTCTCATTATCCACTTAATTGATGAACCTTACAAATACTCTGTTCTGATTAGGAAGGGATACAGATGTAGTGGTCAAGGGTTAAAGTCCATTGCTAACTGTCCTCAATATCAGACATGTTGAGTGATATTGGTTTAATAACTGGCCTGAAATGCATTGTTCTGTTCTGACTGTCACCACCACACATATTCCCAATAACATGAACTTCAGATTCCACATTCAAATTCAAATGTTAGACATTTATGAGAGTTAACCTTGAGATCATGGGCACCTTAAGTATCACGAGAGTCACATTAATTAGCTGTACGGCAAGAATAGTTTGATTTGTTCACCAATTACTACTGAAGAACGTTCTAATTTCAATCCTAAATGTTCCCTGGGTATACAAATCAATAAGCTTCGACACACATAATCACAGCTCAGTACTTTGGGTTTTCTTTCATGAATTGTGCTGAAGGACTTGACCTACTAGACCAAGTTTCATCTAACTCACAAAAGCCATCCCTGCTTATTGGTTTCTTACGGAATTTAAATAGTTGCCTGCCAAATGTAACCACTGTACCGTCACTAAAAGATTTCATCCGAAATAAGGAACTAATGGAATATTTGACAGGCTATATTTACACTTGGTAAATAAAATCGTAGATTCTTCAGGAGCATCACAAAGGTAACCCGAATAACATGAAGCAAAGCCCAGGTGACTGAAGGAGCAACAATTATTTTCTGTTAATATTTTCAGCTATGCAATAAGAATAAATGAAATGAGGCAGAAGCCCGTTTGAGTCATGCTTGTATCTTGACAACACTAATTTATCGCCTGGAAGGGTCAAGTTAATTAGGCAGTCACCTCAAGTCGTCGTCAGAGAGCACCTGTCAGTTTGTGTGTTTGTGAGCATCAGTCGGAGCTGTCAGAGCTTGCGATGGTTGCTGAGGGGACATGCTGACTGATCGAGCTCTGTGCTGCTGAAGGAAACTCTGACTGTCTCTGCCTCGGGATGTTAGCAACCCAACCAGCACTTTAACTCTGATCTGTACAGTTCTGTAAGTACAACATTTCATTGTCTTTTGAATGTGGCAAAAGGGCTGTGTGTGAAGACAAAAAGAGACAAGAGAGATAGAGGGATTGGAAAACATGAGAAATGGGAAAAAAAAACATTGTAAAGGGATGGACAGCAGATTAAAGATATTTAATTGGAAAAAATGTTTTTCCCAACAAAAACAATACCGTTTCGGGGTTCAAAATTACTTTTTATGGATCTGTTAGATCCTTTAAAGCACAATAGCTTTATTTTAGGATTTAAACACTATTACTTTAGATCCTGTAGGATTTGTTATAATCAGGAAAAATCCTGTAGTATTTTAGAACAGGTATCATATTTGGGAGACAGCAATAATAATAGTGATGGGAATCTGAGACCATTACTGATGGAATGCAGAAGTGGATGAAGAAGGACTGAGACAGAGAGAATGCAATGATGTAAGTGATTATGGTTTTGGACTGGGCTACTCATTTTCGTTTCTCTCTCAGACTGTTAGAGGTGGTTTGTAAAGCTCGTAAGTGTCAGAGGACACACAGATCCAATCTGGCTCCTGCTCTTTTCTCTGAGAGCTGGCACTAGCAGCCACAGGGGCTAAAGGAAGGATGATGAGACAGTCAAGCTGAGGTCAAATACTCCTTAGCAGGATCAGTGAAAGAGTGGAAATTTATGGTTTTTACTTTTATCAGTTCACCTAGATGCGCAACTCAGTATTTCCTCAGCTCTGCAAGAGACCTGATGAAAATTAACTAAAATTCATGCCAAAGAGGACAGATGTATGTGATCTCCAAAAATAGTTCACGCAATACAAGGGTAAAGTTACATGTTAGCGTGAGTACTGAATCAGTAAATTTAAATATTCTTCTGTTTTGTCCTTGTACATGTGCTAATTTCATTAACATAGATAATTTACCTTCTAAATGCAATGCGAAGAGGACAATAAAGACACCATTTGCAGTATTGAATTGCATGCAGCTGTTAAGTGTTTCTTCTGTACTGCTCATCAGTTATATCATTTAACATTTTGTGAGGTTACAGAACTGAAGCATTTGTATTCTTTCATGCAGGCTTTTCATTACAAATAACTGCACATTTTCTGATGTTACTGAACATGGCTTAATTGCCTTTGCCTGCTGTGCATTAAGACGGCTTTTAAACACTTAGCACAAAGGGAACTGTTAATACACAACTCTGCATTTACCAGAAGTTGAAACCTCAGTGGAAAACATTCTCATTCTTTTTGCCTCCCTCACCTACCTTTCTATTCTTCTTGCATCATGTATAATCATTTACAGTGGAAATCTTGTGATATCTAAAAGTTTAGAATGGACAAAAATGATGATGTTTATGAAGACGTTTTAGATATAAAGATACATTTTGAGTCCCATAAAAACCAAAGATACATATACTTAGAATCTCAGAAGCAAATCTGGGCTTCAGCATAAGTTGCACATACAAATAAATTGCAACAAGATTTTTATATTTAGCCAGTAAATGTCTCTGTTGATAAACTGTTACAATTTGTGTGATATTTTTAAGTTTGCAGTTTAGAGGGTGTGAGCTACATATCTATAATTTATTATTATAAAATTACAATGAAGGGTTCATGGGTGAATGACTATCACAAAAAGGGACTAGAACGTCAGCTGGAACAATGTTTTCTTTGCCTTTTGGATTGGTTGCAAATTGGAATAAATATAACCAGTGTTATGAACCTAGCCATGTTTACTACAGTCGGAACAGAACGGATGTTAAAAAAATAGTAATCACAAGCGTAGCACCAGCAGGGAATTGTAAATTCTAGCCAAAAGGCATGTTCGAAGGTAAAGAGAAAACAGACACATACACAAACACACATGCACACATACACAAAAACCAGCTTAGTTTAAAAATTCCAGCTAGCTAGGGGAAGACTGACTTATCCACAAGCTGTTTGATGTGGGATTGTGCGTAGGCTGAATTGGCCCATGGAGAGACTGATATCTAAAGAAATTGTGTAGGAATTTTTTTCCCTGCTGCTGAGCCCCAGGAGGCACTACTAACAGAAACGACAGTAAAGCAGAAGATCTCTTTAACATGCATCTGTGGCTGGTGGAGCTGCTGGATTCTGTGCTAATTATCATGAGTTTGAACAGTTTCTAGTAGTAATGATTACAGGCAGGAATCAAAAGCTTGATAACAGATAATAACGTCGTATTTCAAACCATGTTAACAGCCAGTGGCAGCAAAAACAGCTCAGATCTGTAATGTGAGAGAAATTTGCAATGATTAAAAAAAGGGATATATACTCAATTGATAAGGGTGCAGAGAAAAGAGAAATAAATAAGGTCTAGAAAGGATGAGGAGGTGAGGGAGGAATTTGGGATGAAAAGACAGGAAGAGAACAAGAAAGAGGCAGATGTTCTCTTTGTACCTCAGACATTAATTTGCATTTATTGTGTATTTGGCCATGTTTAAATGGTGCACAATTACTTGCTGAGACTGTGATTCAGACTACATGGTTTCTTGACATTAGCACTGAATGAGGTCATAAAACAGAAGATTTCACATATTCCATTACAAATGCTTAATACAAATCTGGCATTTTTTGTATGCAGCAGATTTATGAATTAATACTGCCCATTGCACGACCTGAATCTGGGCAGTCAAACAGGTAACATGTAGAAGATTGCATTTACTTTGCAACATCTTAATTCGATATTCACTGATTGAGATCTCATTTCTGCATCAAGTGTGTAAAGGCTAAGATAACCTGCTGATAATTCCCATAGGTTCTCACGAAAAATTGAGTTTGATTAGGGATATACAATAATTCATGACACGCTTATCGTTGTATGACTGTATGTAACTGTACGAGTCAGCGTGAGAAGATCACAGAAGCAGTCGTTGATATATGGATCAAACAATCTTTTCTTTCTAAGTTGAAATCCATGGACTAATTTTATCTCAATGGGAACTTTGCCTGCCACTATTGGAAACCTATGGAGTAGCTGTGAATGTACACTATCCAATGCACACTTTGGTGGTGAGATTGCCCACTAGCGGCACAATATCCACAAACATTCCCGTAGTTTTATAGTTCCTGATAACCTCACAGTAACTTAATCAAAATGGCTATTCTCAAGTGTCGGATGAAAAACTGTAATTGATTGATAATGGGAGCCAGGATAAGGGGTGATGGGTAAATGGAATGGGGTGCAAGTTCTGACATGGACATTGAAATATTGGATGACGTCCAATTTAAAACAGTGGAATGTAGGAAGCCAATTGGAAGGGCGGTCTTGAATAATTTTAAACATAGTCATCCTCTGGGTTTTCGTCTTTACTTAATTTTTCTTTATTTCTGATCTGTTCAAACTAATACTTGTCCAACAGTCTCAGATTTGGGCACATCGGCGAACGGTGTGCAAATTAGACTAAAAAATGCATTAATTCTGAGAAGTGCTTTGTTTTGATTAAGTGTCCGTTAAAATTCATTAACATTTCTGTTTCTGTGGAACTTGTATCTCACTTAGACTTTACTCTGAAGTAATGAATTAACTATATTGTTCCAACACAGCAAAACTACACTGTGATACCTCTCCAACTGTAAGACAATACTTTTTTCGCTATCTTTTATAACACCCTTCATGTCTCCTGTTCTACTTTCCGCATACAAAGTAATAGCATTCCAGGATAGCATTTTCAGGGAGCCAAAATGAGAATGTTCCCTATTATTCCTATCTGCTAAATGAGTCCCAAAAATTAGCTGATAGCTGTTCTCAAAATATAAATGCACCATTTGATTTTATTTCACAAAGAAGTGAGTAAATAATACCTTGCAAACTATTCTACTGAAGCATCAGATAAAACAAAGTTTTCCCTCAGTTCTATTTTGTGTGAAGCAATTCAATGATAGGAACAGATAAACCGATGACAACAGTTCCATTCTAATTAAAACTGTGAGGGAACAGAAAGATTGGATCCCTTTGATCCTTGATCTCCAACTGAGCAGCACAGCTTCTCAGAGCCTTTGGGTACAAAAGCTTCACTGGCTAGTTGAATGTTCATATGATTTGACCATAGGCTTCTTCTTCATCTCAACTTGTGCTGGAATTTCATTATTTATTTCCAATGTACAGGATAAGATACAAATAGAAGTGACTGGGGGATGCAACGGGTGAGCACATCAATATTTTTAAAATCTCAATTTGAATGCAGCCCAGCCATGTAGAGTAAAAAGTACTTTCCTCTGTCAACAGATAAAGGGATTACACGAAATCTGTTTGATTTATCAGAATTCATTTTTCAAAGTCATAAATTTACAGCAAAAACCTGCCAGAAATTTACCAATAGATGCTGGATTACATGTTGGGGCAAACAGTGAAGGAAAGAATTGGGAGATTGCATGAAATGCATAGCCAAATTCAGGTATTAGATAGATTTGCAGTAAATACATCTTAATGTAAGAGTGTGTGAAGGTGCATTAGGAAAACCAAAGAATACTTAGAATATGTTCTTAATGTAATGGAGTAACAGAAATGTCAGATATTTATAAAAGAAGATTTGCCTGTGGAGATAAGCATTAAAAAGATGAAATGGTATTTCAGAAATAAAAATAGAAAGTGCTGGAATAATCAGCATCTCTGTCAGCATCTGGGAGAGAGAAACAGAGTAGCAGAGTAAATGTTTTGAGTCAAATGAATCTTCTTTGGATATGGTATTCCAGGTTTTATACCTAGGGCTATTTAATAAATAAAGCGATATTTGCCAACCTATATAACATTGGTTAGGATGCAGTTTGAGTTCTGTGTGTAATTTTCTAGAAGTTATAGTAGAGTCATGGAAATGTGCAACAAAGATTTATTAAGGTGATAAAAGCTATGAGAGCATAAAGTTATGCTAAGTGACTTGAAAAACCGTGGCTACATTCAATGGAGCAGGGAAGATTAAAAGATATTAAAATATGGAATAAATTGATAACAGGTCATTATCCAAGCTACTGATTACAATATTTTATTTTATTCTTTCATGGGATGTGGGTATTGCTGTCAAAGCTAGTATTTATTGCCCATCCAAAATTTTGACAGAGTGGCAATTATGGAACTTTGATGTGGTTTCAAGTCAGGATGCTCTCCAACTTACAATGGAATTTGTAGGCAACGGAGTGCCCATGCAATTCCTGCCCCTGTTCTGCTCAGTGCTTGAAGTCCTGGTTTTGGAAGGTTCTGTCAGAGGAGCCTTGGCAACGACAACCACTTTCCTTTGTGCTTGGTATGACTTAGTTAAATACTGTTTTCTTGTCAAAGGCAGTCTCTTCGCAACTCTAGAATGTTGTTTCTCATCTGTAAAAAGGAGCCAAATGTTTCTGACATAATTGAATTTGGGCATCAGGAACCAGGTTACCAGTCAATAAGTATTATTTCATAGAACTGCTGATGACATCTTACAGGACTTTCCTGATTTTGGACAGTAAAGCTGTTGGGCTGTAATCGAATAGACTGGACCTGTCATGCATTTTCTGCACAGGACATACCTGGCAATTTATACATTCGTGGATATTTACTTGTGTTGCCCCTCAATTTGTACAGCCTATCTTAGGGTGGAGCTTAAGTCCTAACCACTCTAACCATTAGGTTTTCAGGGCCCATTGCCCTTGCCTAATTCAATGTGTTTAGCTGTTGGTATCATGTGGAATGTGTAAAATTTGTAGAAGACTGACATCTGTAATGCTGGGACTTAAGGAAGAAGCAGAGATGGATCATCCAATTGGCATTTCTGTCTGAAGATGGTTACAAATTCTTCAGCCTTGTCTTTGACACTGATGTTCTTGGCTCATCTGTCATTCAGGGTGGAGCCTTTTCCTGTTGGGTTTTAGTTATTCACCATGATTTACAACTTGGTATGGCAGAATAGCAGTGATTGTGGAACCAATTTGATCATATCTGATACATGAGATTGCGTGGAGTTTGGCTGCAATGTTGAGGACTTCTAGGTCCACTCACTCCTGACTGTATGTCACTGTGGCACCACGTCTGGTGGGTGCCCACAGGATATGTGTAAAGATAGTGACAGAGGAGTTGTCTGAAATATAGAAGGCTGTGAATCAGATTTGGTCAGGCTGTTGCTTGATTCTGTGAGACAGCTCTCCCAACTTTGGCATGAAACACTAGATGTTAGTGAGGAGGACTGGGCAGGGTTGATATGATCTAGCATGCTTTTGTCCTGTCTAGTGCCTAGGTTATCTATCTGGTATTATTGTCATTAAAGCATTCCATGGCAAGTCTAAACAAGCTGATTTTAGAAATGTCTGAATGTCCCTTGTTGATGTTATGGAATGATCACTGCTGTCACTTTGTTTGTCAGTCTAACATCTGCTTTGGAGTGTCTAAAACCACATATCATCATGGCAACAAACTCTTGCCCCCACCGCTGGTGTCACCATTTGCATCAATTGCCTGCTACACGTTCCTACTTATCGTTGTGATATTGAGGGCCTTCCTGTCACTTTTGACAACATCCTTAAATCAGACCTTTAGGCAACCTGCTGGTCAGTCAGCATGGGCTACCTCACTGTATGGAATATTCTTGATCATGTCATCATCATTCATCCTGTGCATATGCCAGCAAAGTCTTTTTTTTGCATGATTACTTTTAGCATGGTTGCATATGTTGCTGCTATTGCACTTATTGTCCAGATGGAAGATCAGCTCAAAGACTCATGGATTGTTTGTCCCACGCTTGTATCATGTTCTGGCTTACCGTCAATGTGAAGAAAACTGTTGTTATGGGACAGGGTGTTTCCTCACCGCACGGGATCAGAAGCAACAACGTCAGTACATTCTATTACCTTAGATTTATGGTGACAGACTTCAGTTAACTGGCAAAACAGACATGGAAAATGACAAACTGACCCACAGGACCAACATGGTTATCTAGGAAGCCTTTATCTTTTTGCTGACTGGCAACAAAACATGAACATCTTATACCTACCAAGAAAAAAGGTTCGATATATACCATCTCTAGTGTCTATGACACTGACTCGATATCACATGGAAAGACAAAGTCACCAATGCAGTAGTTCTTTCTGATGCTAACTCTGGAAATAGAAATTCCTTTCCATCTTCAGAAACTGAGGCAGATAATTTGAATGCAGAAGAAACATCTTTAAATTCTGTCCAACCATGATATCCCTGTTCTGAAGAGTTTAATGCAGACGCTATGAACAAAAGTGAGATATGTTAGTTTGCTGACATAATCACCCTAGCATAGACAAGATACGAGCAGAAACATAACATTAAAAAAGTGCACAGAAGATCTTCAAAGTTTATTTATCATACGTTTACAGATTTTATATAAGGGCAACTATACAGACATTATACAGTACACACACAAACAGATACAATATCATTCAAACAAATTGTGTCGTTTATAGTTCCATTGTTTTAGTTCTTTGTTGCTGTCTTATAAATTCTAACATTTTGTTAAATTGTGCAAGCCTGGCTGAGAACAGTCTACCAACTAAAGGAAAACTGAAATGTTCTCATCTCTGCCTCAAAGACACTTTGCATGTTTTGGTCTGTATCATTAAGAACAATAGTGTGAGAGGGCCGTATGAATTACAATGGTGAGTGTGGCCTGGGTTCATGTGATTCTGTTTTGCTTTATGGGTCAGTATGAGGTAAATGTGTTAAATTCTTTCCATCTGATATTGGAAAAATGGAGGCACCTTCTGGTGAACAATCACTGCTTTGAGAATACAAAGATTATTTGCTTTGAGTATAAGGGACCACAATGTAATATAATTCAGCCTATACAGCCCTTTATTGCTTATAAGTGTTCAATGAACTGTTTCTAAAACATCTCCAGATACCGTTGTTATGATAGATATATTTCCCAATTTTTCTTAGATTAATATATGCTCCAAGCCAAGATGCATGGGAAATCTTTGGTCAAGAGACTGAAAAATAATGTTGAACTCAGTTGTTTCTGAATTCTGCCCGCTTTATTATTTCCAGACATTGCCAGTGACAAAGGGTCAATGGCTAAAAGTTTGAACCTTGCTGCATTAATGGGGTAAGTCAAATTTTTGGGAGTCAGGCAAATGCCTTGACCGTCTTTATAAAGAAGCAATCAGATCAAGTGGGCAGAAATGGAATGGGGAGATGTTGGTGAGGTTTGTGTGATAAGCTACCCTATTCCTGCCTGTGGCATGAATTAAACTCAACCCCAATGTGCATGGTTGTATTTATGAATGCTGAAGAAATAACTCAAATAATTTAGAGAGACTTGTCAGTAGTTTCTGCAGGATTACTTCTAATCAACCAATTCAGTGAGAAATCATCAGGTGTCCCAGAGAAAAGGTGGGTGTGGGCAATTCTTAGGATTTCTGCTGCTTGTTGAAGTTGAGTTGGATGACTGGGACAAACCCTGACAAAAATTGTTGCTGGCTGCCGGTTAGCAAAGTGCTTGAAAAATATTTTTGTCAGTCTACTAACGCATTCAAATGATAGCAAACCTTGTTATTCAAATTCCAACACTGAGACAACATTTGTAAGTCAACAACAAATGGTCAAACACCTTCTTGTTCACTCAATAGAAGTTATCTACAATAATTACAAACAACATTCATCTGAACAATGAAGAATGTCTATTTTGATTCCTTAAGTTCATGTTACAATGTTAATGCAAAATTGACAGAAGCCTCTGAGAATTGACTGTTTAAGCTTTTCTACGGTGTTCTGTTCATCATCCCCTATAGTTCTGGTGAAGATGATGAGAATCCCTGCAGAAATTATTGTCCCCATGTGTTGCATTTTATCCCTTCACATAGATCCAGATACATTCCACTCTTAGCTAAATGTACAATTCACACAGTAGAATTTTGTTTTCTTTTTCTTCATAATAAAACTTTATGTTCTGATACTAGAGAGCACATTTAGCAGCAATAGCTATGAAATAAATCTAGTGAACAAAGCACTATGCTCAAAATGAGCAGTGCGTTACTTTATCTCTACTCAAATAAACTTACAATCAGAATGTCTTCGGTTGGAAGCAATGTGCAATCACTAATTTCTTTGATCTGCAAACAATTGGCTCAGAGGTTAGCACTGCTGCCTCAGAGCACCAGGGACCTGGGTTCAATTCCACCCTTGGGCAACTATCTGTGTGGAGTTGCATATTCTCCCCATGTCTGCATGGATTTCCTTCGGGTGTTCCAGTTTCTTCCCACAGTCCAAAGATATGCAGGCTAGGTAGATTGGCCATGGTAAATTGCCCGTAGTGTTCGGGGATGTGTAGATTAGGTGGGTTATAGGGGGATGGGTCTGGGTGGGGTGCTGTCAGGGTTGGTGTGGACTTGTTGGGCCAAAGGGCCTGTTTCCACACTGTAGGGATTCTATGAAGATTTATCCAAAACAAGCAGTTGTAAATGTAAACACATTGCATACCAGATCTAATTTCATTAGTTCTTGCAAATTTAAAAAATTAATTTTATGTGTGAGCTAATTACTTGCAACTGAACATTTAATTTTCATTTTCTAACAGAAGTAAAATTTTAGGCATGCAAACTGTAGGGGTTAATCACCTACATGTAAAAATAAACTTCAATATGACTTTTTTCTAATTCATTCATGTTTGGTGGGCTTTGGGAAGGTGATGGTGAGCTGCATTCTTGGACCGGCAACAGTTAAAGAATAGTGATATATTTCCAAGTCAGGATGGAGAGTGGCTTGGAGATAAACTTGCAGGTGCTGGTCTTTCCCTGATGAACTATCCTTTCCTTCTAGAAGGTAGTGTTCTTGGTTTTCAAAGGTGTTGACTAACAAACTTTGGTGAATTTCTGTCGTCCATTTTTGTACAACATTGGTGTGTATATACTGCTGCTACTGAGTGTCAGCAGCAGAGGGAGTGAATGTTTGTGGATGTGGTTCCAAACAAGTGGGCTACTTTAGCATGAATATTACCAAGTTTCTTAAGTGTTATTGGAGCTGCACTCAACCAGGAAGGTGAAGAATATTCCATCAATATCCTGACTTTTATTTTGTATGTATGAATTACTTGACACAGGATTCCTAGCTTCTGACATGCTTTTGCAGTCACAGATTTTATGTCTAGTCCAATTCATTTTCTGGTTAATGGCAGCTCTTGGGATATTGAAGTTGGGGATCAGCAATGGTTAAACTATCAAATGTCAAGGGTGATAATTAGGAGATGGTTATTTCCTAGCATTTGTGTAGCGTGTATGTTACTTGCCACTTATCACCTCAAGATATTGTTCGGCTCTTATTGCATTTAGCCATAGACTACTTAAGTGGCTGAGGAGTTGCAAATTGTGCTGAACATTGTGCAATCATCAGTGAATATCCCCATTTCTGGTCTTATGGTGATGTGAAGGTCAACAAATGAAGCAGCTAAACATGGTTTGGCCTTAGACGTTACTCTGAGGTCTGTTGGCACATTTCAGGCAGAAAAAAATAACCCAATTGAATATTTCACTCACACTTTGACAAGGTTACCTTGATTTATTTCTAAGTCTATTAATTTTTAATACTATTTTCTGAAAGGAATTTGTTCAGTTAATTTTTGGACACTGCTATTATTTTTTGTTTTCCACCCTTGTTGGTAGCCTGTTTAACAGACTTATTATCCTTTGACTGAATACATTTCAGCTTTGGTGCATCAAACATCCGCATTCCATTGTTAGCTGTCATTGTGAACTTGTGTCTCACCACAAGTGATTCTGATTTTATCATCTTTCATCATTACACCTGACATCAATGCACACTTAGCTGCAGATATAGTAATAAACATTTTAATTTTATGAACAAAAACCCAGTAGTAACAAATCAGCTTCTCGTCATGCACTCTGCCTGATTGTCCTTTCTATTATAAAGTAGTTGAAATGGAAAATTAAGGAGCGTACAGTTGGTTGGTGGCTGTAGCTCATAGAATGAAGCATTGGTGGGTGATGGTATCTTTTCTGATGACCGGCTTTCTAATCTATGAGTTTGACACACCCCATAGTGCGTTTCCAATGTTACATTTTTCCTTTTCTATTGACAGGCTTTCCTTGTTTTCAGCTAACGTTTTCATACACCACCATTTTCTTGCTTTTATTTTGTGCCTCAATGTCTTAATGTTTTTTGCCATTATCTTTTTATTGCCTGACTGAGATTCATCTCATAATAACTTCCTTTTAAGAAGGTTGCAGGCTAATAAAATAAATAACTTCTTGTCTATGGTTGACTGTATCATTTTGTTTTTCTTTCGAACCTGTACTATTTTTGATTCTATTAAAATACTTTATCGTTGCAGCTATTTGTTTTGATGCAAGGTCCTGAACATCTCCCTACAGATGCTATCTGACCTCCGATGGACAGCAGGCATTTCGTGGCTATATTTCTTCTCTTGACCTCTTTTCACAAGAGGAACAATCAATCTCTTTTGTTGGCTATATCTCCTTAGTTCTAGATTCAATAACTCTTCTGCGCACGACCATCATATCTTTTTCAAAATAGGGAGATCAAAATAGGACTCAATATCCAAGAAGCAATCGTAACAAGACAAGAAATAAAGTTAAAACAACCTCTCTCCCCTTATAAGTGATACTTTTAACTGTACATCCCAACATTCTGTTTACTCTCCCAGTTGTCCATAAACATTGCCCCAACGGTTTAATTGATTCATTCACCAAAATTCCAAAATCTTTTCCCCTGTGGTAACGATGCATGTGTATTTTCATTTAATACTGTATTTTATTGACTGCTAAAGTTTGTGACTATACCTTGAGGAATTCTATGCCCAATGCTCCCCTGAATCCTTTGGATTTTATGCACATCATCATTTGTCACTATTCTAAACTTAGAGTTATCTGCAAATTTCAACACTTTGGACATGATTCAATCCTCCAAATCATTTTTAATATTTATAAACAAAAGTGCTCCCAATTCTGATTCATGTAGTTCACCACTAACAATCTGGTATTGCTCAAACACCTCCTCACACACCGTTTTCTATCACTTATCCACTTACTGATCCAGTCTGACACATTGCCACTAATACCAACGCAAAATAATGCAGGTGTTGGAAACCTGAAATGAGAGGAGAGAACGCTGAAAATATTCAGCAGCCAAGATAGCCTCTGTGAAGGCAGAAACAGAGTCAGTGTTTTGGGTCAGTGACCTGTCATCAGAGCACAGATTCTTCAAAGTCTTTCACCCTGTTTCTCTCTTCACAGATTCTACTTGACCCACAGTGTATTTCTAGCATTTACTATTTTACATCCAACACATTGCCATCCACTCCATGAGGCTGACATGATGCAATGCTCCATTACAATCAAATGCTTTTCTGAAGTCTGTCTACAACCTCCACTACCTTATTTGTATCCACTAGTTATGTAACCTCAAATAAATCAAATAAGCTCAAATTGCTTCTCCTAAAGTAACACTGCTATCTCTAATTACCTTTGTTCAATTTTATTATCTCTCCAGATGTTCCTTATCATAGTTTCAAACAATTTCCCTACAACTGATATCACTTGCTGGTTTGTCCACAATCCCCATTGGGAAACTAGGAGAATGCTACTTTTCAATCTTCTGATACGTGACCTGAGTTTAGTGGTTCTGGAAAATATTAGTGAGGAGATTTGTAATCTTCTGAGATGAAAGTTGCCAGAGCTTAAAGTCTAATCTAAAACATCTAAAAGTACCTTTCCAGGTTTTCATCTGCACTCATCAGTAAACAGTTTCCACCATTTTAGTATTTCTTCTTCTGTTTCACACATAAATGTTGAATGAGATCATTTTCAGTCACCTCTTGTAACCACTTCTAAGCAACTTAACATTTCCTTCATTTTTTTCCTTGTTTCTGATACATTTGAAGTAGTCACTGTTGTTATTCCTTGCATCTATCCTGTTGTACTCTCGATTTAGCTTCCTTATGTGTCTGCATTTCAGCTAGTTCTCATAGATTTTAGTTTTCAGTCTTTTTTCTGAACATCTTTAAGATTCTTTTCGCATTCACTTGCTGAAATAGGCCAATCTGTAACGTGTGAATTTACTGCTTTTCAAGATGAAAAGACTGCTTGTAACTATAGTGCCACAGCATATGCTGAAACAGCAACAGTATTTAACCAGCTGTGATGTGAATACTGTAAGATGGTCTCAGGAACTGGAAAGTCCAGTGGAGTCATTTCATCATTCATACAAGGTCATCAATCTAAACCTAGAAACACATTCCAAATTCCATCAAGTAGCTCCAGAAAGATGTGAAAACAACTGCATTGTTGATAAAACCAACTTTGTTTGAGACAGAAGAGTTGGGTTGGCAACAAAATTACTGTGCGAGAAATTGTTGACATGTTGTACGACATGTTACAAAGATCAGTGTTGTTAGAAGAGGCCATTCTGTCCATCTAATGTAAATCATGTCTTATAAGATGTCCCAATTTTTCCAGCTCTAGGATTTTTTTTGCATATTTTCAGTATGTAAAGTCAAGTTATTTTTCAGTCTTGACATGTTATACTTGCATGACTAATCAGCTTCAATTTTCTCTCCACAAGTGCACATTTTATTTACTAGTGCTTTATAATTGATCATGAAGGGTAAGGAGGTGGTTTTAGAGTATAAGACGTATCTACCCTTTGTGTTAGAAGCAGACAACATTTCAGAATAGTGACTACTGCTGGCATTTACGTACATAAGGTGCACCCATTTTTGATAAGATTTTCAAAGCTTGAAAGGTTGTTCTAAGTGCAGACATCTGCACAATAGTGGTTTAATCTTTAGTACTATTGATAAATGACACATAGTGTCAAAACATTTTGTCTTGCACTCATCAGGGTAATTCACAAGAAATACCAAAGTAAATGAAAAATAACATTTATATTATATAGCAGGAACATGTTGGTTGGTTGGTAAGTGGACTCGGATCGAAGAGGATTGGCATGGAGAATGCAACAGTTAATGATTACTGACAGTTAACAGCTAAGCTTTGTTTAAATTTTAAACCACGTAGGTTGATTCTGACAGTCTTAACCTGAGAAATATAACAGAGTATGGCTGTCACCTATTTTGTTGAGTTGAAATAGGTACAATGTTTACATGCTCTTTCTGTCTGAGAAGAACACAGCCCTGTATATTAACATATGAAGATTCCAGCACATACAATTCCACTAAACTGTGAGTCTTAATTACATTCCTAAGTTGTTGTCATTGTAATTCTTTGCACACTCGGAAATATTTAGCACATACAGTAAAATTGTGGAATCACATTGACTGTTGTATATCATGCGATAAGTTTGTGCAAATGTGGACTAGTTGGATACAATCATTACCTTGCCTATAATGAACAGCCAAGAGGATATGCTAACTGGTATGAAATACAAGTAAGTGTTTGGGATTTACAGCCTAGGTACCTAGCATCACACCAATTATGACATTCATATACCACATTACTCCTTTGTGAGATTGCCAGATTGTATTTTAGGCTTGATGGCAACATTTCATTAATGATGAACATCACTGCTACTACTGAACTGTTACCTGTCTGAAGCAGTTAGCTTCACCTGTTGCTCAAGTGTTTGAGATGTCCTATGATTCCAGGGTAATTTGAGGTAGACTAGGCTCTTTTCAGGATGATAGTTAATGGCCTTGCATCCATTCATGAGACTATGTCACATACAATAAAGATGATCTGATCAGGGTAACCATTATCCCACAGGATGGCTTTGATGTGCCCTATTTGAACTTTAAGTTCATGTGGTGAACAAATAGCTTGGGACCTGTTTATGAGGCTGATGATTCAGCCTATCCTATACCACATGGAACTGCAGGAATACTAACACATATACTAATCTACTAGTGAAGTCATTTTGCAGTAGAGGGTAGTTGAGACCCCCTGGATGATTTCTCAAATAGGACATTAAGGAAAGGAATCTCACTTGACTTCTCCATTTCAAAGGTGAAATTGAATGAAGGATGGTGCCCATTATGCCGTGTAAGGAAATTTGTACATGCAGCTATGAAGTGAAATATAGCAAATTTAGATTAACCATGATCATATCAAATGGCAGAGCAGCCACTAGGGGCTGTATTGCCTACTCATACTCCTAGTTCTTACATTTTTAATATTCTAAATGTTTCATCCACATTTTGGAGATATACAAGATGCATTAGGATGTGAGGTGTCATTCCATTGAAGGCACATTTCTCAAGGAACCTAACAAAGCGGTTTGCAAAAGCTAGTCCGAGTGGGGCCCATGGATATACCATCCATACATGGTGCCATTAAAACTGAACTCAACAGCATGCATTGCTGAATTCATAAGTTCAATGAATTCACATAATGGAAGTTCATCTTTACCGCTGTGATATGGTACTCCAGTGCAAAGATCAAAGGGTCCCTTAAGGCGTGTATTGATGAAAATGATAACGATGGCAAATAAGCAAATTGACATTACACTGCTATTAACATGCAAGTCCACTTGGTGTTTGAAAATATGAGGAATCCTTAACTGTGTATGTGGAAAACTTGCTCAAAACATATTTTTACATTTTGCTCAACCATTTGATCAGTTTATATTGTGCCGATCCAGTCATAGAAAAGATTGAGTGCAAAGGGACACCTTATGTGTGTGTCTTGTGCAGCCCATACACACATGGATGCAGTGAGGTGTGAGGACAAATCCTGTCATATATATCAGCTGGCAGCTCTTTGCTCTCACACAAGTCTAACAAGCAAAGGATGACTATTTCAGTCACTTGATTGGATTTACTGATATATGTATGTATGTTCTGGTTGGCCTTGAGGCCTTGCAGTGCTGCCAGACATTCATTTTATATGTGAAAACTGGACAAGTCATTTGGAATCCTGCAGAATGCATGCACTAGATCAGCTAATGCTGTGTACAAGAATTCACTATCTGCAGTTGAAACTGGTTTATTGTGAGATTGCTGTGATTATGAGTTCAAACTCAGCAAAACCCTCTTCCCAATTGATGTGGGATGATGGCACACCAAAGTTGAAACCATGCACAAAGACAAACTCCTCACTTTCAGTGAACACATAAAGAAATTTATCACAAGTTAAGCGCATTGTTAGCTATGTTGCCAAACTGCTTTTGCTTAAGTGAGTTTATGGTGCAGGCCTATTTTAAAGGGGCCCTGTTTATGGTATAATCATCTATTCGATCAAATCAAAAAATGAAAGCAATCGTGTACTTTATGTCAAGCGCAGCACAGACCATGGTGTAATTTAATAACTCTATTACTAATCTGTTCAAAAACCCATTCCGTTTTGTGACTGCATCTCAGTTTGGAATTATCAATACTTTTGGAATTTAAACTTAGCAAAACCTTGAGTTTAGTGCACTTGAAGAAATTCAATAGATAGCTTGCTCGTTCTTAATTTACTTAGGATGGCAACATCACTGAAATTCATAAACCAAATTACATGTCTGTGAAATGGGATGACATCTTTTTGGCTTGAAGACAACATCCTGTTAGCGACAGACAGTACCTGTTGCTCAAACCTTTGAGATACCTTACCCTTCTAGGGTAATCTGAGTATACTGGGCAATTTTTGAATAAAAAATGCTGGTGTGATGCAATTTGTAGGCCATCTATAACAAAGACTTGCTTCTCCCTTCAGTTGTTCACAACAAGCAAGGTACTGACCGTACCCAACAAACCTGCATCTGTGAACTCACAATGCATTAGATGTGATTAGACAACATTTGCTAAATAATACTGAGTGTGTGAAGAATTGCACTTAAAGACGAGTTCATGGTTTGGTGAACTTGAGCACTGCAAGCTCATATTATTGAACAGGGCCACATTCTTTGAAGACAGAAAGAATGTATACACCTCAACAATGTCTGTGACAATGATTCATTGGTATGTTTCTCAGGGAAATGCCTTGGCAAATCAGAGTTAACCTGTTTGGTTTGAAATTTAAACAAAGCTTGGTAGTTAATCATCAGTCATAATTAACTGGTGTATTCTCCATGGCAAAACCTTGAGCAATCAGCACTAACTTACAAATCAGTCTTCTCATAAATAATAAATGTTTTCCTTTACTTTGGTATTCCACAAATTGTCTTGATGAGCACAAGATGAGGTGTTTAATCTTTCATAGGGAATACAATCTCTGCTCAATCATACTATCACAATACCTCTTGATTTATTCCAGGATTTCTCTTTCCACTATCTATGTGAAGGCTTCACTTTGTGTTAAGTAGAGCTCCAGTCATTGGTTCTGAACTCATACTTTGACCAATTTTCTCATTTGTCCCTTTATCCTGAAGTCATGTTTTAACTTCAAATAAGACAAGGATGAACCTTTCCCATTGAGGTCAGTGTTTTTATACTTTTGAAAATGTTCACCCTAATAAGACTCTCGAGAAAAATCATGCGTTTTGCTTAAGGTTGCAAATTATGTTTTTGAATTATTCTGCTAATTTTAGAAGTAATTCTTGATGCCCATTTTGACCTCTCAATACCCTCCATGCTACATTCCCTTTCATACTTCTTGCCACTATGCAGAACTCCGAGGTCCACACACATTAGTGACTTGAGGAATACGCCCACAGACCCACCAAGCACATGCTTGACAATGCAGCCAAGTAGCTTAGCGGGAACATTGCCCCATGAATCACATCTTAAGAGATAAAGAAGTGGCATACATCAACTTAACATTGATTTTCCTTCTTGTGCTATAATGTCTGGGTGACAATTAGTGACAGTGTAACAAGGAACAGAGGTTAATGTTTCTGCTTCATTGCCATAATGCAAGAACTCAGCAACAATCTCCAGCTTAGTCAATAACGCATGGTCTAGTGACTCATTTGGTTTATTATCATGAAGTATGACAGAATATCTGTGTCTGGAATTTTGACTGTTTTTGATGTTGAACCATTGTTGGTTGGTACCTGTGTGACCTTTGGTTGAGTGGAGTTTGTTACTTTTGACACATAGATGTACCAGAGTTAATACATTAGACATTACATCAGGGTGGGAGATGAATGTTTTGTAAGATTCAACATGACAATTTGCAGTCCAGAGCTGGAGAAGCAGCAGAAAGTTGTCAGCTTCATACTGTTGGGGCTCAGAAAAGCTCATGAGGATCAAGACAGCTCAGTGAAGCTGAAGAGCTGTTGCCTGCTTCATGAGGCAGGCAAAGCAAAGCCCGTAGACAATGGTGTTCTACTCTGAGCAGCTAGAAAGCTGGGATCATGCTGGTGATTAGATGCTGGAGTGCAGCCTTGCGAATCTAGTGGGATGTAGTTTGGGAGTGGACATTGTGCAGTCATTAGACATTCTAATTTTGAGTCTTGTTCTCTTACAACTTCGTTCAGGCCAAACAGGAAACAGAAGGCTTCCAGGCAGAATACAATTTGCAACTGAGAGGTACATACTCAAAATAGAGGAGCTGAAGTCTCCCATGAAGAAAACAGAATTTAGATAGTTTCCGTGACTCACTGATGTCTTGGTGGCCCAATTTGCAGAATCTGTTCTTGCTGTGTCTGTTATCTAATGTGTGTATGCCTGCGGATTCAATATTACCTCATCTTAATTCTGGATGTGAGAAAATAAGTTTGCTTTGTTAACTCATGTATTGTGTTGTTTATTCTGTTGTGGTATCTTGTGGCTTTATTCTCCCAGTAATTGGGATGTCTATTCTTGTCTACTTTGAAATAAAAGTCACTGGTCTCTAAATGGATCAGAATAACATTTAGGGATTTGGTTCAGTATTGCAAAAGAAGTCAAACATGATGGAATGTATGGGTATGGGATGGATGTTTATTATTTATTAACAATTCATTTCTTATTCAAACAATCCTCCAGACACTAGAATTAAATTGGAATCAATATAATCAGCTTCTTTTTTTAAATACAAATTATAAATCTTTGAACAATTCCTTTTTTGTGTTCCCTCTACAATAAACTGAAGTTGAGAATGTGGAATATACTGTAAACAATGAAACATTGCTCATGTCTTACTGGTAGTCAACTTTTGTACCGTACAAACATTATACACATAATATTATGTGTACATCATCATTTTATCAATTTGACTTAAAGTGCAATGTGATTGAGTTATTCCAATTCTCTTTGGGTTATTAGACAAGCTACATTTTGAAGATTGTGCACAGTTTTCTGACTACCATAC
This sequence comes from Rhincodon typus, assembly GCF_021869965.1. Taxonomy (NCBI): domain Eukaryota; kingdom Metazoa; phylum Chordata; class Chondrichthyes; order Orectolobiformes; family Rhincodontidae; genus Rhincodon; species Rhincodon typus. Next base: position 23,585,029 of record NC_063354.1, on the reverse strand, counting down.
CTCTAAAATAATATTACTGCATTGGATAAAGATCAGAGAACAGCAACAACTGTTTGGAATTTGCAGTTAAGTTATGAAAAATGACTCACTAAACTGTATTGGACAGTCATTACAAGTTATTTAATTTGGGCAGTGAGTGGTTAGTTAGAAGACTTAAGATTGTTTCCACCCATTAGGATTCATTGTTTACTTTAAGTGCCCAGCAGATTGGCTCCAGTGGAGAAAAACAGGCACAGTGTAAAACAGGTGGCAGATTCACAACAGCTCACAGTGGGAAAAGTGAAAATTCATCCTTGGTGGCTGAGAAGAAATCCCAGAAAAAGCAGTTAATTCTTAACCAATTTACATTTTTCCAACCAAGTGAGGAGGGGTGGAAAGACTCCCCTCTTTTCCCACTTGTCCGATGGCCACAGGGTTCTGAATTTAGAAAAGAAACAGCGACAAATTCCATGCATAATTATCTAGTTACATGTGGATAATACAGAACTATACGGGCAGGTTTCCTTGAGCCTGGCAACTAAGCAATTAGTTTGTTGGAGTAATTCTTGCTCAGTTGAATACTATGAGAATCTCCATATTGAAATCCCAGAAAGATGCAGTTTGCACATTTCCAAGGGATAATCGCCTCTGGTGAGGTCTTCATAGACACCATGTCTCCATCTTAAGGAAGTGGAATGTGAATTGTATAATAATACAAACTGTGGCAGCCATTTTTAGTTTCAGTTAGAGTTCTTGTTGGGGTTAAAAACTTTCTTTTTAAAAAGTCCAAAACTGTCACTAGCCAATGATTTAAAAATTAATATTTGCCTTTGAGATTAATTAATAGTGGAATCTTCCCTCAGCAGGTTAAATGGAAATTGGAGAGAAACTAAATGAGAAAAGCAAAATAATGCAGATGCTGAAAATCTGAAACATACATGGAGAATGCTGGAGAAACTTTAAAGAAAAGACATATTGGATTAAAAATGCTAACTCTGTTTCTGTCTCCATAGGTACTGCCACTCCTACTTGAGTTTATTTAGCATTCCTGTGATAAGCTGGATGGTTATTTTATAGGCTTCATTGTGATCTCTTGCTATCAATATATGATCCTATTTAAGACCATAAAAATGAAGCCATGGTTTAAGAAGTGTGGTGGGCTGTCAAGTTACTTGCAGTCAACCTCTCTGGTTACTGCTCCCTACATGAGACTTCACAGTCAGTGAGATTTTAGTGCTGAACAAACATGAGTTTTCCCACTTGGGAGTTGATATGAATTTGTACTATAAATTCCATTGATACTTTACCTTTTCTTTCTCTCTCAATGTGGATTAAACTATTGAATTTGTAAATCAAACACTTTCAAAAGTTCAAAGAAAAATTAGCAACAGCTAAACTAAACATGGGGATCTTTGACTTTCTTCAGATCATCTCAAGTTAACAGACAATACAATTCAGGCTATTCTTATTCTATAAAGACGATTAGTCATGTTGGGCTCCATTTTAAAGCCTGTCTACACTTAAAGTGAGTTGGTTTAAAAGGTTAGGTAAGAAATTGTGTTCAGTGCAAAATTGTCATTGACTCAGCTAGATGGATCAGGAGCCAATTATAATGGTCCTGCCATCTCTGTTCTATTGCTAAGCTATTAAGTCATGTAAGAGGAAAATATACCTTAATAGTCTTAGAAAAGAAACAAAAATTAATACACAATGTTGTGCATTGTATTGCTGAAATGCTCTTTCAATACTTAAAAAGGTCAAAAGCAGGATTTTCTTTTTATGGCTGTGCTGTGTGTACGGGTTCATGTTGATTGTAAACTGCTAGAGGATATAGCTTAAGAATCGTGCATAATGCTGCCTAGAGTAGCTAATCAGATATTAATGACTATGTGTACTTGTTACTGTCACTGATTATAATGAAAACTCCTCCTCTAATTGTCAGGGATGGTGAGTAGGTGGTTTGAAAATCAATTGTTCTTATTTTGATATGCTGATCTTGTGTGGATGTTGTGGTGCTGTTCCACCTTCTTTGATTTGGTTTTGTGCTCAAGTGCAAATATTTTTCCACCTCAATGAAGCAGAATAACTGCTATGAGAAATGTCAGCATGTGGATTAATGTATTTCATTTCAAAGCATTTCAGAAACTGCTGCGGTTTTAAAGGTTCAAATGGTGTTCTTGACCCCGTTACCCCACCAACACTTTAATGCTCACATCTGATTCATAGGCCCCCATTATCACTGTGTCAACATGTTTTCATTTCAAAAGTGGATGTGATTCTCAGTTTGCCTTATGCATTGTCTCTTGATGAAGAACAAACGAGACCCACAAGAAGTTTTATGCAGCGTATACTTACATACACCAATATAAATTTTCATTATCTTAACAGAATTGATGGCTTGGGATTTAATAAATAGTTATGGACAGTTATTTCCCTTGTGCAATGTATATAATTGAAATCAGAAAGTTGTTCATTATGATCTGCTTTTTTAATTTGGTCTCTCATGGAGGAAATCCTTCCCCCACATTACTTTAGCCACAATAAATATTTCTGCATGTACTTGTTGGTCCTGACCAAGCTGTATAAGCATATATTCAGAAAGTGAATATGTATATATATATATATTCTTATATATATATATGAATATATATGTCATATATATGTATATGACAGGGTACATTTTCTTGTCCTGACACCAAAGGAGAGTGGAAGAGGGAACAAGGGTGCAACAAACAAAAAATGCTTGCTAATTGCTCTTGCACCCCAGTGATTTTCTAGATTCCGCCCTAATTACTTCCCCATAACAAGCTTTGGGGTGTGTTGCTGGGAAATCCTCTAAAGTGGGTGAGTTGAATGGTATGCAGCAATGACCTTACAATAAAAGAAAAGTGACACAGGCAGCTAATTAATGCTGAAGGCCCCCTGGGAACATAAAATGTGTTCTAACCTGTTATATTCCAGCCTCTCTAAAAGCAGTGGGAACAAAAAGAAAAGTTAGCAAACATCAATAGCTGGCAAGATAATTGTTGACCGGAGAAAGAGAGTGTGTGTGCAAGTGATGGAGTGTTGAAATGGAGATGGTGTTACATGAAATGAGTGCAAGGAACTTTGCCCTGTTTGGCAGTGGAGGGCAACCTCCCAAGAGAACAGCAATACAGTGTATATTGCAAAAGGTTGCAGCTCGGGTCAATGCTGTGTGTAATATCATATTTCATATCTGTAGACAATGATGGCAAACTGGAGAATATCTATGTAATGTAAGACTATAGGATAATGCAATTTACTATTAAAACCAAAGCAAACTACTGTAGATGTTAGAAATCTGAGTTAAAAACAAAAAGTGCTGAAAACACTAGGCAGGTCAGATAACGTGTATTTTGCCTTGCTATCACTGAGATTTTCACACTCATAATCCTTCCCACATTTTCAGTTGTGAAAATAAAAAATTGTACTGGGCTTTACTTTCATAAATTGCCAGACTGAATTTAATTTTCACCAGTTTGTCATAATTTAGTGATGTGTAATAATTAAGCCAGCAAGGAATTAATATTTTTGGCTTAGGCGTGGTAAATGTAAGACATCAGTATCACCTTGTGAGCCTTTGCTTGTAGTTGCATTTATCATGTTAGTGAGAATTGCTAATTGTCAAAAATAAGGTCCTATGTTTATCAGTAAGAATAAGTAAAAGAAACATTGATCCTCCAGAAAGGGAGAATGGGGAGTTAATAGTAGATAATAAAAAATGACAGATAAATTAAAAAACACTTCTGTCTTCACTACAGAAGAAATAATAGCTATCCGGTAATAACTAGTAGCTAGCAAGGATCAAAAAGCAGTAACTTTTATCAACCAGCATGCTATGAAAAGAAGGCAGAAGGACAACTCAGTCAGGAGGACAGAACAAAAAACATTCACCCAGTCTGCCGGAAGTCATGAGTTGGTGCTACAGAGAGATCTGACTGATCCACTTTTTTTTATAATACTTCTGTACTTAATGTGATACCATTCTGTGAAATCTGTGAAAACTTAGAGTGTTATAGCTGGTCAAGACTGAAAGACCTTTAGATTGGCTCTCAACTCCATCTCCAATTGCAACTGACTTAGTCTACGATTAAAGTTAAATTGAATGCTGCAGACATTATTCAATTTTGATTTCAAAATTAAGTTATGGCTTCATTTTGCTAAAACCCAATGTAAAAAGGACTACGAAGAAATTATACTTTGTACTAACGTAGCATTGTACTAACATAAATTAGATACTAAGCAAGTCAGCCAGATTCTCCTTTTACCTCTTTATCTGTTCTGTTCCTAAATTTATTGCCTAAGTGATTCGAAAACAAATCTTTACATATTTCATTTTCTAAAGTCTTCTGATCTTCAGCCATAGTGTTTTGTCTTAAAAGTATCAGTTCTGAGCATTTAAAGATTATTGTAAGAGTTAAAACAATGAGAAATTGCAAATATTTCTGACAAAGGAAGAAAACCATCTTTACAAAAATTTGTGCCAGGTCATAGATTAAGCTATCTGACAAGATTTAAAGCACCGTTTGCAAACTGGACAGATTGTTAAAGCTGGTGAGGAGGCTCAGTTTATTATAACTAGGTAGAAAGGACTATCTGTTAATGTAATCTATCAGAGAAAGCTTTGAGATGGAATCAGTTAGATGAGAAATGCTGGAGTAAGAACTCCAGAACCTATGTAAACAAAAGTACATCAAGTGAGTCATACATTTTGAGCTTGAAATGAGTAACATCTTGCAGAATTTAAGTTTAGGAAGTAGAGGTTAATGTTCAAGTTAATTCTGTAGGTAGATTCCATAATATTAACATAAATTTATAATATAAATTCAGTACATTATATGTCACATCAAACATGAGAAACTGTATGAACTTAATTTTGATTCCAATCCAGGAATGAAAGAGGGTATTTACTGTTAACATTTCTTCAAAGCCCTTCGTTGCTCTGTTCCTGTTGCTTTCCCGCCAATTGTCATTGTAAATGCAGTTTTTATTTGAAGTTGGGGTTGCAGTGGGCATTGCCTGAGATAAATGAGAACTTTCTGAATATAAGCAAATTGGAGTCATATTATGAGATAATAAGAACTGCCGATGCTGGAGTCTGAGATAGCACAGTGTGGAGCTGGAGGAACACAGCAGACCAGGCAGCATCAGGGGAGTAGGAAAGCTAACGTTTCGGGTCGGAACCCTTCTTCAGAAATGGGGGAGGGGAAGGGGGCTCTGAAATAAATAGAGAGAGGGGAGCGGTGATAGCAGGTAGATAGTGGAGCAGATAGGGTGGGAGAGAAGACGGACAGGTCAAGGAGGCGGGGATGAAGCTAGTAAAGGTGACATGTCCATCCTGGGCCTCCTCCAGTGTCACAATGATGCCACCCAGAAACTGGAGGAACAGCACCTCATATTCCGCCTTGGTCCTCAATGGTCTCAATGTGGACTTTACTCGCTTCAAAATCTCCCCACGCCTGACCTCATCCTAAGGCCAAACCCCCCTCTCATTCCCACCTCATTGACCTGTCCATCTTCTCTCCCACCTATCCGCTCCTCCCACCTCACTGACCAATCCCCACCACTTTCTACCTATACTCACCTTTACTCGCTTCATCCCCGCCTCCTGGACCTGTCTGTCTTCTCTCCCACTCTATCCGTTCCACTATCTACCTGCTATCACCGCGCCCCCCTCTCTATTTATTTCAGAGCCCCCTTACCCTCTCCCACTTCTGAAGAAGGGTCCCGACCCAAAACATCAGCTTTCCTACTCCTCTGATGCTGTCTGGCCTGCTATCTTCCTCTAGCTCCACACTGGAGTCATACTATGTTGTTAGAAGTTTGACACAAGATGTTGCAAAATCACAGAAGTCCCATTCAGTATCCAACTGCCAATAAAATCTAGCAAAATGTGCCTTTTGTTGTGACTGGGACCCACTATTCAAGAACACATACACCCATTGACAAGTAGAGAATCAGAATCTATGTACCACTGTGTTTTCCACTTGCTTCGAAAGTTTACAATTCCAGATTGTTTCTTTAAGATTTATTTACTTTATTTATTGCAGAGCATCTCCAAGAGAGGAATTCCTCCGAATAGCCTACTACAGGCCTTTTGTGGTTTCCTGTGACAAGATCTGCTGCAAGTCTGCACCAAGGGGCCATATTTTGGAAATTGCTATCAATTTCACCATAGCCTTTAGCTTCTTTGTCATTTCTCTATTCAAGCAGCTATAGGGAATAACTCCTGCATACCTTAATTTACAACGAAGCAGGCCACCAACACCCTGTTTACTACTGTTAATTTTCTATAATTTTCCCAATGATATTAGCAATCTACAAGGGAAGGCTTGGGGCTTTGCTTGAGTGCTTGGCTTCTCTTGCATGTGTGGTGCCATTCACTGCAAACATATTGCGATCAAAGTACCAGAAGACCATCCAGCAGCTTCCATTAACTTCATATGTAGTTTATCACCAATCACAGAAGCAAGGTGGTATAGGTTGCTACAAATTTCACAGGCAGTGGTGACGGTGCTTTTGCCTGCAGCACTCACTCATTCATCCAATGTTTGACCCTCCCCGGAATGTAACAGGATCACTGCTCAGAGTCACGATGGCTCTGGAAAAACCTATGAGCATGCCATATCTCTGCAAACTCTCCCTATCACATGTCTAACCAACAACATTAGGATCATCGTTGAATTCACTATATAGCCTGTCAAATGGAGCTTCAGGAGTTTTGCCAGATTTAGGAAGTCCTAAATGTGTTTAAAACCCCACTGATTAAATACGATCGGCCATATCATGCACATCATAGCCATTGAGAGAGGGATACATTTGGGTCAAGGAGCAAAGGTAGAATTCCTTATTAGGTTAGGTAAATAATGGTGAAGACAAGGACTGAGCCGAAGAAGGTAGATCAGCTCAATGTTTTGCAGCCAAAATTGTGGGGAATTTGTGAGTCGTTCAATGACTCTATTAATCTGCTCATTCCACTGCCCTAATCACAGGTCCTAAGCCTCCTTGCATTAACAGTCCTGTTATATTCCTCACCACTCTTTAAATCTTGCATTAAAGAACACTGAATTCATTCAGGCGACTTCTATATCGATGATATATTGCTGATGCAGATTGAAGCCACCATAAAATCTGACTGCAGTCCAAAGTGATAGAGATGATAAATTTAATTTCTTTCACAATAATTGCCTTGAATTAATTTTTCATCCAAGTGTCAACCCTTGGTACTTTTCTTATAAGAAGGTTTCATAACTCCGTTACATATAAAGTGCGCCCCTGTGGTAGTCTTAGCAATGCTAGTGGAAGGCTGCTATTGCTTATCTTGAAATGCTTGCGACCATCTGGATTCTGAATTCTGTGAGGGCCTGATGAGAGTATTATATTTCAGCTGCAGCTAGGGTAGTCTGATCCAGCTGACTGCATGGTACTATGGTTTGTATTGATTGAGGAATAATGAGAGATGCCTATTGATATGCAGGAAAACAGAGCTGGGATGTTTAGTGATATCTATCTTTGCAACCCACGAGAATTGCCAAGGTAGCACATAGAGTGTGAGTGGGCACCATTTGCATTTCTAGAGTCCCAAAATTTCAGTATTACTTACACATTATATGAGGGCTCCACTTCCGCATTTCTGGAGGTGATCACACGCTCCAATTTAGACTGCAAAGTGGTAATAGTGTTTGAGGAGGGACTGTACAAGTTGGAAGTGAACTATTCCATACTTGAAGACATGGCCCATTGTGCAAAACCTTCTTAGCAGGTATCCAATTAGCTTGTACAATTGCTTACAATTCATGAAGTATTCTTTTCAAGTCTGGGCTTGTAGAGTAGGGATGTGACCATGCTCCATCATTCCAAAGCAGGGATAAACAGGAATAAAATGCACAAAGTAGATATAAGCTAACTTATAGACCAGTAGGACCACATTTTCCATTGACTCAATGCAGACAATCTGTGTTAAATTTTTTCAAACCAAATTAAGTGAATCAGGTCAAACACGGGAAAAGAAACCTCCTCCTGATTAATACCTTGTAACCTGTCCCATTCATGATGAATGATGAATCCACTTCTCCTTGTTAAACACTGCTGTCTAAGCAGTTTTTATTGTCCATCCCTAATTGCCCAGAGGGCAGTTAAAAGTCAACCATATTGCTATGAGACTGGTATCACATGTAGGCCAGACTGGGTAAGAATGGCAGATTTCCTTTCCTGAAGGACTTTAGTGAACCAGATATGTTTTATTATAATAATCATTTGTCACCATTAGACAAGCGTTTTTACTCCAGGCTTTTATTAAATTCAATTTTCACCATCTTCCAATGTCAGGAATCAAGCCCATGCATCCAGAACATTAACCCGGGATCTTTGTTTACTAGTCCAATGACATTGGTCTTACTCCACGATCTCCCCTTGGAGGAAGTACTGAGGGGTGCAAGGCATGGAATGTACTCACTTTGGAGAACTTCAATATCCTTCACCAGGAATGCCTTGATGACACCACTGCTGATTGAGCTGACCATGTCTGAAAGGACATTGCTGCTAGACTGGGCTAGCAACAGAACTTGCAGGGAACGAGAAAATTGGATGAAACTTACACCACCTCATCCTCACTAATCAATGTAGAACAGATGCATCTGTCCATGACAGTACTGGAAGGAGTGTACCACATAGCATTTGTGGAGACAAAGTTCCACCTTTACTTGGAGGATATCATACACTGTGCCATGTGGCACCATGCTAAACAAAATACATTTCAAACAGATCTAGCAATACAAGACTGGGCATTCATGAGACAGCATGGGCCATCAACAGTAGCAGAATTTTATTCGACTACAATCTGCAACCTCATTGCCCAGCATATTCCCCACTCTACCTTTACCACTAAGTCAGGGGAGTCACCATCTTCACTGAAGATGGTAGTGTATGCCAAGAGCAGCACTGGGAATACCTATAAATGAAGTGTCAATCTGGAAAGCTACAACACATAACAACTTGCATGTCAAGCAGTCTAAGCAGAAAGTGACAGGCAGGATTAAGCAATCCTGCAATCAACAGATCAGATGTAAGCTTTGGGTTTTGCCACTCCTAGTTAAGTGGTGGTGGATGGTTAAATCAATTTAATGGAGAAGGAAACTCTTTAAATATCCCACCCTCAACAATAGCACAAGTCGCCACATTAATGCAAAAGACAAGGTGAAAGCATTTGCAACCACCTTCAGCCAGAAGTGCTTAGTGGATGATTCATTTCAGCCCCCACCTAAGAAACACAATTTGATTTGCTCCACACAATGTTAAGAAATGGATGACAGTACTGGATAGGGCAAAGGCTATGGGCTTTGAAAATAGTAATAGCATTGAGAATTTGACCTCCATGACCAGCCAGGCCCCGAGCCAACCTTCTTCAGTACAGATAATCAACAATTCTCCAAAAGAAGGACAAATCGAACTCAGGCAATTACTACCACATCATTCCACGCTTGATCATGAGCAAAGTGATGGAAGGTGTCTTTGAGATTGCCATCCAATTGCAATAACCGATTCACTGATACCCAGCTTGGGCTCTGTTCACTCAGAGAGCTGGCTCTGAGGGAGCTGGATCAGTGTCAAGGACTTTCCATTTGTAAATAAAGGGTGACTTGTTGAAGGGATACCAGCCTCTGTGAGGTTATTTCAGTGTTGAATGGGTGGCACAGTGACAAGTGGTTAGCATTGCTGCCTCACAGTACCAGAGACTCAGGTTCAATTCCAGCCTTGGGTGCCTGTCTGTGTGTAGATGCGCAGATTAGGTGGACTGTCTGTGTGTAGATGTGCAAGTTAGTTGGATTGGCTATACTAAATTGCCCATAGTGCCTGGGGGGGGGGGGGTGTTCTTTGGAGGATTGGTGTGGACTTGATGGGCCAAATGGCCTGTTTCCACACTGTAGGGATTCTATAACTATAACTGTTGTTGAAACTGTACTCATCCAGGCAAGTAGAGAGAATTACATCATTCTTCTATCTTATACTTGTAGATAGTGGGCAGGTATTGAAGTGATAGGAGTTGAGTTACTTGTCTCAGGATTCCCAAACTTTGACCTAGTTTTGTAGCCAGAGTATTCTTATGGTTAATCTGGTTCAGTTTGTGGTCAATGATAAACCTCACGATGTAGATGGTGGGGATTTGGTAACGGTAATGTCATTCAATGTCAAGAAGCTTGGGTAGTGTTAGAGTCAACTCCCAACCTCATTACAGCCGTGTTCCAAATATGGAATGAAGAGCTGAACATAAGAAGGGTAGTGAGGGTGACTGCCCTTGATATCAAGGCAGCATTTGACCAAGTGTCACATTAAGCAGCCCTAGAAAAACTGGAGTCAATGAAAATTGTGGAGAAAATTCTCTGCTGGTTGGAGGAAGATATTTGTGTTTGATAGCAATCAGTCATTTCAACCGCAGAATATCACTGTGGAAGTCCATCAGTGCAGTATCCTTAGCCCAACCATCTTCTACTGCTTCCTTAATGACCTTTATTCCATCATAACATCTGAGCTGGGGATGTTCATTTATGGTGACACAATATTGAGTACCATTCACAGTTCCTCAGATACTAAACCAGTCCACATCCACATGCAACAAGACCTACACACATCCAGGTGTGAGCCACTAGTGGCAAGTAAAATTCCCATTACACAAATAATAGGCAATATCCATTTTCAAAAGGAGAGAATGCAACCATTGCTTCTTGACATTGCATGACATTACCATTACTGAATCCCCACTATCTACATTCTGGGGTTATCATTAACCAGAAACTGAACCGGACCAACCATATGAATATTCTTCCTACAATACCAGGTTAAAGGTTGGGAATCCTGAGATAAGTAACTCAACTCCTATCCCTTCAATGCCTGTCCATCATCCACAAGGTATGAGAAGAGAATAACGTAATACTCTCTACTTGCCTGGATGAGCACAATTTCAACAACATTTAAGTTCAACACTGAAATAACTCCACAGAGGCTGGTATCCTACCACCAAGTCACCCTTTATTTACAAATGGAGAGTCCTTGACACTGATCTTGCTCCCTCAGAGGCAGCTCTCCGAGTGAACAGAATCTCTGACATTCCTATTTATATGTATCAGCTGGAGCTCCCTGATTGGACCCAGATTAACAACCCCAATCAAGGAACTCATATTCCATGAGGTCCACCTGGTTAGCCATGTTAGAATCACTACAAATACTATGCAGGTAAAAGTAACCTCCTTAACTGGCACACTATCTGACAGTTTCAACATTTAGTCCATTCACCACCAATGTACAATGGCAGAAGTGTGTACCAATTACAAGAGGCACTGCAACAATTTGTATACAATCACTCCATGCCCACAACCATTCTCACCTAGAAGGGTAAAGGCAGCACATACATGGGAACACTGCCATCTGAAAATTACCCTCCAAGCCGCACACCATTCTGACTTGGAACGATATCGCTATTCCTTCACCATTGGTGGGTCAAAATCCTGGAGCTCCTTTCCCTGACAACACTATGGGTGTATCTACAGCACATGGACTGAGAGATTCAAGAAGACAGATCACTGCCATCTTCCCAAGGCCAATTAGGGATGTGTAATAAATGCTGACCTCGCCAATGATACTAACAACGTGATTTAATGAAAATAATAACTAGACAGATCAATTTGAGTTATTTTCCCAATGTAGGTGAATGAATGGGCAAATAGTTTCTAAGATTCAATAAGAGACTAAGTACATGTTTCAATTCAGAGAATGTGTTTTATTCAACTTGTTACTGGTTTATAGCTACTAACAGTACAAAATGTAAATTAACTTTGCCAAGTTAGCTATCATAAGAAAGATTGCAGAAGGTGTGGGTTCAAATTCTTACACAAGAAATAGAATCTATTATTCTGTGGTGTTGAGGGCAATTTTAAGACTTTCAACACTCAAATTGATGTATACTCTGGGAAGGCAAGTGGAAATTTTGTTTCTATCTTCCAGCATTGTACTGTTTTTCAACTTAATAATACATCCGATGTTATATTTTCTGCTCTAGTTCTGATTGTACAATATCCCAGTGAAATAAGTAAAGTCCTGGTAGACCATTTGAAGTTGATGCATAATTCTTAAACCAGAAAAAAGGTAATCCTTTAATCGCCAATCCCAAGCTGATTGTGGATACTTCAGACTTAAGTTGTTAAAAGTAAAGTCTGTGGCACTCAATAGGAAAGACTGGCAGAAGCATTCAAATTGTGAGACTATACAAGATTTATGTGAGGTATAATTTGCCATGCCAACATGTGAGAAGAGAGCGGCTTTAAATGGCTGAAATAAATCCTTATACAGACAGAGTAGGTCACCATGAGGAGACAGAATCACCAAAGCATTACGGTCAATGGAAGAATCCTTGAATTCCAGCTTTTCTGTAGAAGGCGTGGATAAACTAGCACTGAAGTAGGTGATATATCAGCTTGCTGATATTTTATAATACTTGCTGGTGATTTAAAATCTGTGAATCTTTCTTAGACTCCCATCAAATCTGCACTATTAAAAGCTCCTGCAGTCTGTCTTCTATCTAAGAAGTCAGGCTGAGGGAATCAAAAGTCTGAGGAAAACTGTGCCTTTTCTGACATGACAAACAACTTAGGATTGTCATAGAATTAAACTGTAATTTTAAAGAAGTAAATTAACAGTTGCTGTCTCCATGGATTTAAACCACCCAGAAAAGTAACCAGTGCTGATTTGAGATTCTCAGATGGTCAATTGAATCTGTGAGTTTTCTGGGCAGTCAGACAAATTCATAATGTTTTAATGGCTTTGTTTAGGATTCAAATTTAGTTATATATTCCAACCAATTAGGAAAGCTGGTTGAAGTCTGCTTTCTACCCTCAAAAAGTTGGAAATTGGTGCAGAGTGACTGCAGAGTGCAAAGCCATGTTACACTTGCCCCCAGGTTGTATGTGAATCATCGTCAGGGGTATCTGAAGGGTCTGACTGGTGAGATAGTGATGATTTGGAGTGGGTGGATTGCAGGCCCAAGGAAGCTGTAACTTTCCGTGAGCCTATTACAAATTTTCCATTTCTACCAGGCCTCACAATGGCATGATTTTCACTTACCTTTTAAGTCTTTATTCCCTTTGGCGGTTCCAATACAGATTCACCTGGCAGCAAAACTATAACAGTTTCTCTTTTCAAGCCTGAAAATGGCAGCTGGATTAGCATTGTTTTCCAAGGCCTATGCATGCTTTAAGTGGACTCATTGGTAATCTACATAGCTGACATCACCCTAGTTTTTTGCCTACTTGAACTTAGGGCCTTCTTAATCTAAAATAGCGGAGGAAAATCACATGGTGGTCAAACAAGAAGATGCTTGTATCCTAAACAAGATGTTGTTTATTATAAGTTAAGACATTAGTAAAATTTACATTGTTACAGAGACTATTGGGTGACCTAGGGTAACAGGTCTAGTCCCTCCAAAATTCTAAGATGTTCTGCCTTTTCCACTCAAGTCCTTTTGACATTGTCACATCGGACACAATTTAACACAAGTTTCAGCATTAATCCTTTCAGAACCATTACCTTGTAATGACACTGTCTGCAGCACCCTTCAGGTTATGAGCAAAGGCAATGGGCTTCTGAACTGTTAGATAATGAGTCACCCATCCACCCTCTACCAGGAAGGTAGGTTAAATCCCACCTTTTTACTTATTGCCTGGCGTGTATGTCAGTGCACACCGAGAAAGCCAGCATATTAGAAATAGTGGACAACTGTTGGTCTCCCAGCACACTGCGTGGAAATTACAATGTATAATTATGGCTGCTCTTTTTGAAAGTGAGAAAAAAAATGAAGATAAAGTTAGCGAGAGAGGACAAAACTCCACGTTAAAACAACAGGAAAAGGAAAACGGAACAGTTACAAAAATGGTACAGAGTTAAAGAGATAACAGAAAAAAGGGTGAACATTAGACAGGACTACAAGGAAGTGTGTATGAAAGAAAGAGAAAGAACTCTGGACTACTATAGCTGTGGTTGCTTTCGCTTGCAGTTCTTGCCTATGATTACACATGTGCAATCACCAGCATCTTTTATGACATTTTTAAAAATAAAAACGCAGTTCCCTGAGTTAATTGTCCTTGTTTGTGTATGTTCAGTCCTTCAAACAGATAATGTTCACTGTAACTGAATAACTCACTTTGGAAAATACTTGAACCTTGCTTAATTGCCCATCATCCATTCCATGTTGGTTACAGACAGGTGCAGCAGTGTAACATTTTAATTCCAATACGTGACTAGTTTTGTAAATAGCTGGGAAAACAAAATACCATGCTATTCCCACTGTAGTATTTTTGACTGAGGGAATGAAACTAGATTATTCTGCACAGAAGCAATTTTTACCGGCTTTTATAGGCTTTACAAATCACAAGCGTTGAAAATGATGTACAAAACGAGTTCAAAAACATCAGGGATTCAAAAGATGTATTAATACAATATTACTCTCATTTAATCTGCCTAGAAAATCTTGTCTGTTTCTTAACTCGCAGCAAAAGAGCAGCTTTATAGCTATAAGCCTCGAACGCATCCGCAGCCTTCTGTAGTATTCATATTTCTTGCTATCTGCTGATGATCTCTTACACAATAAAATTTACTGGCTCATCAAGGACACTTGTGTACCTCCATCTTTGCAGGTCCATATGTAACTTAAATGCAACCATGAAATTAATTTAAATTACTTTTCTGTTGCTTAAAAAATCTAAGTAGGACAAGTTAGGTTGTGAAATTTAAAATGAAACAACGTCCCTTTGATGAAAATAGAGGCTTAATAGAATCATATATATGATTCGTGCTTGTTTAAGAGAAGAATACGCGTTTAACATTGTGGTGTTAATCATTCTAAGTCAGAGGAAGTCTTTGCAATAGCCTTGAATATTAAAACCCATGACTAGATATCACATGTATTAGAACATAGAACAGTACAGGCCCTTCGGCCCACGATGTTGTGCTGAACTTTTACCCTAAACCTAAGGTCTATCTAATCTCCACCGCTACCTTATACAATCAATAGAACATAGAACTGGAAGTCCCACTGAGATATTATTAATTATAATTTGAAATATAAGTGAGCAATGATGCTTTGACCTTGTGTAAGAAATGTACAGGCATAAATTAATGTTATGTAAAAATCCTGATCAGAATTATTAATAATAAATAATATAATTGAAATAATGTTAGGAAGAGGTTATCGAATCCCTCTGATTATTAAAATCGAAACACAACCCCCCAATCTGTTATGACAGGTATAGAGGTCCCCTTCTAATAACTCAACCCAAAACATCCAGAGAAACTACCTCACCTCACCTTATCAGTTAAACTGTTACGGAGAAGGGATAGTTAACTGATATTCACTTTATAAGTAACAAATAACAACTTATTTATTTAACGCTAACAGTGAAAAAAATAACAGAATTACTAACAAACCACACAATTCCCCCTTAACTACCAACTATTCCCTAACTGAACTAAATTCTATTGGTATGCTACTCCAGTAAACACAATTCCCACTTATATAAACCCAAGTATTAAGAAAAGAAATTAAAACATAGTCTCCCAAAATCTACATGCCTTTCTTCCGCTGATCCGGCTGTTAGGGATGTTTTCTCTGTGAAGTCTTCTGTGAGGACTCTTAGCTAGAAGTGTTGTGGTACCTTTTATGGATAGATGGTGCTTTCTTACAGAATTTAGCAATTTCTTATGAGAGCTAGATGCTTATTTCTCAGATGGCAGTTTGCTCTCACACCGATTTTCAAAAAATACCCTCTCCTTATATACCTTGGATGACATATCAATTTTCTCTCAAGCTCCGAGGGTGTCAAAACCATAAGATTTAAATTCAATTGGCTGTCAATCGCTAAGTGCTTGGTTTTAAATTAATTGGCTGATTCCAGCTAGTTTCCAAAACATCAAAACAAGCCTAAGGTTTCCAAACACACAGCCAATTGATACATGTTTCAGTTTTAGAACTGGTTATACATCTTCAGCTATATATAGATACATTTTTTTCTGTATAGATCTCTAAGCTTAGAAAAGCACTTTACCTCTTAAGGGAGCCACGCACTCTTCTCCCTTATCCTTTTTCTACAAACAAATTCTATCTTCCTGCCTTCCAATTCATGATTACTCTACACAACTTCATAACAGTAATATGAGCATTTTTGTTAGTATGAAAGATTCTAATAATAGTTAATGAAATGTGTGAGCTCATGTGAGGATATACACCAGACGATTTAAGGCAGTTGTTGTTTGACAAAAAAAGAAGAGAACCTTACCTCAGTTGGTGAGTCAGCAGAATATTTGGTGGTCTTACAGTGTCTAAGGATTTAACAAGCAGTGTTGAAGAGAGGTGGTCCTTACTAGTGAACTTCTCACCAAACTTGATAATCAGCTGCAAACTATTGACTCAGGAATGCATGGGAAATTGTAAAGTGAAGTGGAAGGGAGCAGGAAGATCTGCCTGAGATGGAGCAGACTGACAGGGTCTGAGTTAGAGTGAATAATACATTCTGAGTTGCAGCTTATTCCCTGTGGCAGACAGACAAAATAGTGATTCCGTATTGGGTTTACAGTCTCTGGCAAGACCAAGACAGTGTCTAAAAACTGCAACAACATAGAGAACCTGAAGTGGGCATCAATGAAAAGTTGGAGTCTGATGAGCAGCCTATAGACTTAAAGATGGGAAGAAGGATTGTCTATGAGGGACAGCGTGGATTTTGTCATTGGAAAGGGTTGGGTTAACCCCAAAATTGGAGAGGAAATTAATTCAACAAATATTGGATGATGAAACAAGAGTAGGAATATTTGAAGAAAGACGTTAGCATGGTCAAAATATCCCTGGTCTAGTGATCCAGGTAACTCTGGTTAATGCTCTTGTTCAGATCTCACTGTGGAAGTTTATGGAATTAAATTATATTGAGTAAATCTGGAATATAAAGACGAGTCTCAGTAATGGTGGCCATGAAACACTTATTGATGTTATAATAATGTATCTGGTTCCCTAAAGCCTATTATGGAAGGAAATATATCATCCTTACTGGCGTGGTCATGAGATACCCACATCACATGAAAGAGTAAAAGAAGAGGCAGCAACATTAAACTAAGGACCTCAGGTTAGAGTGGGAAATGGAGGGATAAAAAAGCTAAGAACTGACCGACATTGAAGCAGAGAAGAGTGGAAAAGAGAATTATTATGATACTGATAACATTCTATGTGGAGTACAGTCTGTGTTGCTGGTAACTGAGTTAGAGGGACAGCAGGATGCCATTTTGTTATTACTCAGTCAGTACAGAGTCTTGAGTATTAGTTGAATTTCCACTTTCCCCCCCTAATTTAAAGTTTGTATATATCAATGTCAGCAAATCATTTGTCCCTGAAGTAGTTTGTAGCTGTTTACCTGATGTGTGCAGCAGTGAGCAACACCTTCTTGTCTCACTGGTTTGGGAGCCTAGTTTGGGGCCAGAAATGCAGCAAAAGATGAAGGTGTTGAAGTGAGGGATTAAGGCCTGGTGCAGCTAAAGTATGGGGCTATTCTTTACACTACTGCAAAGATGAAAGAGTGTAGAGCTGAAGCACTGGGAATCAATCTTGGCTGAAACAGAGATGGATATCTGAAAATTGCTACAATATAAGGTGATGGAAAAGCAGTATAGAATGAAAGGGGAACTGGAAGAAGTGATGAGATGAGGGGAAACTGTCAACTCACAGTTTGAGTTTTACTCCAACAATTTGATTGATCTGTGATGTTTGATAATTAAAGAAGGATTAAACTTAGCTACTATATTGTCCCCAGCCTCCCACACATCACTTTTTATACGGTGCAGACATTTCATGGGGAGATGAGTGAAAGGCTGTGCCCTCCTTTGGGGGAAGTAATGGCCTAATGGTATTATCACTAGACTACTAATTCAGAGACCTAGGTAATGTTCCAGAGACCCGAGTTCAAATCTCTCCACAACAGACGGTGGAATTTGAATTCAATAAAAATCTGGAAGTAAAAGTCTAAATAATAGCCACAAGTCATTGTCAGAAAGACCCAACTAGTTCACTAATGTCTTTTAGGGAAGGAAACTGCCATCGTTACCAGGTCTGGACTATATGTGACTCAAGACCCACAGCAATGCCATTGACTCTTAACTGCCCTTTGCGTAATTAGTGATAGGCAATAAATGCTGCCCAGCCAGCGACACCCTCATTCCATGAATGAATGAAAAAAAAA
>NC_063354.1:23550660-23566366 GCF_021869965.1 Rhincodon typus | reverse complement strand
CTGCTCCTCTGATGCTGCTTGGCCTGCTGTGTTCATCCAGCTCGACACCTTGTTGTCTCAGATTCTCGAGCATCTGCAGTTCCTACAATCTCTAAAATCACACAAATTTGTTTTAATGAAGCGAAAGAAAGCTTACATTTATATGGCATCTTTTATTACCTCAGAATACACCAAAGTGCTTTCCAACAAATTAGGTAATTTTTGAAGTGTATTCAGTTTCTCAACATGGGTAACACAGCAGCCAGTTTACGCACAGACTGCAAGGTGATAATTATCAGATAATCGTCTTCAATGATGCTGCTTCACGGATAATTATTGGTCAGGGCATCAATAAGACACTGAGATTGTACGTGGCGACATTGTTAATAAGTTAAGCTTTAGTGTAGTATCCCAAAAGACTACTAAATACATAATTCATGAGCCTTTGTTTAATTGATAAACATCTCACACCCATTATGTCAGAAGGTTTCCGGTTTTAGGAATGTTAAAAATATTGTCTGGGAAAGGATCTCACTTCAGGCTGTGAATTCAAAGTGGTAAAATTTTACACAGATACATGAAGGCAGTCAGATCCTGAGAAGCTAGTGAACTCCTTGAGGTACATCAAAACAGAAATCTAAAGGGGCATTCAGCCCCAACAAAGACTGCACAAAGGTTAACATCTCAAAACGTAAGTCAAACATCCCACCAATTATGGCATGATGGCTCAGTGGTTCACACTGCTGCTTCACAGTGCCAGGGGCCCGGATCCAGCCACGGGTAACAGTCTGTGTGGAGTTTGCACATTGTCCCCGTGTTTACATGGGTTTCGTCTGGGTGCCTCGGTTTCCCCCCTCAGTCCAAAGATGTGCAGGTTAGGTGAATTGGCCATGCTAAATTGCCTATGTCAAGGGATGTTCAGGCTATGTGGGTTAGCCATGGTAAAGGCATGGTTACAGGGATGGGGTAGGAGGTTGGGTCAGGAAGGGATGCTCTTTGGAGTGTTGGTGCGGACTCAATGGGCCAAATGACCTGCTTCCTCACTGTAGGGATGCTATAGTCATCATTTTATGTTAATGTAGGAAGACAAGTTGTACAGATTGATCCAAGTCCAATCAAAATTTTGCTTTGTGTATTCACCGACTATGAAATAAACCAATAGAGCATTTCCTGTTCGCTTATTGCCTTGTCAAATGTTTACCCCCCTAAAAAAGATCTGAATATCTGGTTCAGATTGTCCTTGGGTTATTTTACCAGCCAGATATGGATTATGTAGCATAGGCTGACAAATAGAAAAACACACAGACCACCATGGAAGCAATTATTACCACTAGGGCCAAGAAATGACCGAATACAAGGCTCAAAAACATTTAAAAGAAACCCTGAGTGAGCAATACTAGCTCCTGCACACTGACCTGTACCCATATCAGCACCTGAACAACAATGCCACGTCTGCCAAAGTCAGTCTAGTTCTCAATAAAAACTGAAAGAACTGTGGATACTGTAAATCAGGAACAAAAACAGAAGTTGCTAGAAGGGCTCAGCAGGTCTAGCAGCATCTGTGAAGAAAAATCAGAGTTAACGTTTCGGGCCGGGTGACTTCTCTTTTCGTTCAGTCTAGTTTTCACCCTTTATACCATTGGGTTCTTCTGAACTGCAATGGAGTAATGATTTGCTGGCCATTACCATGAGTAGGGATTCTGAAGACAAAGA
The DNA here is from genome assembly GCF_021869965.1 of Rhincodon typus. Taxonomy (NCBI): domain Eukaryota; kingdom Metazoa; phylum Chordata; class Chondrichthyes; order Orectolobiformes; family Rhincodontidae; genus Rhincodon; species Rhincodon typus. The sequence continues at coordinate 23,564,674 of NC_063354.1, read as the reverse complement.
TTTCTTACCCGATATATTAGACATTTTGATATGTTCTTTAATGTAAAAGATGGACAATACACAGTCCATCGCATTTGCCATGTTACGCATTTTATGTATGTGTGTATGCTGTCCAAAGAAGAAGCCCCACCCCGTGCAAATGAAGCATAACAGCTTTTCAGATTTGCAAATTAATTCTTGTTATGCCAGTTATTACATGGGAAATGGAAAATATGTGAACCAGATTAAATCTCTTTATAAATCTTTACTGTATACTTGCATCAGTTGGGGATTACTTACAGTGAATTAAAAGTAATGCTATTGCAGTATGTTGATGGGGCACCTGTGAAAATATATAAATAAATTTCACAAGAAATTGTACAATTGCCTCAATTGTTTCTTTGTAAGTAAGTAATGTTCTAAAGCACACTGTAGCTGTCAAAGTGCTCTCTCTCTCTCTCTCTCTATTTCCCTGACACTCCAGGCTGATTTAATGAACATGAGATGCATAAATAGGCACAGCCAGTCGATGTTGCAATAATGTAAGAAGAAGTTAATCTAAAACCATTTAATTCAGAATTTGTAGTTTGGAGGTTCCTATATAAAAGAAGAAACAAAATCTTTTGCTTAGCTGTTCTTGTTTTGTCGAAATTTTCTATCTGTGTGACAATACACTATGAATATAATTAGCACAGCTGCATAATTAAATCTTTTCATAAGCAATAATTGCTATAAAATTTTGAACATAAACACGAACAGGTGTTGTAATCGTCTGACTGTTTGTCTCTACGTCTCACAGCTGAAGTCTAGTTTATTAGGTTAAAAAGCTGCTAAAAATATTTCCGACATAAAACTTTACTCCAAAAGCTCTTTGTAAATGGCATGAGGGTTTTCAGCAGCCCCTCTGGAGGGCTATAGTACTAAGGTGAGCTCTCCTGTTACTCCCTCTTCACAGAAAAATCTCTCAACCTAGATTTTTTTGAAGCAATACTTTTCTCACCAGGCAATGCTTAAGGCAGGAGCAAATTACTGCAGATGCTGGATCTTCATCAGTCATCTAGACTCAAAACGTTAGCTTGCTTTCTCTCCATGGATGCTGCCTGACCTGCTGTGATCTCCTGCACGTTTTGTTTCCAATGCTTAAGGCAAAATGTTTAGCACAAGTCATGATCTTGAGTGGAATACTAAATAAAAACCGAAAGAACTGCAGATGCTGTAAATCAGGAACAAAAACGAAGTTGCTGGAAAAGCTCAGCAGGTCTGGCAGCATCTGGGAAGGAAAAAACAGATTTAACATTTCCGGTCGTCAGAACTGAAGAAGGGTCACTGGACCCGAAACATTAACTCTGTCTTTTCCTTCACAGATGCTGCCAGACCTGCTCAGCTTTTCCAGCAACTTTGTTTTTGTTCATGATCTTGAGTGGAGCAGACATCGTAGGTTCATCCCAGAGACAGTAGGAACTGTCGATGCTGGAGAATCTGAGATAACAAGGTGTACAGCTGGATGAACACAGCAGGTCAAGCAGTATCAGAGAAGCAGGAAAGCTGACGTTTTGGGTTTGGATTCTTCTTCAGAAAATCTGAAGAATTTTCTGAAGAAGGGTCCAGACCCGAAACGTCAGCTTTCCTGCTCCTCTGATGCAGCTTGGCCTGCTGTGTTCATCCAGCTCTACACCTTGTTATCATAGGTTCATCCCAGTCTGATTTTGATGAAGAAAGCATAAACTAGGTCATAGGCTCCTCACTTGTCTCTGTAAAGGCCTGAATATCTGTTCCAGGAGATTTTCACTGATGCCTTGAAAAGGCCAGACAAAATTTCAGGTGAGAACAACTGTCCTTGGGGCTGTAAGGATACAGATGTTACAGTGATTTGTGAATCTGGACAGTAGGCAGCCAAAGAAATCCATACCATTCTGCACATTAATCAAAGTTACCCTTAATCATTTAACATTGCAAACACCATTAGAACAGTTTTCAATAACACAAAGACAACATCAAGCAATAACCTTTCAACACAAAAATCTTCACAAAAGAGTGATGTGCTCCCAAGTATCCATTAAAATATTGGCCCCCTCAACAGAATTCTAGAATTGTCCCATTCCAAACTAAGGAATCCATTGGTTGCTCCTATCAGTGTCCAAATTTTTTCAAAGACTTTTTCATATTGAAGTTTCTTGTCCATCCCAATGTTTTCCAGTCATAGCATCTTTTAATTGGAATTGTTTAAGTTTATACAATTTGCTTGTATCAGTTGTTTTTGCCCATCACAATAATCACTACTCAGAGTCCTTTGTTTTAAATTTGAAATGCCAACAATTTACATTTACATTACACTAGGGAATTATTGATAATCCTTTAGACCAGTCATGGATACAACCTAGGTCCTCAAAACTGAATCTTGTGCAACTGTTTAAAATGTAAGCATTGATTTTGATTTTCTATCCTATCACTATTGTACCTTTGGATTCATGTTTGTGTTCTGACTCCTTTGTTCTGAGGTTGTTCCAGAGTCCACATCTTAAAATAAAGTAAACTAACTGATAATTGATATATGAACAATAAAAGGCACCAATTAATCCAAGGCCTTCTTTATATTATATGAATTATTGGCATTTTTGACTTGTTTTTGAAAACAAAACTGTTCTCCCAATACAATAATCCAGTTTATTGTGCAAATAAGAACAGTGAAAAATGTAAATAAGGAAGATATATTTTACTTTGCACAATATTAAAATTTTATTCAAAATGTTTTCATTGCAAATCTCTGCAGATGTGCAATTAATAAAAACATTATCGTATAAGAGTGCATTCGGTTCATGTCTTCCCATATGGATTGCACAGATGCCAGAAAGTTGCCTCTATCTCTCTGGAATGCTTAAGTACCAGCCAGAGGTGTCTCTCACAGAATCTTTCAGAAGGAGAGATCTCAGATTGAACATACAAGATCGCAGATTCCAGCCCTAGCAGGAAATGCTAGTGAGACACACTACTGCATTCCATTAGGTCAGAGTCCTGGATACCTTTGGATCCATTACGTGGCTTTACAAATCCCCTGATGTCAGATCTGCACTTAACCACGCTTCTACTAAATATGCAAGCTGCTCCTACAGTTGATTATAATATTTTTTACAGGTTAAGAAATTAGCACAATTTTATCCACACTCCCCAGATGGAGTGCCATCACAATGCCCTCAACAAGTACATGGGTGAAGCATCTGTATGATCGATGTCAATTAGGACAAGAAGTACAGGGCTACTACAGAGTATCTTGTTCCTTGTCTATTCCACCCAATTCTCTACCTACGTGTGAGAATTCCTAAGACCAATAAATGAATGGAAAGATTATACCACCCACTACCTATTTAAATATCTTTATGTATGTTGCATTTGCCTAAACAAACTCATCAATGGCTAGAACACATAAGTCTTTACTCTCTGTTCTACCATCCTATTCAAACCAGTATCTTCCCAAGCCAAACTTTTGTTCTATCATTGCTTATGCTACTTTAGTATAGACAACCTTCTCCAGTTTACATATTTATATTTGGAATTTCAACATATCATGGTTCAAGGAAACATTTAATGTTTGCACAACTTAACCATTTTTATTTGAATTAAATGCCTTTAAGAATGGACTTGATCTTGGATTGTAATCAATTGTCTTTAGTGACTTATAGTTAAAATTTGCCTCCATAAGTAAAAAGAGATAAAAATGTACATAAAGAGCAGACAGATGATAAGTTCTGATAGTCACTGCTCTCTTAACATGCTTTATAGTCAATTCACATAGGAACTTTAACACCAGCTTTTCTGGACTACAAAACTTTTAACAAAACTGGCTTTGTATTATGGTCACTACAGTCACAATTAGGAAGGCGTGATATATTGGATATTTTGATTGGGAATCAGCAAGACTACAGTTTAATTCCAATTTTGTCCTTGGTATGACCTTGTCAGGTATTTCAGGCTAGTACATTCATTTCCTCCTTCAACAAGTAAGAAGCATTTAAACAATAATGCTGACTGGAACAGTAGCCATCAATTCACCTGAGGTAAAAAAATCGCCTTTCTTATCTCCAGGATTGAATTGGAAGATGTTATCTCACTGTATCATTTGATTAATTACATTTTCCTTTCAGGGACTTCATGTTTTAAGTGAGCATATTTGTTGCTTCTGTGCTTGTTGTCAGTAATTGAGAAAGAAAAATTAATACAGCAGCAAATAAAATTCAGCCATTTAACTGAATCTAAACCAGGTTTTGATAACGTCAGAGAAAGCTTATATATATTATATGTGTGTGTGTGCGCGCGCGCACATGATTGTGTACAAATAGATACTCATACAAAGAATCTTCCTTCTTTTCATTTTAGCAATTATGCTACGAGTTTTTTGTAATGTTATAACTCCATCACACTGAAAAGTCTCAGCAAAATATTAATGATTTGGTGATTTTGAATGCCAAAACATAATTAAAATTTAAAGACATAAAAAATTGTGTAGAATTTTCCTTGAATCCTTAATTTTGCAATAGTCTTTCTTAAATTTAATCTCTTGATTCCATGTTATCTTCAGTGAGCTTTTGATAAAAGTTTCTGGTTTTGAATCAACTGTGAAATCTTTTTCACTGATTACTTTATTGTAGGCCAATTTCTTTATCGGAAGCACATTGACTCACTGGACTAGAATGTTAGAGAGTAAAGGAACTGAAAATGGAAAAATATAGAGCAGGAAGATTTTGCAGCCGAATAGCACTTTGTCCAAGAGATGAGGGCAACATTAGTGTTCTTTGAGGTATGATTAGCCGGAAATAGTATGGATGTCAACCTCAAAGGAAGACAGGATAAGGCTTAATTATAATATCCCTGTGTCAAATAGTCTGGCATACTTACAACACAAAACAAAAAGGGCATATATTTGATGTCCAGGAGATGACATAAGCATGCATCAAAGAGGGAAAGAAGAGTAGATAAGGACAAGATTTGAGGCTTCCAAAGCCATTTTCAATCAATTCACACAAAAAGCCACAGTATCTGATTTGCTTCACAAAAGTGAACTTTTGACATAAGTATGCACACACCTTCATTTGTTGAGAGGCTTGGATAATCACTTATGTCTTTAGTTCAGGACACAATGTAACTGCTTGAAGTTTATTTAAAATTCATTCATAGGATGTGAACATAGCTGGTAAGGCTAGCATTTATTGCCACTCACTAATTGTTCTTGGAAAGCCTTCATGAGCTGCTGCAAGTTTGCAAGCATTGCTAAAGTTGGATTTTCCCATTAACTTAACATTTACAAATAAAAATAGAAAATGTGAGAAATACTGACAAAGTCAGGTGAGTTTATACATTAAACAATTAACACTTCAGATTTGTGATCAGAACCTTAAAGGTAATATTGGTTCAGTTGTTTCTTTTTAACTGAACAGCTAAACCAATGTTGGATTTCTTAAATAGGTATAAATACTGCTGAAGTACAGCTTTTTGCCTGGGTTGCTATTTTCTGAATGGTGGTGGGTGTTAAAATTGGACCTCACAGTATACTTTATGTGGGTTGAAATGGCTCTGTCCTAAGAGGAATTCTGACTTAGTCACTCATTCTGAAGGTGGCATTTTTTTTAAATAGAGCGCAGCCATCAACCTGCTCTCTAAAACTTGACACCTATTGTGATTTATAAAAGAATGTGAAGTACTTCCGTTTATTATCATAAATATTTACTTTTTTCCTGTTTCGCTTTGTATATAATTGGAGCCCTTGCTGAAATGTATGTTCTTTTGTTATGTAGCCAAAGAGAAAAACATAAGGCTTCAAAAAAAATTGCATTTTTTTTTACAAAAGTATCTGAAAATTATGTTACTTTTATCTGCACAGTTCCACTGTGAGGCACGGTTCCTGTTGAAGAATGATGCAATTTGATATCACAATCTTACATCTTGCGGATTGGAATTTCAGTGAAATGCCATCTTTCTTGATGACTGTTTCCATCAAAAGTCATTTTACCGGTCATTTCATAATCCTCTGGACTCAATGTTGAATTCAACAATTTTAGGTTATAATCTCTGTTCTTATTTTGTTTCTCTTTGATGATGTTTTCTTTTTTCTTATTTCTCTCTCTTTCCCAATTTGTTTTGCAACTGTATATAATTCTGCAATTTTCACGACCTCTGGGTGAATAAATTGTCTCTTGTACTACTCATAGAGTAATACAGCACAGAAAAGGCCCTTCAGCCCATTGAGTCTGTGCTAACTTACTCACACTAATCCCATTTTCCAGCACTTGGCCCATAGCCTTGAGTGTTACGACATTTCAAATGTTCATGCACGTACACTTTAAAGATTGTGAGGTTTCTCACATCAACTTCCAACCCAGCAGTGCATTCCAGATGCCGCTTTGGGTGAAAAATGTTTTCCTCAAAGTCCCTCTCAACCATTCACCTTAAAATTATGCCCCTTTGTTATTGACCCTTCCACTAAAAGGAACAGCTGCTTCATATCCAGCCTGTCAATTCTCCTCATAATCTTATACACCTCAATCTGGTTTCCCCTCAGTCTTTTCTACATGAATTGCAGAAAAGTGATATGCTGGTACAGCAGGTAATAATGAAGGCAAATATAATTTTGGTATTTGTTTCTAAAGGAGGACAGTATAAAAGTAGGCATTGGTAAGACAGCATCGGGAGTATTACATACAGTTTTGGTCCCTTTACTTGAGGAAGGTTGTAGTTGCATTGGAGACCATTTAGAGGAATTTCATTGAGGGGATTGTCTTATGAAGACAGATTGAGCAATTTAGACCTATACTCTCTAGAGTTTAGAAGAATGAGAGGAGGTCTAATTGAGATATACAAGATGCTAAAGGGCATTGACAAAGTAGATTTAGAGAGGATGTTTCCTCTTGTGGGGAAGCCTAGAACAACAGGTCTTAGTATAAAGATAAAGATAGGAGATATAAAACAGAGATGAGGAGAAATTACTTCTTTCAAAAGGTCATGAATCTGTGGAATTCAATAACTCCAAAGTGCAGTGGATGCTGCAACATATGAGGAAATTCGAGGAGATAGATAGATTTTTAGTTAGCTATTGGGTTGAAACGTTATGTGGAGTGGGCAGGAAAGTGGAGTTGAGCCTAAGATGAGATCAGACCGTGTTGGAATGGCAAAGCAGGCTCAAGAGGCTGAATTGCTTGCTCCTGCCCCGAGTTCTTAAGTCTGATGTACAGTTTCCTTTTTTAAGGAAAAATATAAATGCATTGGAAGCAGTTTCAGAAAAGTTTCAGAAATACAATAGCAGGAATGGGCGTATTGTCTAATGAGAACATGTTGAACAGGCTAGGTATGTATTAACTGGAGTTTGAAAGAGTATTGTGTGACTTGATTGAAATTTCTGAGGGGTCTTGGAAAGTTGATGTGGAGAGGGTGTTTCCTGCCACAGAAGAATCTAGAACCAGGGGTCACTGTTTAGAATTAAAGGGGTGCTCTTTAAGACAAACTTGGGGAGAAATTGTACCCCATAGAGGGTCATATGTCTTTGAAAGTCTTTTCTTCAACAGATGATTGCGGTAGAGTCTTTGAATATCTTTGTCATTGGGAAGTAGATTCTTGATAAGTAGATAGGTGAAAGGTTATTAGAGGAACGTAAGCCTTGATCTTACTGAATTGGCTCGATGGGCCAATTTGCCCACAGTGGCTCTTAATTCAGATGTTGTATGGTCCTAAGGTGTTAAATGTTTCCAGCAGTCTTTCCTTTTATTTCAAAGTCACCTAAACTGTTGATAAAAAGCTGTCTGGAGAATTGATTCAGAATGATCTATTAAGGAATGCCATTTACAACTCTTATCAGTTGATCTGACATGAAATCAGTGTACAAACTTGCTGATTAAACAAACCAAATGTTCCAATCTGATTCCACAATAACCATGCCTGTGGGAAGCTAGGCACCCAATATTTCTCATTTCACACTTAATTAATTTTAACAAAGGAAAAAACATGTCAGTTAAATATAGTATTCTATACTTTTTGCCCAGCAATTGAAGTTTCTTTGCACAGGATTTGAACACAATTGCATTGTGGAAACTACACCAGTGGGCAGTTAAAGTTACACAAATTATTTTTCCACCAGGTAGTTGTCAGGTACTCAGTTTTCCATATTTTTACCTAAACTAAATAGGCAACAACCTTACCCCCTGAAAGCAGACATGGCTTTTATTTAGCTGATGGTCTGAATGGTGTCGCTGTTGTAAATTTACTTTCAGGGAAATACAGGCTGAAGATGAGCTGGAAATAACAGAGCTGCTCTGGAACCCACAACGACACCTTGTCTTGACACTTACCTCGTACCAGATGTGCAATTTCACACTGAATTCTGCCCTTTCCCAGTGTGAAATCAGCTGGCAGGGTTTTAATGAGGTACGGAAGTTCTAAATTATCTGGAACCTTGAGTAAGTTTTGAGTTCACATCATTATGCACCCACCAAAATCTCGCTCTGAGTTAAAATCATTGGGCAGAATTCTTCTGTCCCTGGTGTGGAGTGAGCAATGAAAAGAAATGTGGGAAAGTATAGAGAGAATTAAAAAAAAGCGGGCTGTATCTCACCAGATATCGATAAAGTGCCATTCAGTGTGGAACCATCACATTACTGGAAATCCTTCAAATGCTTTAAATTTTCATTTAGCAACAGTGAAAGCTAACAAAAACAAACAGAAGTTGCATTTGCTTGTGGGAACAGAGAGCTCTCCTTTCGAACAGTAACAAGCATAAAACCAATGAATGATCAAGGCCCCCAGCTTTCGTCTACTGAAATTGGATGTCAATTGAGTCCTGTCTGGCTTTTTGTGCTTGACTCCACTCCTCCACTCTATCATACAGAAGGTGCTGTTCCTTCTGCTCAATGTTCTCATCTTCCTCTTTGGAAGGCTGCTCACAATCTCCCAACTCTTCGGACTCCTTTCCATCCCCTATGTCTGCTCAAGTTGGGCAGAGCACAGCATGCTAGGATTATGCAGCACACTCTGTCTGGACTGTGCTGTGATGTGCCCCACAGATCAATCTAAGCGGCAGAACCTCATCGTCAGCAGGTCTATGGACTGCTCTACCGTAGTCATTGGCGAAAGAATGGGTGGCATTGTATTTACATCCCATCACAGTAAATGGGTGGTGTATTGGAGTCATCAGCAATAGCTGCAGAAGGTAACCTTTGTCTCCCAATAAACATCCTGGTAAGGCATCCAGCCCTTGAAAAAGAGCAGGAAGATGAGAATTCTCAAGGATATAGGCATCATGTCAGCTCCCAGGGTACCTGGCGCAGACTTCAATGTTGTGGTACCGATGACCACAAGTGATTTATATATTGATGGAATGGCAGCCTTTCCTATTGATGAACTGAGCTGCATGATGATCTAGCCCTCTCAACACAATGTACATGTAGTCTATTGTGCCTTTCACCTGGAGAAAACCAGCTATGTTTGCTGCACTGTGGCACCAACCTTGTCACAGGCAAACAGAATTAAAAGGTGTGACCTGTCACAAATCTCACTGGTAACAGCCTTAATGCATTTATGTGATAAGACTTAAGAGATCCCACAGAGGCCCCCCATTGCTTCTTGAAAGGGCCCAGTTGCATAAAGCTTTAGTGCAGTTGTCACCTTAATGACCACCTATCCCTCCAGGTAACAGGTCATGTAGTTGGCATAATTCTATGACAATGTTCTGGGACCTTCTCTGATTGAGGTGACAATGCACATTGCTTATCCTGAGGAAATAGCATTAAGGACAATTGACTTTGGGCCTCCTGTATATCCTGGCGGGAACTTCAGCTGTAACTTCTTCATGTGGAGGCTGTTTGGCAGCCAATGGAGGTCGGTGCTGGTCCTGGACTTGTTGGCACATCTGTTCTTCCTCCATTTCTCTGCACCTTCCCTGCATTACAGCAAGAGTGACAATAACCCTTACTGTGGTTAGATCTATAATTACACTATGTGGGGAATATCAGAAACTGAACATGTCCTTAGTAATGTGAGCAATCAGCATTTACATCATTCACAAATGATCAACTTGAATAGATGGCCCGACTAATGAGTGACCAGAGCCCTGACTGACTTACCATGAGTCCTAAGTGCAGTTGCATTGACTGAGGCCCAAACCGGGCTGTTGTGATAAGGACCCGCTGTCTCTTGACACCCCAAGAGCCCAACAGACTGTGTTCAAGCCTCTAGACTGAGTCAAATAATATCTTTGACTTACTGTACTGAGGTTCCCTGACTGATGGTACCCCCTTGGTTTTACTGAAGAATATTCTGCTTAGACTTTGAGACATGGCAATTTGGTTGAAGTCGATGCAGTATATTTACCACATAAGCTGCTGGCATATGGTGTATGTGTGAGATTGATATACCGCGGTGCCATCCATTAACAAATCCACCTGCTTGACTGACAATTGCTGAAAATTACGAAAAGCTGCCTGGCTTGGTGCCGATGTTAAGCAGTCAATCAAGACAGAGGCACTTTAAATCTATAAGCTCTGGCTAAGGGGGCAAAGCACAGAAAGCCGAGGCAAGATAGGGTAAGGCATGACAGAGTAACTGTGAGCATTGAAGTAAGCACAAAGTATGTGAGCATTAGACAGAGTAACTGTGAACATTGAAGTAGGCACAAAGTAAATGAGCATTGGACAGAGTAACTATGAGCATTGAAGTAGGCACAAAGTATGTGAGCATTAGACAGAGTAACTGAGCATTGAAGTAGGCACAAAGTAAGTGAGCATTCGACAGAGTAACTGTGAGCATTGACGTAGGCACAAAGTAAGTGAGCACTAAGAGACTGAGTGAGCAGCAGCCTGCTACAACTATTAATAAAAGAGTTTCTCCTCATAATTTAAAAGGCAACTTCAGAACCGTACCATTGAGTGGCGACTACCTTATTTCTATGCAGTGCATCTCTTTAAAGTCCAACTGCTTTATTAATATGTCACTTCTAATTCACCTCTCCTACTCAGAAAAATTAGATGGAACGGATCCCGGATGTGTAAATCAGAGTGGGTACCTTGCAGCTACAATTCACCAGATGCTTGTCCTGGCCATCATACAAGTCGACATTGGCAAACGACCAGTCTCACCACATCAGTGTACATGCTCACAAACCAACTCTCACAGCACTTCAGGCCCTCAACACTTATATTTGGAGCACAGAGGCACCTACAACCTGTATGTTTCTGTCAGGTTATTTTCTATGCATGGATGTTTCATACATTGACACTGGATACGTCTTATGGCTCTCAGCTTATTTTCTCAATGCTCCCTCACTTTGTACATACTTTGAGGCTGCCAGTCTCTGTATCACATTCTTTGTGGAGACTCACTGACTTCAGCACTGGCTTATAGGCTGCCACTCTTTGTCAACTGTTTTTTTTTCAGTTCGGTGGGAGAGTCAGGCAGCTTGTCATGGTGGGTGGAAATGTTGCTATGTAGCATTGTGCAATGTCAACATCAGGCATAAAGCATGTTCTAGCAGTTTGCACAGCAAACATATTACATGTGCTTCAAACAACTGGCCATCTGTGAAAGTCAAAGGCTAACTGTCCTTGGTGGAGTGAAGGAGTTTATGGACATTTAGAGATCCCGCCACAACACGTCAAGGGGCTCATCCAATTCCAGTCCATGGGGTTAGCTATGGTTAGTCAGGCACTTGATCTTACCAGAGTCCAAGGGTATGTGTCTTTGCTGGGCAGGGGTTGGGGCAAAATAGGTTCCTGCAACTCAAATGCAACCAGTCCAAGAATTGCAGATAGGTCAGAGCAGGAGCCAGTCACGTGGTAATAAAATCAGTAGAATGGCAGTCCACACAGCCAGGCTCATGTTTTAGGAACATGAGTTCACAGCTGACTGTGGTAGATGGTAACATTTGAATTCAATAAATAAAACTAGAATAAAAAGCCAGCTATATGGTGACCATGTAACCATTATCATAAAATTTCAATCAGTTCACAAATGCCATCTCGAGAAGGAAAACTGATATCCTTACCCAGTCTTGCTTAAATGTGACTCCAAACCTGCAGTGATGTGGTTGATTCTTAACTGACCTCTGGGCATGAATAAATGCCCAGCCTTGCCAGAAACACTCACATCCCATGAATGAGCCATCCATAAGCCTTGGTTACATATGTGTGCAGTGGCAGAGTTCAAGTGAATGGTAGACCCTGCAGAGAGCAAATAGTAGTGTCTACCTTTGGAGGCAACAGAATATTAGTGACTTTCTTCATGCACATTTGGGCATCCCTGTTCACCCAAGGATACTGCATTGATTTGGGCTGCAGTTTGTATGCAGGCTGCTGGGTCTGCTGATTAGAAGCAAGGAGTGAGCTTTCCTTTCCTCTGGACTGTACCCTGAATGTAGAGTCATGAGCACAACAGTGTGAGGGACCATTCCTGATTTGTAGCATCTGAAGGGGTGTGTAGCAGGGTTTTGACTATGGCACTAGCAGCATGAATGCCAAAAGGTCCAGGCAGCAGTGAACATTTCTTCCTCTCTGGCTGCAAATTTGCCCCAGAAAGGCGCCTAAGAGTCTGGTTAGATCAGCGATGAGGGGAGGAATGGACAATTGTGCGAAAAAAGGTTGCTTGTCACATGGGCAGACTGGGCGCCATGAATCTCAGTAGGCAAACGAGAAATGGAAAAGTTCTACTCATAGTTCAATTAGAAAATGGACTTCTGAAGGATGACAATTAACTACAACAGATTATTTGCAACCAAACGTAAGATAAAGCTTTCGAAAGCTCTTTCCTCTCCTTACAATTCTGTAATTCTACTCCTAAACTAAACTAATCAGTGAATTTTCTTTCTTACAGTGCTGCTGGGAAAGTCAAATAATGTGTACTAGGAGAGAGAAAATCACCGCTGTCCAAAGTCAAAATAGCAGCCACTAATCACAGCATTCAGTGAATGACAGAATACAAAGATGTCTTTGTTTGAGGACTGTTTAGTTGTAGCATCACAGGTTTGTAGACTGCTGACCAGAGTCAAATGTCAAAAAATAGATATCACTTAGTTATTTGCCAACCAGTCTACCTTCACAGAATAAAATCTAAAAAAAAATGACATTCCACTTCTGGACATTTGGCATCAGACTAATCAAAAGAATAATAAAAAATACAAAAATGAATTATCTAAAAAGAAACTGGTGTGAATGCCAGAAACAGGAGTAATTCTGTGTTCGAGCAGTACACCTTTAGACATTATATAAACTCCACCTGAAGTGTAGTTTGTAATGAGTTGGTGCCTATCCACCTAGTCCAACTATTATTTGAAAATCTTGCTGACCTGAGACAGATCATATCCAAGAATGGAACGTTGAACCATTTCTTTCATCGTATGTTTTAATGAGCATTGACTGTTGAAGTACAGCTGGTAACTTCCTCTTATTTAGCCAACAAACCATTCTACCATTAGAGTGGGAGAAAAAGAAAACATTGATTTATCAATCTGTGGAGAATTAGATAATAAGATACAAATCAATAAAGGTTCTTCTAAAAGTCAGGAATTAGTCTGTTCTCAGGGGAGCTGGTAAAATTTGTTAGAAGGGATTACAGGCAAAGGGATTTTATACTTTGAGCAGTAAGAAGGTTTGAACTGTCAGATGAAAGATAGTGGTTGCTTGATTCATCTGACCTCCCTTGCAATGCTTCATGACAGCTGATGCACAACTTCACTATGCACCATGCGGTCTGTGGTGGTAGGATTGTCAAATGAAGCCAGACTCATGAAAGGACAATTCCCATACAACGCAGTCAATCCTGATAGTATCTGTATTGTAGCAATACGTATACTGGTGTAACCTTAATACTCAACTCTATAAAACAGGAGACAGAAACATTGTGAAATAAACCTTGAAAACATTTTTCTTCGAGCCTCCTGATACTTTTTCTCATTGATTTTATTTAAAACTCGTGATATTTTAGTGGCATTAAGACCTGTAGTTGAGTTGTAGTTTAGTGACCTGTTTGCTGGAAGAGAAAGATGTAGAGCTGGATGAACACAGCAGGC
>NC_063354.1:23530762-23550260 GCF_021869965.1 Rhincodon typus | reverse complement strand
TCTGATGCTGCTCGGCCTGCTGTGTTCATCCAGCTCTACACTTTGTTATCTCAGATTCTCCAGCATCTGCAGTTCCTACTATATCTGCTGGAAGAGAAACTCTGGTTTTTTTCTTCATTTCCGTTTAAGTCTCTCAGGCATTAGGTTTAACATTGGGGTCATTGGAAAGCAGAGTTTCCTTTATAAACAGCATATGTTATACAATAATGACACAAGCATCTAACTCCAAATATTGATGCCATGATGTAATTATGCAACAATAAAATATCCTTCTCAGGAAAATATGCAAACCACAGTATTCAAATAGTTTAAAGTTAAAAGCAAGCACATTTCAACCCATCCGTGCAATGAAAATTGGCTGAATTTTGAATTGATTACAACAAAAATGAGGAATATTTGTGACTGAATGAGTTACCAGGCTGCTACTCACCAGAGTTCAAATGAAATAAATTGTTAAAAATGTAGCTCCAGTCATTTGTGAATGTCACCTGAAGCCTGTGATTGGAAGATAGCTCTTAATGTGTTCCTTTGTGTCTGTTTTATGTATCATAAACTGCTTTTGGTTAGTACTGAAAGAAAACATAGCTGCTAAATGCACTGCCATTGTGGTTTCACAGAAATTTACAGTGTTCAAGGAGGGATACTTTGGATCAGATGACTTTCAGCAAGTTAACGTTAACCCTTGTGTCAGTATTATTGAGGTTAGAGTCATGTGATTCCTGAGTCCAAAATGACAGATGATTATTAATTGTGCATTTGTAAAGAATTCTGCAAAGACCTCTGATTTGAACTCAGATTCTGTGATGCAACTCATGACACAGAGGAGAGACTCCCTCTCACTGACAGAGAACAAATGCATTTAACTATTATCTATCAATGCCCTGACCATCTTGGTGCTGTCTAATTGAATTTCAATTACCAATATCTGGATTTATGATGTTATTTGTTTTGTTCATCCTTCCCAGTGTTATATATAAAACTGGGATTTAATTTCTGCTCTGACTGGCAGGATTTTGAAATGCTTGTGTGATACTGGGTCTTCCCTCCTATTCCCACTCCCCACATTCACTTGCTGTATTAAAAGAAAACATGCTGACAATGCACAACATCAATGAAAAGACATGGCAGGTCAATTTTTTGGGTTTAGATGCTCTTTTTGAGCTGTTTTTGGCTCTTATTTTCTTCCCATTCTTGAGATGTCCAAATTTAAAATCAGTGCAAAGACATCCTGTGACTTATCCTCGGAAGCCTTTGGCATCAGATCCTCTGTTAAACTGTCCAGCTCATTTAGTGAAGAGATATAAACATAGAAACATGGAAAACAGGAGCAGGAGTAGGCCATTCAGCCCTTCAAGCCTGCTCCGCCACTCATTATGATCATGGCTGATCATCCTGCTCAGAACCCTGTGCTCACTTTTACCCACACCCTTTGATCACTTTAGCCCGAAGAACTACATCTATCTTCTTCTTGAAAATATTCAGTGCTTTGACCTCAACTGTGGCAGAGAATGCCACAGGCTCACCAGTCTCTTAGTGAAGAAATTTTCCCTCATCTCAGTCCTAAAAGCTTTACCCCTTATCTTTAAACAATGGCCCCTGTTTCTGGATACTTCCATCATCAGGGAGTTTACCCTGTCTCGTTCTGTTACAATGTTATAGGCTTCTGTGAGATTCCGACTCATTCTTCCTAAACTCCAGTGAATATAGTCTTAATCAATCCAGTCTCTCTTCATATGTCAGTCCTGCTATCCCAGGAATCAGTCTGGTAAATCTTCATTGCACTCCCTCCATAGCCAGAACATTGCTCCTCAGAAAAAGAGACGAAAACCGCACACAATAATTCAGGTATAATTTCAAGAAGGCCCTGCACAATTGCAGCAAGACATCCCTCAAATCCTCTTGCTATGAAGGCCAACATGCTATTTGCTTTCTGCACTGCCTGCTGGACCTGCATGCTTACTTATAGCGACTGGTGCACAATAACACCCAGGTCTTGTTTACCTCCCCCTTTCCCAATCTACCACCATTCAGATAATAATCCGACTTCCTGTTTTGCTACCAAAGTAAATATTCTCATATTTATTCACATTATATTTCATCTGCCGTGCATTTGCTTGCTCACTTGACTTATCCAAATCACACTGAAGCATCTCTGCATCCTCCTCACAGCTCAACCTCCCAACCAGCTTTGTGTCATCTGCAAACTTGGAGATATTATATTTGCTTTCCTCATCTAAATCATTAAAATATATTGTGAATAGCTTGGGTCCATAAGCACTAAAATCAGTAGTATCCTACTGATTACTGGCTGCCACTCAGAAAATTACCTGTTTATACCTAATCTTTGTTTCCTGTCTGTCAGCCATTTCTCGATCCATGTCAGCACACTATCCCCAATCCCGTGTGTTTCAAATTTACATGCTACTCTCTCATGTGGGACCTAATTGAATGCCTTCTGAAAGTTCAAGTAAACCCCTCATCAACTCTATTAGTTACACCCTCGAAAAAAATCTGATCAATTTGTCAAGCATGATTTCCTTTTCATAAATCCGTGCTGATTCTGTCCAATCCTGTCACTGTTTCCAAGTAGTCTACTATTGAATGTTTTAGAATGGAGTCTAGCATTATCCCCACTACTGACATCAGGCTAACAGGTCTATAATTTCCTGCCTTCCATTTACCATCTTTTTTAAACAGTTGGGTTACACTAGCTAACCTTCAACCCATAGGAACTGTTCCAGAGTCCATAGAATCTTGAAAAGTGACCAACAATGCATCCACTATATGTGAGGCCACATCCTTAAATACTCTGAGATGTAGATTATTGGGCCCTAAAGATTTGCCCATCTTTATTCACGTCAATTTATCAAATATCTTTTCCCTGCTAACACGGATTTCTTTTTTTCCTTTCTCTCACCAGTTCCCCAACATTTTTGAGACATTATTTCTGAATTTTCTCCTTTGTGAAGACCAACTAAAATACATATTTAACTTGTGTGCTATCCCTTTTTTTCAGTTATAACTTTCCCCATTTCTAATGATAAGGGATCTACTTTTGTCTTCACTAAACTTTTTCTCCTCACTTACCTGTAGAAAATTTTACAACTAGTTTGTATGTTCCCCTCAAGATTACTCTCGTACTCTATTTTACATCTTTATCCTCTATACAGAGAAGCTACAGATGGAGTGAATGCAGATTCTTTCTGGTTGGATGATTTTATATATGTTGAATAAAGCTTCCACATCAGCAAATAACTTATGATCTACATTTCCAGAACCCGATAAACTTCCATCGATCTATCAATAATAAGAAAGAAAGATTTGTTTATGACATCCCAAAGAAGTTCATTACAAATATTCCAAAGTGTAGATGTCAACATTCTATGGTCAAAGCTATAATCATAAGACCAATTATTTTGACATTTATGCCAAACTCATACTGACCCATGTGGTGATGGTGCTCAAGGCAATATAGTTGGTCAAGCAGTGACTATGTCTCAAAGGGAATGTATTAACTGTGCGGAGATTTTTAACATCATGAATGAGTAAAAAGTGTTATATAAATGCAATTATATTTATTCAACAATTTATTTACTTTAAGCAGGTGACACATGCCACCTGCAAAAGGAAAGTTGAAAATTCCAGACTATAGCGTAAAAATAAGATGCTGTCCCAATATTTAAATTTTTAGGAATACGAAAGAATATGAACCAAAAATGGAGACTGGAGGAATTTAGAGCAGCTCAGTAAATGATCCAACGTTGCACTGACCAGAAAAGTACTGGCCTTGTTCAGCAATTTATTCGTTCAGTCTCATGCAGTGGTGGTTTCCAACTTCTCCAACAAGTAAAAAAATTGTAAAGTGCTAGGTGACAATTGCTCAGCATGAGAAAAATATTGAGAAAAATTGTAGAGAAAAAACAGTACAGTCTGTAAACCTTGGGATGTCCTGGAAGAGATATGGCTGGTGATTAAAAGAAGTTTAGCATCTCTTACAAAAAATATGCTTCAATAACTCAAAAGACACAAGAATGTACATATACTCCAGTAACCTCATTCATGAAAGTGAGATTCAAAGAGAGGATGCCCTGAGTTTTTTAATTGAGAAAAAAATTGTTGCAAGTCAAGGTTACCTCTATATGACTGCCCTTTTTGGAATGACTTCTGAGGCAGTTTGGCAGGATAGTAAATGTATTAATTTATTAATATTACCATCACTATTGCTATTAAGGTTGTGCAAAATGTACTCACAGCACTACCTGATGTGATTTTCGGTGTGAGGGTTATGGTTTTCAATGCTGTTGACTTGACCAATTGCCCTCAATTACAACCTATGTGGGAGGGCAACGTCCATTATTGCTGAATTATGTCATGTTACAGATGCTGAAAAATATCTACTTTGAATTACAATTTCTGAACAAACACTGGACTTCAAATCACAAGTAATATGTGTCCATGTCTCTCAAATTTAAATTAGGTCCATTATGGATCCTGGATTTGATGATTTAAATTGAAGGTTGGAGGAGGAGAAAAATCAACCGTGTTCATCAAATCATTTGCAAAAGTTTGTGAAAAGGAAACTTGAGTTGAGAATCCAGTTGCTTGACACTCATTTCATAGCATTTTGCATTCCAGAGAATGTTGTCAATAAAACAACACCAGCACCAACTTACATAACATAAACACAAAATGCTGCCAGAACTCAACAGGCTAGGCTGGCAGCATCTGTGGAGACAAACTCTGAATCATATCTATTTCCATGGATGCTGTCTGATCTGAGTATTTCCAGCATTTTCTGTTTCTATTTAATATTTCTGGCATCTACAGCATTTGGCTTTTGTTATTATAATCCTACTCAGGCTGAAATGTCCATTTGGAGGTAAGAAATAGAAGCTGGAATTGTTTTCGGGTCCCAAACATACACCTGGGTTAGGGATGTCACTTTTTGGGATCTTTATTGGGGCACCCCCTTAACTGAGAGCACCATTTGAGCTCCTGAAACTTGAGGGCCAATTAGGGACCATTGACCTTCAGAGGAACATTAGCTGAAATGATTGGTCAGTAACTGAGAGGCTGTTTCATTCTGTCTTCTCAGTTATTGTTTCATAAATGTAAATAAAAGATAAAAAACTCAGCCAGTCTGCTGCTGTGGGGTGGAGATGAGATCTTTTATATTAAGGAATAGATTCAAACCAGACAGGTACTGCATTTTTCAGACAGTTGCAATGATATCATTTTGTCATGCCACATTAGAGTCTAAAGATGCTAACCTGACCTTTCGTCACTCTCTCTGTATAATGGAGTTGGGAAGCAATGGCATTGTGGGAAAGTCACTGGACTAGAAATCCAGAACCCCAGGCTAATGATCTGGAGACAACACAGTGTGGAGCTGGAGGAACACAGCAGGTCAGGCAGCATCAGAGGAGTAGGAAAATCGACATTTCCGGTCAGAACCCTTCTTCAGAAATAGGGAGGGGGAAGGGAGCTGGGAAATAAATAGAGGGAGGAGGCCCGTTCCACACTCCCCACTCACCCCACCACCCCTGGCACCTTTCCCTGCAACCGCGGGACGTGCTACACCTGCCCCATCCCACTCCCTCACCTCCATCCAAGGCCCAAAGCAAAGTATCCATATCCGACAGGGATTCACCCTATACATCCTCCAACCTGATCTACTGTATCCATTGCTCCCAATGTGGCCTCCTCTACATTGGTGAGACCAAGTACAGACTCGGGGATCACTTTGTGGAGCATCTGTGCTCGGCACGTGATAATCGACAACACCTTCAGGTTGCCAAACATTTATCTCCCCCTCCCACTCCCTTAGTGACATGTCCATCCTGGGCCTCCTCCAGTGCCACAATGATGCCACACGCAAACTGGAGGATCAACACCTCATATTCCGCCTCAGGACCCTATAGCCTGATCGTCTGAATATAGAATTCATTCATTTTAAAATCTCCCCACCCCCGGCATCATCCCACGTCCAATCCTCCCTCTCATCCCTGCCTCCTTGACCTGACACAAGCTGTCAATCTTCTTCCCCACCTCTCTATCCCCACCCTTCCCACCGACCAATCGCCACTACCCCCTACCTGCACCCACCTATAACCACCCTGCCTTGTGAACAGGAGATCGTGGGTTCAAATACCAGTGCTGCCTGTGCCTCACATTGAAGATTTAAATGTCTCTCAAAAGCCATGTTGTGGTGATGTTGACGAAGACAACCGGACTACTGTCTATCCTTTCTCCAGAGAGAATCTGAAATCTATGTAGCTGCAGGTTCCCTGAGATTTGGGTGGCACGGTGGCTCAGTGGTTAGCACTGCTGCCTCACACCTCCAGGACCTGGGTTTGATTCCACCCTTGGGTGACTGTCTGTGTGGAGTTTGCATGTTCTCCCTGTGTCTGCGTGGGTTTCCTCCCACAGTCCAAAGATGTGCAGGGTTGGTGGATTGGCCATGCTAAATTGCCTATAGTGTTCGGGGATGTGTAGATTAGGTGGGTTAGACATGGGGAATGGGTTTGGTTGGGATGCTTTTTGGAGGGGCAGTGTGGCCTTGTTGGGCCAAATGGCCTGTTTCCACACTGTAGAGATTCTATGATTCACCCCACCTACCTTTCCCCATCCTCCCTCTCGCCTCCTTGACCTGACACAACCAGTCCATCTTCGCTCCCACCGATCCACCCCACCACTGCCTACCTGCATCTACCTATCACCATCCCACCTACCTTTCCCCAACCCCACTCCTCCTCCCTCTATTTATTTCTCTTTTCCCTTCCCACTCCCCAGTTCTGAAGAAGGGTTCTGATCCAAAATGTCAACTTTCCTGCTCCTCTGATACTTCCTGGCCTGCTGTGCTCATCCAACTCCACACTGTGTTGACTCTGACTCCAGCATCTGCAGTTCTTGCTATCTCTTAATGAGCTGAAGACATAGATTTGAATCCCACCATGACAGATGGTGAAATTTGAATTTAATAACAAATGGAATAAGCATCAAAACAAATGATGACTGTTGATTGTTGTAAAAAAAAATAAAAATCTGGTTCATTAATGCTGTATGGAGAAGGAAATCCACCACTCTTCCTGGTCTGGTCGTTGTGTGATTGCAGACCCACAGCAATGTGTGGTTGGCTCTTAATTTCTGTTGTGGACATAACTGCTGGCCTAGCCAGAGATGCTTATTCTCCATGAATGAATAAAAAGTGGAGCCAGTGTTCAGTCAGTTACATGCGCGCAGTGTATATAACATCTGTAAGCTCAGAACCCAGACATAGATTCAAAATCTATGATTTATTTGCCATGTAAATAGCTAGTGCTGTAAATAGATTCAAGACACCTGTCTCAGTAAGAACCTGACTCTCTGTGGTATATGTTGTGTAGACTCACATATAGAAATCTGCAAAGCACATCATGGTGCCGCTACTTAGTCTCTAAAAGCTAATTGTGACAATTAGTTCATTTCAACATGTGCTCACTAAATGACGAAAAAGTGATGCAAACCTGACAGAGATAGTAGGAACTGCCGATGCTAGAGAATCTGAGATAACACGGTGTAGAGCTGGATGAACACAACAGGCCAAGCAGCATCAGAGGAGCAGGAAGGCTGACGTTTTGGGTCGAGACCCTTCTTCAGAAATGGGGGAGGGGAAGGGGATTCTGAAATAAATAGGGAGAGAGGGGGGAGGCAGATAGAAGATGGATAAAGGAGAAGACAGGTGGAGAGGAGACAGACAGGTCAAAGAGGTGGGGATGGAGCCAGTAAAGGTGAGTGTAGGTGGGGAGTTAGGGAGGGGATAGGTTGGTTCAGGGAGGACGGACAGGTCAAGGAGGCGGGATGAGGTTAGTGGGTAGGAGATGGGGGTGAGGCTTGAGGTGGGAGGAGGGGATAGGTGGGAGGAAGGACAGGTTAGGTAAGGCTACTAGTATTTTTTTTTAATTTGTCTGGGAATTCAGAACAGTGGGAATGGATGTTAGGGCAGTTGTATGCTCCTCCTGTAGAATGTGGGAGGTAAGGGTCACCACTAGTGTCCCCACTGACTTCATCTGCGGGAAGTGCACCCAACTCCAGCTCCTCGGAAACCGTGTTAGGGAACTGGAGCTGGAGCTGGATGAACTTCGGATCATTCGGGAGGCTGAGGTGGTAATTGAGAGGAGTTACGGGGAGGTAGTCACACCTCAGGTACAGGAAAAAAGTAGATGGGTTACAGTCAGGGGACGGAAAGGGAACAGGCAGACAGTGCAGGGATCCCCTGTGGCCATTCCCCTCAAAAACAAGTATACCGTTTTGGATACTGTTGGGGGGGACGACTTACCAGGGGTAAGCCATGGGGTACAGGTCTCTGGCACAGAGTCTGTCCCTGTTGCTCAGAAGGGAAGGGGGAAGAGGAGGAGAGCATTAGTCATTGGGGACTCCATAGTTAGGGGGACAGATAGGAGATTCTGTGGGAACGAGAGAGACTCGCGGTTGGTGTGTTGCCTCCCAGGTGCCAGGGTCCGTGATGTCTCGGATCGTGTTTTCGGGATCCTTAAGGGGGAGGGGGAGCAGCCCCAAGTCGTGGTCCACATAGGCACCAACGCCGTAGGTAGGAAAAGGGATGGGGACGTAAGGCAGAAATTCAAGGAGCTAGGGTGGAAGCTTAGAGCTAGAACAAACAGAGTTGTTATCTTTGGTTTGTTACCCGTGCCACGTGCTAGCGAGGCGAGGAATAGGGAGCGAGAGCAGTTGAACACGTGGCTACAGGGATGATGCAGGAGGGAGGGATTCAGATACCTGGATAATTGGGGCTCATTCTGGGGTAGGTGGGACCTCTACAAACGGGATGGTCTACATCTGAACCAGAGGGGTACCAATATCCTGGGGGGGAAATTTGCTAATGCTCTTCGGGAGGGTTTAAACTAATTCAACAGGGGGATGGGAACCTGAATTGTAGCTCCAGTGTACAGGAGGTTGAGAGTAGTGAGGTCATAAATAAGGTTTCAAGGTCGCAGGAGTGTACCGGCAGGCAGGAAGGTGGTTTGAAGTGTGTCTACTTCAATGCCAGGAGCATCTGGAATAAGGTGGGTGAACTTGCAGCATGGGTTGGTACCTGGGACTTCGATGTTGTGGCCATTTCGGAGACATGGATAGAGCAGGGACAGGAATGGTTGTTGCAGGTTCCAGGGTTTAGATGTTTCAGTAAGATCAGGGAAGGTGGTAAAAGAGGGAGAGGTGTGGCATTGTTAGTCAAGGACAGTATTACGGTGGCAGAAAGGACATTTGATGACAACTCGTCTACTGAGGTAGTATGGGCTGAGGTTAGAACCAGGAAAGGAGAGGTCACCCTGTTGGGAGTTTTCTATAGGCCTCCGAAAAGTTCCAGAGATGTAGAGGAAAAGATTGCAAAGATGATTCTGGATAGGAACGAAAGTAACAGGGTAGTTGTTATGGGGGACTTTAACTTTCCAAATATTGACTGGAAACGCTATAGTTCGAGTACTTCAGATGGGTCAGTTTTTGTTCAATGTGTGCAGGCGGGTTTCCTGACACAGTATGTAGATAGGCCAACAAGAGGCGATGCCACATTGGATTTGGAACTGGGTAATGAACCAGGCCAGGTGTTAGATTTGGAGGTAGGTGAGCACTTTGGTGATAGTGACCACAATTCGGTTACGTTTACTTTAGCGATGGAAAGGGATCGGTATATACCGCAGGGCAAGAGTTATAGCTGGGGGAAAGGCAATTATGAGGCGATGAGGCAAGATTTAGGATGCATAGGATGGAGAAGAAAACTGCAGGGGCTGGGCACAATTGAAATGTAGAGCTTGTTCAAGGAACAGCTACTGCGTGTCCTTGAGAAGTATGTACCTGTCAGGCAGGGAGGAAGTGGTCGAGCGAGGGAACCGTGGTTTACAAAAGAAGTTGAATCTCTTGTCAAGAGGAAGAAGGAGGCTTATGTAGAGATGAGGCGTGAAGGCTCAGTTAGGACGCTTGAGAGTTACAAGTTAGCCAGGAAGGACCTAAAGAGAGAGCTAAGAAGAGCCAGGAGGGGACATGAGAAGTCTTTAGCAGGTAGGATCAAGGAAAACCCTAAAGCTTTCTATAGGTATGTCAGGAATAACAGAATGACTACAGTAAGATTGGGGCCAGTCAAGGACAGTAGTGGGAAGTTGTGCGTGGAGTCCGAAGAGATAGGAGAGGTGCTAAATGAATATTTTTGGTCAGTATTCACCCAGGAAAAAGACAATGTAGTCGAGGAGAATACTGAGATACAGTCTATTAGACTAGACGGGATTGAAGTTCATAAGGAGGAGGTGTCAGCAATTCTGGAAGGTGTGAAAATAGATAAGTCCCCTGGGCCGGATGGGATTTATCCTAGGATTCTCTGGGAAACTAGAGAGGAGATTGCAGAGCCTTTGGCTTTGATCTTTATGTCGTCATTGTCTATAGGAATAGTGCCAGAAGACTGGAGACTAGCAAATGTTGTCCCCTTGTTCAAGAAGGGGAGTAGAGACAACCCTGGTAATTATAGACCAGTGAGCCTTACTTCGGTTGTGGGTAAAGTGTTGGAAAGGATTATAAGAGATAGGATTTATAATCATCTAGAAAGGAATAATTTGATTAGGGATAGTCAACACGGTTTTGTGAAGGGTAGGTCATGCCTCACAAACCTTACTGAGTTCTTCGAGAAGGTGACCAAGCAGGTGGATGAGGGTAAAGCGGTTGATGTGGTGTATTTGGATTTCAGTAAAGCGTTTGATAAGGTTCCCCATGGTAGGCTATTGCAGAAAATACGGAGGCATGGGATTGAGGGTGATTTAGCGGTTTGGATCAGAAATTGGCTAGCTGTAAGAAGACAGAGGGTGGTGGTTGATGGGAAATTTTCATCCTGGAGTTCAGTTACTAGTGGTGTACCTCAAGGATCTGTTTTGGGGCCACTGCTGTTTGTCATTTTTATAAATGACCTGGATGAGGGCGTAGAAGGATGGGTTAGTAAATTTGCGGATGACACCAAAGTTGGTGGAGTTGTGGATAGTGCGGAAGGATGTTGCAGGTTACAGAGGGACATAGATAAGCTGCAGAGCTGGGCTGAGAGATGGCAAATGGAGTTTAATGCTGAAAAGTGTGAGGTGATTCACTTTGGAAGGAGTAACAGGAATACAGAGTACTGGGCTAATGGTAAGATTCTTGGTAGTGTGGATGAGCAGAAAGATCTCGGTGTCCATGTGCATAGATCACTGAAAGTTGCCACCCAGGTTGATAGCGTTGTTAAGAAGGCGTACAGTATGTTAGGCTTTATTGGTAGAGGGATTGAGTTTCGGAGCCATGAGGTCATGTTGCAGCTGTACAAAACTCTGGTGCGGCCGCACATAGAGTATTGCGTACAGTTCTGGTCACCGCATTATAGGAAGGATGTGGAAGCATTGGAAAGGGTGCAGAGGAGATTTACCAGGATGTTGCCTGGTATGGAGGGAAGGTCTTATGAGGAAAGGCTGAGGGACTTGAGGCTGTTTTCATTAGAGAGAAGAAGGTTAAGAGGTGACTTGATAGAGACATACAAGATGATCAGAGGATTAGATAGGGTGGACAGTGGGAGCCTTTTCCCTCGGATGGTGATGGCTAGCACGAGGGGACATAGATTTAAATTGAGGGGTGATAGATATAGGACAGATGTCAGAGGTAGGTTCTTTACTCAGAGAGTAGTAAGGGCGTGGAATGCCCTGCCTGCAAAAGTAGTAGACTCGCCCACTTTAAGGGCATTTAAATGGTCATTGGATAAACATATGGATGATAATGGAATAGTTTAGGTTAGATGGGCTTCAGATTGGTTTCACAGGTCGGCGCAACATCGAGGGTTGAAGGGCCTGTACTGCACTGTAATGTTCTATGTTCTCTATGTTCTATGTTCTATGTTCTATGTTCTAGGGAGGCGGGGACAAGCTGGGCTGGTTTTGGGATGCGGTCGGGGGAGGGGAGATTTTGAAGCTTGTGAAGTCCACATTGATACCCTTGGGCTGCAGGGTTCCCAAGCGAAATATGAGATGCTGTTCCTGCAGCTTTCGGGTGGCGTCATCATGGCAATGCAGAGGCCCAGGATGGACATGTTGTCCAAGGAGTGGGAGGGGGAGTTGAAATGGTTCGCGACTGGGAGGTGTATTTGTTTGTTGTGAACTGAGTGTAGGTGGTCTGCAAAGCGGTCCCCAAGCCTCCGCTTGGTTTCCCTGATGTAGAGGAGGCCACAACGGGAACAACGGATACGGTATACCACATTAGCAGATATGCAGGTGAACAATATTTAATGTGGTATACTGTATCCGTTCGACCCGAAACATCAGCTTTCCTGCTCCTCTGATGCTGCTTGGCCAAACCTGACAGTCTTTTTCTTAAGTGTCATTCACCAATCCATCTGCACAATAAGGTGAATGGACAAGGTCTTTTCACCAGGGTGGGGGGAGTCCAAAACTAGAAGGCATATGTTTGACATGAGAGGGTAAAGATTTAAAAGGGACCTGAGGGGTAACATTGTCACGCAGAGGGTGGTGCGTGTATGGAATGAGCTGCCAGGTAGAGGCTGATACAATTACAACATTTAAAAGGCATCTGGATTGATATATGAATAGGAAGGGTTTTGAAGGAAATGGGCTAAATGCTAACAAACGGGACTGGAGTAATTTAGGATATCTGGTCGGCATGGACAAGTTGGACAAAAAGTCTGTTTCCTTGCTGTACAGCTTTATGACTCTGTGATTCTATTTACAGCTGAAGTCACAAATACATGCATAATCAATGTACAATAATCAAATGACAAGCTAACAATCTATAATGAGGCTTAATAGATAACCCACATCTCTCACTCTTACTTTCAAACAAAAAAGGTAGTTTACAAAAGGCCCAGGATAACTTGAGGTGTAAAAAACTGCTGCTTAAAAGTGGTAAAGGACAGACTCAATCTGAGAAAATGATTCTGGAACAAAATACAATATTTTCTGTACTAAAGATGTCTTACCTGTGTGCAGACATCAATCAATTACACAATTTTCTTTTTCCAAAATAGTGTAAAAATGAAGAAAACATGAGGAACATCATCACTCCTTTTTTTTGATATGAATGCCACCTATATGCACAAAGCTGTACTATTAAATGGGTTGCACTAATAGGGAAAATAAAACAGAAGCTCGCAGCAAAAAAGAAACAGATGAAGAACAACAACACTTCACACTGCAGTTATATAGATTTTTGCTTGCATGTTTTACAGAGAACAGAGCGAGACAAAATAAAACGTATTAGCATGGACTGGAGCTCATTTACATTCTGTCAGAACTTCAGTTGCTTAAAGAAAGAATACATTTTTATTTTATGCATTATTGACACTGATTACTGAGTTAAACTTTGTCTCATTTCGGACACTGAAATGTTCAGAAGAAAAAAATTCAGCAGTATTTCTGACAATGACCGTGAAAATCCTGACAGAAGTTTTCAGATTTTAGAAGATTAACTTAAAGATTGAGTAAATTTCATGATGCATAGACTTGAGTTCATGTCATACCAAAAACAGCCAGGTGAGACAATTAACCAATAAATAGGCATATGTTGGCACAAAGGCATGGGATATGATTTCACCGAAGATAACTTATCTGAAAGACCTGTAGAACTGGATACGGTCTTCATGCCCATTTAATATTTCAGAAAACTACTTCTGGATAAACCCTAAGAGTACACCATTGATTCTCTGCTAGAAGAATGATAGAAGTTCAAAGCAATTGTAGCAGGTCAGCAACATCTGACAGTGTTTGATGTTGGAACAACTAATGCAGACTTCAATAGGTTCAAGAGAACATCCAAATTTTGCATGAGGTGTGGCTTGTCTTACCCACCAAGGCATTTTCCAGCATTTTCTGGCACATGCAAGCTGTGATCAGCAAGAGGGCATTTTACTATGATGTGCTGGAATGCCAATGACCAAGAGAAACCCGAAGTAGAGCACAACACTCCACAACAGCATGTGGAAAAGAATTATCCAAACTACAATGTCAAAGAAACTTCCAAAATTAGGTCCATGCCACACAAGCATGTGATTAAACTCTGAGAGGGAACTGTAACGTTACAGCTTATGGATTTTGGTCAGGCAGGACATTTGGTAAATATAGCACACTCATGACCTTGTGCATGAAAAGCTAAAACCTTTACCAATATGCTCCAAAATGAATGTTTGACCTGCACTACATGCCAAGATTGACACATGTGCCAGTGTAAAATCACCCCTTTACACATCGTACATGAGATGTACTCAGGAAATTGGCACAGTGTGTTTTAGCCCACGCAAACTGTTGACTCACAATGTGTCTGAATACCATGCATTGGCATTATCTAACTTAAGTGTCAATTTAGCTGTTCAGGATGGACACATGAAATCTTTTCATTGTTGGTGCAGGGCAATTTGGTCTTCTGCAAGTTGCCTGCCTCTAGACAATTAAACTGCCTGCTCTTACTCAGGAATTTGGAAGCTGACTGGAAAGTCCCAATAGGCCTTCATTGCCTCTGCAGTGATTGTAACAAAGTCAGCCATGTGGACCTTATAGAAAATGAGTTATCTGACTGGGCCTGTTAATCTGGTCCAATCATTGAGCTTCGGCTGACTGCAACAAACAGTAGAGTCAGACACACTGTTCCGTTTGAGACCTGGCTCTGAGGGAGCTGGATCAGTGTCAAGGACACTCCATGTGTAAAAAAAGGGTGATTTGGTGACAGGATACGAGCCTCTGTGCAGTTACTTCAGTGGCTTTTCAGAGAGAAAAGCACATGCTCCCGAAGAAATTTGCTCGCAACAGTTGTCTTTGAGTTGGGGTAAGCATTTCCAGCATCATGCCGTTATTTGGGAAGGTTGACTCATTCAATCCTACTGTCAAAGACTGGGCCCAATATGTTATCTTTTCCAGGCAAAAGACATTGGAGCAGATGAAAAGCAATGAGTAATTCTCCTGACAGCTTGTTGACCTGTAGCTTTTTCAGTCATTAGAAGCCTAACTTTCCCTGAGGCACCAAAGGATTTAGGTAAGGAATATTATGACCCCAAGCCTCCTCTAATTCTGAGACACTATCAGTTTTACTTGGCAATTTGAGAACCAGGGAAATCCGTATTGGGATTTTTGACAAGGTTAAGATGACTGGCAGAGGCATGTGACTTTGGTTTAACCGTTAATGAGACGCTGAGAGACTGATATGTTGGGTTACTGATATAACCATGCAAAAGCACCTACTAGCTGAAGATCAACTGGACTTCAAACAGGCACTACAGCTGGCTTTATCACTGGAAACGACAGCAAGTGGAGCATATGAGTCACAGAGTATTTGGATGCAAATAGACAACCTCGCCAGTCCGACTGATCTTGAGCAACACCACTTGAATGAAGACAATTGCATAGCCCCACTCAGGACATATTTTGAACAAAGGGAGTATAGGTCAGTCCACAGCAAAACCCCAAAACAAAGCCAAGCCTCAGGCAAACGGTCAAAATTTTCTTCAGATCTGGGCTGGCAAGCCATTGCAGTTGCTGCTCGTGCGCGGTTTCGAGACAGCAAAAGAGTCCCACTGGACCTAAATTAGTAAGAGAACTCATATCCAGGAGAATGCACAACCTGGAAAAACCATCTACATCTGTTTCAGAACAGTTAAACTACTTAGTAACATCTAAATTCAGAACCAGTCAAAATGGTTAAATGGTCACCCAGTCCTCATGGAGGGTAATACTAGTGCAACCATTTCAGTGATCGCAGAACCAGTCTTTAACAAAAGTCGCTCTGGACTTCAACCCTTAAGTTTGCACAAGATCTCTGTTAGACTGAGAATCTATACCGGGGAACCTTTACATCCCTAGCCAAAGCAAAGCCTGAAAATCCTGCCCTCATAGGGACCATTTTAGCTTTACCCACTTGCTGGCAAAGTCATAGGATCCAGTCGCCCTGGGTCTTATGTTCCGCCCAATATTACTTTCATTTATCTTCAAGAGAATAAAAGCAGGTGAAGTGTGAAACAAATCCACCCTATCTTAAAATTTTCCTGAAAGTATGTGTTGTTGTAGTTATCCCTAAGAGATGTGTCACAGTCTAGAAATTTTATCTGATTTTAGTTATGATATTATAAAGTGTAAGCTCAATTTGAAGCATCTGTTTCAGTAAAATTCTAATGGCTTGATAAAGTTGAATTCTGTACAAAAGGGAAAAAAATCTTGACTTAATTAAGATAATTAAAGATAATAAGTCTTGACACAAAAGGATATGCCTCACAAGCAACCCATTATAGGTTCATTATGATGGTGTATGTGGTGTGACAGTTCTTAATGGAAAAGTAAGTCCTGTTCAATTGTGTTGTAACTGTTCATTCCACTTATTATAAATGTGTACAATATTTTTGAGAATAAAAGTTTTTAAATTTACTAATTATAATGCCGTGTGCTGTGGAGATGGTAAAGAAACTAAAGGTGTGTATGTTGAGAACCCAGCAAAAAGTGAGTCATAAATAATTCAGTCTTTGATTATCAATAAACTGTATTCAGTCTGTACTACCTTCATAAAAACATTGAGCTCCTTAAAAATATCATGTAAACTTTCACAGACAGCTGATATGATAAGCAGATGTGCAAAAGGTATGAAAAGATCAAAAATATTCAACCAACATTAATTTCCAATTGATATTTAAAATAACCACGTAAATTACCAGAAGACAATTCGTTTCACTGTCATTTAAATCTTGATGGAAAATTTCAATGCTTCTGTTCAGCAGATTTCTCATTATGCATGAGCCCCCATGACTGCCCCCTTCAGAAGACAGAGACAACAACCTGGTACAGGTTACTTACCATGTATAAACCCGGGACCCAAGATACATGTAGGATAACTTTGAGGTAGAAATGGAAAGTGTGCACTCAGGATGCTTTGCCCATTTGCACCAGCATTTGGTGGCCTAAACCTTTGTCCCAAAATTGTGAGGGCTGGATATCTGAGATTTAAAAAGACTTCAAAATGCCAAGCAGCATCTGATAGATAGAGGACCAGATTTAATACGACCTGCACTATTTGGTAGTGAGGGTATTCAAGGGGACTAAATCCCTGCCCATTGTCAGCCCGGAAGCTCAGCAGACCATGATCCAATCAGCCACTTAACAGCAGATTGGCAGTCTTTGTGGCATATCATGAGCCCCTGTCCTGAAGTCCCACCCCACTGTGATCAGAGCTATGAGGCAGTCAATGGCTGCTGCCTTCCACAATGTGGTTTCACCGCTGAGAGCTGGCAATCACTGCTGGAAGCCCCGATTGTGAAGCCATGAAGGGCTGCCAAAGCAAATAGGTCAGTCTTTATTCAGGGTGTCACAGGTTAGTGGTCAAACTGAAAGGGGTTTCAGGGGATTTGAAGGCAAGAAGTTGCAGGAGGCAGGTCACCAGCTTGCTCACCACCTGTGCCCCCCAATTTGGCAGGCTGGCCAACCTAGTTGCTCCACCAGCCACCTTTCCCACCTGCCAGGAAGACAGGTAATCTGGCTGGTTGTGGAGAGAGGCCTTTAAGTGGCTGTTCACTGACCATTTTAGGAGGTTAGTTGTTGGTGGATTGGGATGTTTGCCCATGGACCTACCCATTGAGAACTTAATTCCTCGGTATCTCGGCAGTGCTAATCTACCTGATTATTTGCTCTTCTTGCCAACAGAACTGCCAATTCTGCAAATGGGAAAATACTGCCCAGTATCACCATTTTCAGATCTGTAACGATAATAGAATTTGGATGTTGATAGTATGAAAGGAAGGTAATTATCAGAGGACATTGACCTGAATCTCTGTCCAGATTTTGCCAGAGCTGCTGAGTATTTCCGACATTTTCTGTTTTTATCCCATGAAAATATTCAAACCTGTAGCTAATTGGCATGTTGACCTTTTTTGTACTCTAGGATCTGGTAATCAGGCAGCTGTATGTAGAAACGGTTTGATTTTTCACATGCCTTCAACTGAAGAACTGTTTCAGATTGCTGGTTTAGCTGGGCATACAGTGAGGTCTTGATCTTACAATGGACAGGACCTTACCGTATCACATGTCATAGAGTCAAACAGCACAGAAACAGGCCCTTCAGCCCAACCCGTCCATTATCAACCATGTTTCCTAAACTGAACTACTCCCATTTTCCTGCATTTGGCCCATATCCCACTAAACCTTTGACAACAAGGTGCAGGGCTGGATGAACACAGCAGGCCAAGCAGCATCATAGGAGCAGAGAGGCTGACGTTTCGGGCCTAGACCCTTCATCAGAAAAGGGGGAGGGGAAGGGGGTTTTGAAATAAATAGGGAGAGAGTGGGAGGCGGATAGAAGAGGGATAGAGGAGAGGATAGGTGGAGAGGAAACAAACAGGTCAAAGAGGCGGGGATGGGGCCAGGAAAGGTGAGTGTAGGTAGGGAGTTAGGAAGGGGATAGGTCAGTCCAGGGAGGACGGACAGGTCAAGGGGGTGGGATGAGGTTGGTCGGTAGGAGATGGAGGTGCGGCTTGAGGTGGGAGGAGGGGATAGGTGGGAGGAAGAACAGGTTAGGGAGGCAGGGACGAGCTGGACTGGTTATGGGATGCGGTAGGGGGAGGGGAGATTTTGAAACTTGTGAAATCCACATTGATACCATTGGGCTGCAGGGTTCCCAAGCGGAATATGAGTTGCTGTTCCTGCAACCTTCGGGTGGCATCGTTGTGGCACTGCAGGAGGCCCAGGATGGACAGGTCGTCTGAGGAATGGGAGGGGGAGTTGAAATGGTTTGCGACTGGGAGGTGCAGTTGTTTATTGCGAACCGAGCGTAGGTGTTCTGCAAAGCGGTCCCCGAGTCTCCGCTTGGTTTCCCCGACGTAGAGGAAGCCACACCGGGTACAGCGGATGCAGTATACCACATTGGCAGATGTGCAGGTGAACATCTGCTTGATGTGGAAAGTCTTCTTGGGGCCTGGGATGGGGGTGAGGGAGGAGGTATGGGGGCAGGTGTAGCACTTCCTGCGGTTGCAGGGAAAAGTGCTGGGTGTGGTGGAGCTGGAGGGGAGTGTGGAGCGGACAAGGGAGTCACGGAGAGAGTTGTCCCTCCGGAAAGCAGGTAAGGGTGTGGAGGGAAAGATGTCTTTGGTGGTGGGGTCGGATTGCAGATGGCGGAAGTGTCGGAGGATGATGTGTTGGATCCGGAGGTTGGTGGGGTGGTACGTGAGGACGAGGGGGATTCTTTTTTGGTTCTTATTGCATGGACGGGGTGTGAGGGATGAGGTGCGGGAGATGTGGGAGACACGGTTGAGGGTGTTCTCGACCACCGAGGAGGAAAAGTTACGGTCCTTGAAAAACGAGGACAACTGAGATGTACGGGAGTGGAATGCCTCATCCTGGGAGCAGATGCGGCGGAGGCGAAGGAATTGGGAATAGGGGATAGCATTTTTGCAGGAAGGTGGGTGGGAGGAGGAGTATTCTAGGTAGCTGTGGGAGTCGGTGGGCTTGAAATGAATATCG
Organism: Rhincodon typus; assembly: GCF_021869965.1. NCBI lineage: Eukaryota > Metazoa > Chordata > Chondrichthyes > Orectolobiformes > Rhincodontidae > Rhincodon > Rhincodon typus. The sequence goes on along the minus strand of NC_063354.1, from coordinate 23,530,767 downwards.
GTTTC
>NC_063354.1:23508783-23525762 GCF_021869965.1 Rhincodon typus | reverse complement strand
CTGGACTGACCTATCCCCTTCCTAACTCCCTACGTACACTCACCTTTACTGGCTCCATCCCCACCTCTTCGACCTGTTTGTTTCCTCTCCACCTATCCTCTCCTCTATCCCTCTTCTATCCGCCTCCCACTCTCTCCCTATTTATTTCAAAACCCCCTTCCCCTCCCCCTTTTCTGATGAAGGGTCTAGACCCAAAACGTCAGCCTCTCTGCTCCTATGATGCTGCTTGGCCTGCTGTGTTCATCCAGCCCTGCACCTTGTTGTCTCGGATTCTCCAGCATCTGCAGTTCCTACTATCTCCCACTAAACCTTTCCTATCTGTGCACCTGTCCAAATGTCCTTTAAATGTTGTAATTGTACATGCCTCTACCACTTCCTCTCACAACTTGTCCCATATAAACACCGTCCTCTGTGTGAAAAAGTTGCCCCTCAGGTACCTTTTAAATCTTTGTCCTCTCCCCTTAAACCTATGCCCTTTAGTTTTTGATTCCCCTACCCTGAGAAAAGGACATTGGTTATTCACCTTATCTAAGCCCCTCATGATTTTATAAACCTCTATAAGGTCACCCCTTAGCCTCCTATTTGTAGAAATTTATGGGTTTTAAATTTGGAGTTGATGAAACCACTTTTAAGCCTCCAATATATCTGTTGCACAGGCTATAACTGTCACACAGTGGCTAGTAACATGCAAAAAACGTTCTTGTTTAATCAATAGATTGCAGTTATGTGATTCAGGACATCACCAGCTTAAAAGCCACTCTGTAATCTCCCATATTGCAATGTTCTTATTGAAGAGACATTAACTTTGTGGTAAAATACAGCAATCATTTTTGAAGGGAGAAAATTCATGACTTACAAGGATGCTACATACTGGGGATACAACAATGCGGTTGTCTTGATTCATTGTTGTTTTGTATTTGTTTATGAAATGGAAAAGGATTTGCCAAAAACTCACTTTGCAAAGTCGATGCTTTATAAATCTAATAAAATGGATATATCTTAGGAATGAACAGTGTTGTGAGACTTTGTTCATTTCGTGAACTTCCATGAATTTTGGGAAAATTTATTGTGTTATTTACGGTGTATGTGATTTTTTTTGCATTCTTCCAGCCGACTGGCGTGTTTAGTATACAGTCTTGGTGCATCAGGAATCTCAGACAGCTTGAGTGAGTGGTTCCTTCAAAAGTGAGGGATCTCCTTTCACCCACTATAGTATCTTGTATGAACTGAGTTGTTGAGATGGGAGTAAGGTGTGTAGCCATTTAATATGGTCTCTTAGCTTCAGCTTATTTGTATGTACTATTTGATTTCAAATTATATAATTGGTAGTTAATATCTAATTTAAAACAAAATGAACTGAAAAACGTCTGATTGCCGATGGTTTGATCAGTTGACTGATAAACAGTGATGTTAAAAAGTAATAACATGCTTCCTTTTGTTATCTAACGTAAGGCTGGACCTTGAATGGGCAGAATTTTAAGGCAAGTATTCATCTCAGAAAAAGACGTGTTAATAAATGAATAGTTATGAATTTCACCTTGATATAAAGGACACTGAACAAAAATCCTATCAGTGGAGTCGACAAGGAATCTTTTTTTTATTATAAGCAAGGAATGAGGGAAGCTAATTTAGTACTTAAACTGCTTTCTGACAATAACCTATAAATGAAGGGTCAATCCATGTCAACTCAACCAATCATACTGTGATACCATGTCAGATCTTCACTACTTCTCCAAGATCTGTGCTGCCTAGGGAGTTGTACTGTTGGTGCACCTCTCTGGGAGTTTGCTGCACTGCAGCCACTTTCACACTGATTGACAACAACTTTTAACCTACTGCTCTTTGCCATTTGTGACTGCAGTGGAAGGCTGTTTTCACAGGGAGAAATCCAATAACTATAATAGAATGTGGCATTGGCTGTACTGAGCAATGGGAAATTCCTGTATAATAGCCAAGGCAATAAATGTCTCTTGCTATACCATTAATATAATCTGATACGTGATGCCAACAGGAGAGCTTTTCAATGTTACTCTTCTGATTGTTGCTTGAGAAATAAAAATTACATTCAAATGTGAAGCTGAAACATTCAGGCTTCCTCATGGTGTCAGTATCTAAGTTGATATTGTCATTATAAAGTGAATCCTCAGCCTTTATATGATGCACAATACATTGTAAGTTATATATAATGATACTATTGACTAAAACAGGTTTTAAAGTGGTCAAGAATTGTGAGGATTCATTGCAATCTGCAGTATAGAAATAAATGTTTAGGATGTTCTCTAAAAAGGAAGAGCCATCAGATGATGTTGAACATCTCAAAAAGGAGGGCCAACAAAGGGACTACAATATACAGCTGAGGACAATTTAGGTTTTTGCATATGGCATAATAATAAAGCAAATATTAATTTCATTTATTGATTCTGCATGATGTTAGCAGAAAGATAATGGAATTAGCAAAATACTGAACATTTGTAAAATGTTGTTGTGTTTCAGAAAAGGATTCAAATTCAACTAACAACAGGAGCAAAAATTGAGAGACTTTGTGTTTGGAGAGAGGAAATATGAGCTGCTAAAATCAATGCAGTAACTCTAACTTCAAACCTGGAATGGAGGCATTGTGGATATGTTATTAGAAGAATAATCCTTGACTAATAATGTATATACAGACAGCTAGATTTACCTTTGTGCTTCAGGACCACAGCTTTGAGAGTAAATAGGGGTCCCAAGTCTGCACTTGTCAGCAGCGAGACCAGCTCAGAAAACTTCTCAATTGTCTTTGTGCTTGTCATCTGTTAGGCTCTTGATGCTACAGATCCAATCAGCGGTTTGGCAGCTCTGGAAGCTGGGCAGACCCATTGGGAAAGTATTGCTGCTGAGGCAGGATGATGACTGTGAATTGCGGAAATGCCCTCGCTAACTAGCACATCAGGGCAGAATAAACAAACCTGACAGCAGTAGGTCACCCTAAGGGAGTGAGGGAACACGTTCCCACCAAACCTGGTGTGGCCACAGTTTCTGTTTATGATCCACCCAGTGGACCTTGAAGCCTCTGGCACTGATGGTTCTCCCAGCCTGCCACAGGGAGACATGCTCTTTTAAGATGACAGCCTCTGTATATTGCAGCTGCTGTTCTGCTGGTGGCAAGATATTAGCAAGGCCTCAAAATTGTCTCTGAGTAGCAATAAGAAGCTTAATTGGCTGCCTACCTCCCAGTAGTGGACATCTGATCCGATTTCCAGTCTGCTCTGGAAAGGTTTGCAGTGGTGTGAATACATTGGGAAGCATTCTATCCCAAATCCCAGAATTGTTACGGTGTGGGTCCACTTGTTTCTCATTTATATAAATAATTTGGATGAGAATATAGGAGACATAGTTTGTACGTTTGTGAATGGCACCAAAATTGTGCCATAGTGGACAGTGAAGAGTGCTATCCAAGTTTACAAAGATCTTGATCATTTGGGTCAATGGGCAGAAGAGTGCCAGATGGAGTTTAATTTGGATAAATGCGAGATATTGCATTTTGGTAGAACAAACAAAGGCAGGATTTATACAATTAATAGCAGGGCCCTGGGTAGTGTTGTAGAACAGTGAGACACAGGGGTTCAGGTACATAATTCTTTAAAATTTGCATCACAGGTGGTTAAAAAGGTGTTTAGCATGCTTGCCTTCATTACTCAGACCTTCATTACTCAGAGAATAAGAGTTAGGGCATCATTTTGAGGATGTACAGGATGTTGGTGAGGCTTCTTCTAGAGTACTATGCGCAGTTCTGGTTGCCCTGTTACAGATAAGAATATTATTAAATTGAAGAGGGTTCAGAAAAGATTTACTAGGATATTGCTGAGAATGGAAGGTTTGAGTTGTAAAAATAGGCTGGATAGGCTGGGACTTTTTTCACTGCAACATAGGAGGTTGAGGGGTCACCTTATAGAGTTTTTTAAAATCATGAAATGTGGGGGACTTCAAAACTAAGGGATAGATTTTTAAGAGGAGAAAGATTTAAAAAATACATGAGGGGCAACATTTTTATACAGAGTGCCTCATGAGTAGAATGAACTGCCAGAGAAAGTGATGGATACAGGTACAGTTACAACATTTAAAAGACATTTGGATTAGTACATGAATAGGAAGGGTGTGAAGGGATAAGGGCCAAACGCAGGTAGGTGGGAGTAGTTGGGTTTGGGAACATGGTCGGTGTGGACGAGTTGGACCGAGGGGTTTGTTTCCGTGCAGTATGACTCTGTAACTCTGTGAAACCCATCATTCCTCCACCAGCTCCTCAAACAAGCTTCATTATCTTGTGCCAATCTTCTGCTTTTTCCCGCTTTTTCCCATTGCTTTGCTCGTTATTTCTGTCCAAATACTCATCCAATGCCCTCTTGCCTGCCTCAGTTGAACTTGCCTCCATCACTCTTCGAGACAAAACACTCCATATCTGAACTAATCACTGAGTGAAAGTATTCTTTTCTCACATCACCCCTTGCTTCTTTTGCAAAGTGCGTCAAGTTCTTGATCAGAACTTGATCCTATTATGAGCAGATGTGACTTGATATGGCTCACCCTTATTTTCTCAGCTCCCTCACCTAAAATCTCACCATAAGCTCTGATTATCAGCTTGTATGGTTTAAGTGATGGCTTGCTTGTGCTACCAGGACAATGAGATAACCAGCCTGAGTTCCTCAGGCTATGGGTGTCTGCACATTCCCTGACCCCGAGGCTGCTTGCTCCCTATCTCCAAGTAAGGCAGTAACACTCATTCATTTACATCTATACATGGTAGGTTATCTAGTACAGCTCTCTAGTAAGGTGTCTAAGTCCCCTTCACATATTTATTCTAGACTAGTGTTTTCTCTCTTACTGATGTCAGATTTATTTGATCAGTTATACATTATGACTTAGATTAATCTCATTGTACCACAAACTCCTGAAGAAATGTTGATGTGCCAACAAGTTAAAAGGTAATGTGAATAAAATGTAATAAAACATGTTGTAATTTAATGGCATAATTTTCTGGAAGGTCTAAGTGCTACGCTAATTTTGGCACATATATTTCGAAGAAATTCTGGATCATTGTAATATGTGTTGAAAGCTTACAAAATTCATTGAGATGTGATTTCTTTGCTGGAATATATATTTTAATATAAACAGGGTGAAGATGCCTTCAGCTCACCAGCTCAAGCAAGATTTAATTTTAGGTACTAAAAAGGGAAGGATCGTGTGTGGATTGAAATGCAACCATGTACAATAATCCATAGTCAAGTAACCTATACCATGAGGCACACACACATAGGCAGTCATCTTAAGGCCACTTCAATAAAGAACTTATGTTCAACATATTGTTGCATTGTGCATATGAAACATGATGTCAGAAATGACACTGAAGTGAGTGTTAGAGCTATAAGAAAGCACAGCTACAGAGCAAAAGATGGAGATATGTACAAAACTGTGAGTTGCCACTGTAATAAACTAAAAGTGAAGAACAAATAAGCAAACCACATTTCAAATGCTGGATCAGAGAAAATGGCTGCAATTTTTTTTTCCAGCTCCTGTTCAAACTACAGGAGAGATATGAAACAAAACTGGAATTGTTTCCATGCATAAAATGGTAAATATTTGTCAAGCAAGTCAGAACAGTTACAAATCACTACACTTTATCATTGTTGGGAAGGAACTGTTTCAAGATATATTCCACCCTAAATCTTTCTGAAAAGTAAAAACAAAGGCCGAAATTTTAAAAGCTTTGAAGACATGTTTTGAACTCCAAGTCAACTTATGCATGAAAATTCCATATTCAATATGAGGAACATAGTGTCAAAAGTGTCTCATTGATCAATATATAATGTCATTAACTCAGCTTGTAGAAACGTGTATATTTGCACAATTAAAGGGTGGTTAAATTAAAGGTAGCATTGTATAAGGCATAAGGGATCCTGCATTGAGACCACATCTATTTTGTGAGGAGAAACATATACCCAGGAGAGCAATTGCGATGTGCAGAAGTCATAAATTAGCAGCTAGAGCATATTCATGGGAGAACAGACTAGCTCTTGCAGTGTGTTGACAGATCCCCCAGGCACAAAGAGCAGAATGATCATGGACAAAGGGCAGGATACAAGTACTGTAGAGGACACAATGCAAAGGAGGAGGAGGCATGTTTAGCATTGGGAAAGCAGTGTTCTTGCTGCAAGGAACTGAATCATCTCACACATACGTTTGGCTGGAAGAAAGCACAGAAGGCTGGTATAGAGGGCCACCGAAGAGATACCAGCTGAAGATTCTAATGGATCACCCAACACCATGTAAAAGGTTGTCAGGTCGATAGGTTAGACCAGGTTAGTGACTGTTGGAATGAGGACTGCAAAACGAGAACACCAGGTCAATATTTAGACATCGGTGCATCTTGAACAACATGACCTTTGGAGACCTCTGTGTAGTAACACAATATGACAATCTAAAAATAAAGCCCTGAAAAGCAATGTTATGACTGTATGGTGGCACCATACTCATGCTGAAAGGACAGATTACTCTGCAAGCCCATTTCATCTGCATGAATGATTATCTGGTTAAATATGGAAAACAAACGGTACTCATCTCTGCCAGAAAATGTCTCAGTCTTGGACTGATAATCTTCAACATGCCAAAATAGATCTTCAGTATGTTGCAGCAAACTAAACCATTTACAGTAGAACAGATCTAACAATGTGTTTATAGGATTAGGATGTCTTCCAGCGGAATATCATCTTGCAGGAGATGAGAATGCAAGACATATTAAGGATCTGCTGGGGAAAGTTCCAGCTGCCCTGAAAGGTGAGATAGAAGTGCTGGAAAAGAAATAAGTGAAGAAAGTGGCAACTCCTACAGAACAGATTAGCAGCATGGTAGCGTTGACACAATCTGAAAAGCTGAGAGTATATATCAATACAAAGAATCTAAATAAAGCCCTAAAGAGATTTTACTACCCCATGCCAACCATTGAAGTATTTTTGCCACAACATACAAAAACAAAAATCTTCACCACCATAGAAGAAAAAACTAGCAACTTTCTAACTGCATTCTGGACATCCTCTGGGAGGTACAGATTGTTGCATATCATTTGGCATTTCCACTGCTTGACAAGAATATCTGTCACATGAGATAGTTAGTGATCTTTCTGGCCTGGAAACTATAGCAGATAATCTATTAGTTTATGGATGTGCAGTCACAATGGAGAAAGTCATTGCTGACCATGATCAAAATCTAGTGTGACGACTGGACAGAGCTCGCCAGGTGAACCTGAAGCTCAATGAAAATATTGCAATAAAAGATGCCCAAAGTCAAGTACATAGGTCATGAACTGACAGCAAAAGACCTTTACCCAGATGCCGAAAAGGTAAGAACTGTAGCAGTGATGCAAAGTCCAATAATGTAAAAGCAGGATAATGGTTTGTTGGCAGAGTCTGAAATTTAATGTCAACTCATGTTCAAAGATTTCTGCTAGTTTTGGGGAAAAGAACAGGAAGCAGTGTTCACCAAAAGCAAGCAACTAGTGACAGCAATGGCAGTCCCGAAATACCATGATGCTGAAGCTGAAGTTAGCCTGCAGGACTCAGAGCAAACCTCATGCAGCAAGGGTAACGGATTGGATTTGCATCCAAGTGATAACAAACAGACAGATATTGTGCCCAGATTGAGAAAGAGTTCTTGGCATTTGCCCTTGCTTGTAAGCGTTTTAATCAGAACTTACTTTTAGTGATAGTTGAGTCTGACCACAGCCAACTTCAAACCGTTATCCTGCATGTGCAACTATCTACTCCAAAGGATCGACAAAAAAATGCTGCTCCAGTTACAGAGGTAAAGCAGATGCACAATGCAGAAATGCTGTCAAGAACAGTGCTCTCAATGAAAAATATGAATGATGCTACATCAGAGTAAGAAATCTTCCAGATTCAATGTGAAATGGCAGCACTTCATAATCTGGAAGTCATCAGTCCAGCAAAGACACTGAATGTAACACCCTTATAGTTCAATTACAAGCACTTCTGAATGTGTTACTAAATTAAGATCCATTTAATGGAGTTCATCTTTGTTTCCTTATTACAGAAATCAAAGCTAAGTGGTACAGATATGCGTTGATTCAAGTTACATAACTTTGGGTACTGTAAGTTTGGTGAACACTTCAAAATTCTGATTCACCTCAGTTGACAAATAACCGTAAAAACCAATCCGTGGTAAAAGTGTCCATGTGCACTTGAATTTTTTTTGCACCCCCTATAGGCTTCCTGTTTTCATGGGAGAGGCATGGAAATAGTTAGTGTCCATGGCTGGAGCCTCAAGCACAGAGGTGAGTGCAGATTTTATTTCTCCTCTTTCAAAAACATTCTCCAGTAATGCAAATAATGCAATGCAATTTATTCTTCTCTCAAATCTCAACATGTCAGGCAAAATTAGTTTTGACAAATACTAGACACTACAATAAGATTTTAGTAACAGTTGCTTTAGAACAAAACAGCTTTTAATGAAATAAGGAAAAAGTGTAATTATCACAACACATTGTTAATACTAAAAGTTTGATAAGATACATATTTTGTTAACTTGAAGTAGTGTGTGTTTTGAGAGAACGGACTTCTCTGTTATTCACTGATATATTAGCTTATATCCATTTTCTTTGAGAGACTGGTGGTTGAAGAGATGGAGATTCTGTAAGCGTTTCCTCGTTGTAGTTTAGTGACATTCAAATTGTGGTGGACTGCTAGCTAAAGCTTTCTCCCCTTTTGAAATCTGAATAACCTTTACTGTTTTATTAGGAAGTAATATCAAATATCATAACTGAGGACATTTGTTGAAGTGTTTCCTAGACTGCATAATTAACCTATGTTAACAAATGAACTTTAGAGCTATCTTAAACCACTAACTTTAAACAAAGAGGCCAGATTACTTCATTAGTCTCTTTCAGGTTATACTATCACCTAAGAAATGTTGTGGTTTGCAAAAATTCATCAAAGGTCATCCCTCTAGCACATTGATATTCCTATTAGAGTAGCTAATGATGTTTTAAATAATCCCATATTTTTATAAGTCCGTAGGTAAAGTTTTTGAATATTTCATGAAGCAAAAGCACTTCATTAAAACAAAATCTACATTATCAGTGACAAATTCTTTATCAAATTGCTAGTGGTCTAAACACTATTAATGAATGTTGTGAACAAGACAAAACTTTAAATTATATGCGCAAACTGATGTAAATATAGGGACAGACGTTTGCTCAGATTTTGCATGTTAGTTGCTATTGTCAGACATTGGAATTAATGTGCTTTGAAAGATAGCAAAGTTTCCTTGCTCTGTATCATCCAGCAAATTCCCTGCCTGGAATTTTGTTTATAGGATGTTTGTTTGTGTATTGATGCCAGAACTGGATGGGACTTCTTTGCAGTAGGTGAGTAATTTCTGACTGATATGCTTCCAAATGGCCAGTTTTGTTGGTTTGAAATTCTCAGGATGATTTTCATGATTATATGATCTAACATGTGCAACTTTGTGGTATTGTTTCTTTGATTGTAATGGATTGTTCTCTTTCCAAAGAAATGATTTGTATAAAGTACAAGGAGACTTCAATGCATTGTAGTCATTTTGATGTTCGTGGTTTTCCAGAAGGGAGACTCTCTAACATATCCACTGACAATTGCTAATTTTTAAATTCTTCCAGTCATCTATATTGAATTTAACTGCATGAAATTTTGTCATTGAAGCAAGCTCAAGTTCACATTTTGTTCTCTGTGTTGCCTTCAGTTTTGATCTGAAATAAAAATGTATAATTGTGTTGCCATTTGCACAATCACTTTTTTATGATTGCTTGAAAGATTGAGTTACATAAACCAATCCAGAAACAACCAGCAACCCTGGTTAGCTGACAAGTATGTCTGATACAGGACAGATAAAAGCATTTAACCATATGATACTTTTGAAATGCTTTTAATTTGACACCATTTCTGTGTTGCATTATTCTTTATTCATTCATGGGATGAGGGTGTTGCTGGTGTGGCAGCATTTATTATCCATCCTTAATTTCCCAGAGGGCAGTTAAGAGTCAACTATGTTGCTGTGGGTCTAGAGTCACATGGAGGTCAGACCAGGTAAGGATGGCAGTTTCCTTCCCTAAAGGATATTAGTGAACCAAATGGTTTTTCCCCAGCAATTGACAATGGATTCATGGCCATCATTAGATTCTAAATTCCAGATATTTATTAAGATCAAATTGCATCACCTGTTATGGTGGGATTTGAACCTGGGCCCCCCAGAATGTTATCTTGGTCTCTGGATTAATAGTCCAGAGATAATACCACTAGGCCATCACCTCCCCCTTCCACCCAAACTGATGTGCAAGTAACATTGGGATTTCCCAGACAGGGATGCTTTAGTTAGAAATAGGTTATTTTCATTTTATACTCATACTTGGGTAACAGTGTGTAACATTTCTTTGCTAATCATTGTAAGCAGTAAGAATAGTAAGCATTATATATTGGCTTGGTGCTTAATATAACTAAAGGCATATGCACATTTTTTTTTCGTGAAGAAATTATGTTGGATTGGTGCTTTTGTCTTCCTAGGTTCTGTGGCATGTTTGAGCACTTGCACTGTCATTCTTAATCCACATCTCTCAATGAATCAAAAATCCTTTCCCTGTGCGTCAGTCACATCTTCCAAAATAGCACTGTGTCAAATGAGGTTGCAGCATGAGATGTGTTACCTGATAACAATGTCACTGCAATATTTTTATTTATCTTGTAATGTTTTAGAGCTAATGCTGTTGAGATGTTTTGATCCTACAATGATTAGAATACCAACTCCTTGCGGCTATGCTCCCTCCACCGGTTAAACTGTGAATTGTTTAGAATAGCTGTTTGAAAAGTGAGACTCCTCCAAGAGAATAGTCAGTTCTTACAAACTTTATTCACGGAGTTACGGGGTGTCTGATGAAAATCAGAGAGGAAGTATCGAAGAGACAGGATACAAATATTCAACACAGGTCAACTTAGATAAAGGAAGATACCATTGACATGATTTTGTATATTATTTACCGTGAAATCTCATTATTGCAATTCTTTTACCTTAATATTTTGGTTTTTTTTTCTGTTAGAAGTTGCATTATAGTCAAAAGGGAAGAAACACAGGAAAAGTGTGTTATCACAATAATGAAACCTTGAAGTACTTTTTCGGTTTGAGGTGTTTTCTGGAAGTTTTTTATCTGATAATTGTGATTTACATACACATCATAATGCCACTATTGAATCTTATACAAACTGCTATCCACCTTTAACCTTGTCCTTCAGGTGTCACTAGTGTAAACTATTTTTATTGCATGGAAAGTCTTTCACATTCCTGTAAGTATTCTGCACTAATTTTCTGTAACACTTTCACAATTTACTTAGTCAATTGGTATAAGGTGAATAAAGAGGAGCTAAGAACTAAAGAGTTAGAATCAAATGCATCAGACTATAGAGACATATGAAGGCAATAATCACAAGATCCTATCAGTGAAAGAAAGACAGTGAATTAAACAAATCTTTGGATGTATTGTTCCTCAGTAACTGAAATGTCTGTTGCCCAAAATAAATTTTAAATAAATCAAAAATATCAAAGGATTATATATTTTACTGTCGCATAATTACATTTACATATTGTTTTAGTTACCATAACCAATATAAAGGTGCTGTTGCAAAATGTCAGACTTGAATTAAATCCAAAATTGCGCATTGAGAAAAGAAGGATTGAGTAATCCAGATGCCTCCATTATGTAGTTGGCATGAGCACTGGGCAATTTTAATGCCTTAGCTTTGTTCTGTACGACTGATGAAGTGCACAGGTTAGGAATGCCTTTATACTTCACTGTTGCACTGAATCGAGGAGGGAAATTTATGACACGTCAAAAGATTGATCCCAGATTTGCAAGTGACTCACTCAAGACATTGATGGAGGACGTCAAAGGCTCAGAAGCCTCCAGATGATATCCAGCATAACTATCCTGTAGGTCTGGACAGAAAAGGCCAGTGTCAGCAGCATTCAGTGCAGAAAGAGATTCAATGAACTCACTGGAGTAACAATGGAGTGTTGTCAACAACACCTGCTGAGAACATTTTCACTCACTCCTGTCTCAATTTCCTCTGCTCCATCACATTCTTCAATATGCAATCTCAAGGACAGATGGCAATATTTCGTTTTCTTTGCTCTTTTCACATAGTATATTTTATAGCATTCTCACTTGTGCAACCAACCACCAACAGTCTTTCTGAAGAAGGGTCTAGGCCCAAAAAGTCAGCTTTCCTGCTCCTCTGATGCTGCTTGGCCTGCTGTGTTCATCCAGCTCCACACCTTGTTATCTCAGATTCTCCAGCATCTGCAGTTCCTACTATCTCTCACCAACAGTCTTTCTTCTCTTCACATGCACAAATCTGCTCCTGATTTTGCTTCTTCTCCAGTTTGAAGCTTATCCATTCATGTGTCTGTCCAACACGCACTGGCTTTTTCATTGGTCACCCATAAATTCTCACCTGCTCAGGATATGAAAGAAATGAGAGGAGCTAGATCTTAAGAGGAGTACCTGACCATGCCTTAGTTGTGCATAAAGTCCTGCGAAGATGATGCCTGGAGGGTGGAAAATACTCTAGAGGAGACAAGTCTTGCTAAAAATGCATAGGACAGGTTCCATACCCCTTCAAAGCAGCAACGTAGACTCTGGTTAAGTTGTGAGGCAGACGGGTCTACATGTGGTGAAACACCTCGCATAAATGACCAATAGCAAATGCTTATGGAAAGGTTGTCACAGGAAATGAGGTTGGGGGGGAGGACTTCAAGGGCCAGTCAGGAAAATCAAGTTGCTTTCCTCTAACAATATCTTACATATGTTTGAATATTTTCTGGACAGCACAACATTGAAAGCAACAGTCTCCAATTCTGTTTAGTATTGCGTGTCCAACTCACTGCAGACTAATTTGGGGCTTTAGGATCACACACATTTTTAACGTGGAGCACTGTGACAATTTGAGAACCATTTGTGAATTTTCATGTTGTGAATCTGAACTTGGTTCTTCCAAGGAGACAGAACAGTGCTGCAAAATAATATTTAACACTTTTTCAACATCGTCCTTGGTCTCAGAAGAAGTTATAATGACAAATTATCAGATTATAGAGAAGATAAGGTTTTCGTATTGGGATAAAAATGGATCAGTAGAGCAAACAGAGATCAGCAAAGATTGTTATTCATTGAAATTCTATCAATATACCCCAGTTTAATATGTGAGTGTTATATTCGGATGCCATTTTAAAAAGTAAACAATAAATCACTCAGAATTATCCAAGATACTATTGTACTTGTTTCATTTCTGCTAGGAAATAAAAGCAATGAATAAAAATAAATAATGCAAAAGACAAAATGATATTCTGCCATGGTGTCCGGTCTCTGTAAGAGGGAAAAAGTGACACAGTGTCACATCGGTGACACAGTTTCCCTAATGTCCTTTTGTGCTGCCTAGGATTCCCAAAACTCCACTGGAGTGGCCTTGGGATGTGATGAGAATCAACAGGCGTAGTGCATCTTTGTCTACAGGGTCAAACAGATAAGTGAAAGGATGGGAGGAATGTGGCATGCATTGTTTCAAGTGATGTGTTTCGTGGCTGCCATAGGCTGAATACAAAGGTACTTACAGCCAACATAGAAGTCACATGACAATGGCAAGTGAGCCAGTATGCTAAGAACAATCGAGTTTTTCCAAACATGCCACTTTTCATTAAATGGCAAAAAAATGCACACTTTATCAGTTGATGGTGGTACACAAGTTACTTAGTATGCATGGTCACAAACAAATTTATCATTCTTTAATAAAAATGTGTTACCTCTAATCAGTCTCATTTCTTTCACTTCCTGCACATACACAATTTTTAAATTGTGCAGATGTCCTAATGATACGCATGTTCACTGTTGTTGAGTGAGCCCCTGATACTTCTCGGGTGATGCTCCTTTTCCAGGATGTGCCTTTCCATGGTGAGTGGTGTTGGCACGTAATTATTGTTGCTGATGAGAAATGGACCTCTTGGACTGAAGGGTGTTCTGTACTCCTGCACACTGAGCAGGTGGTGGGAGCACTTTACTCTGATCTGTAGCCTGCAGAGAAGGAACAGCATCTCTAGTTCTATGGTTATATCTACAGCTATGACAATATGTCAGTCCTGTATAACTGAGGTGACAGCTGCTCTACATGGATTCAAAGCTGTTATTGTGGACTAAACTTTGCTAAGAGCAGTGAGATTTTCACTCTGAATGAGTCTCCAATTCTCAGACTGCCAATGACTTAGGGGTTTTACTAAAGTGGAATTTGGATTTCTGTCATTTCACCTTCATTTTGTAAGTCACTTCAATCACAACTTGAGGATGAAGCAGCTTTTTCACAATTGGCAGAGTAGTTGGGCTGAAACAGGCTTCGAATTGGATGACTTTCCATGCCTTCAGTAGGCGTATTTCTCCTCTCAAGATTACTTTGTGCAAGTCTGTGCTGGCTTTGCTCAATTTCTTTCTGAGACCTTTCGTATTTTTCACTGCTGCCTCAGACTTTCCTTTAAACCGAGGATCGCATGGACATGATGTATGGTGTTCAATTTCCCAACCTTTTATGAAGCAGCTGAATTCTCCACTTGTGAACTGAGAGTCATTGTCACTCATCACAATGTTCAGAATGCTGTAACTATTGATGTATACTTTCAGCCTTTCCATAATCTCACTGGTAGCTGTTGATACCAGCTGTTTTCAGAATAGTAGTCAATGGTGACACGATAATCAGTTCCTGTGAGAGTCAAAAGGACTACACCAAGATTCACCCATCGTCGGGCTGAAACATCATGTGATATAGGCAGCTCTTGTTTAGCTTTGTATCCATTACAAGACTGTATTGGATGATATGGTCCTTAAATCCTAAAATAAAGATTATAATCAGGCATGCCTTCTCAATCTGACCACAGAGTTATTAAATTAGGTTTGCTCTAATGTCCTGGATTCAATTGCAACTGGTTCTCCTTGCTGCAAAGTCTGTCTCATTAGTTTCACATAACATGGTGATTTTGTAATTGACAGCATAATGCCTAGCAATGGTTCTAGTGAAAGCTGCTTTTTGTTTTGTGCCGTGATAACATAGCATGTCCTTAGCAGTGAGCTTGCAGAGAGGTTCACACTTAGATGACAAATTAGGCAAGAACTTTGTGAAATGGTTCATAAATCCAACATGAATGCACTACATTCACACCTGTAGGTTACTGCATCTCTGCTATAGCTCTCACCCTGCCAGCATGTGCTAAAGTCCTTTCACTATCAGTACATGACATATGCACTTGATATCAGGCATCTGTGTTCTGCTAAGTCTTCTTCTATTGGGTTTCCTCATCCATAGAATAACAGGTTATTCATAATAGCTTCACTCTGGGATGACCACTGACTATCTTGTGCCGTTTCTGTGTTGATACTCATCTGGAGCAGTGGAAATGTTAAATGATATGCAAAGCCATCTGTATTACTAAATGGCATCAGAATGTAGTTAGGAAACTATTACTTTCATTCAGCTTCACGTGCCAGTTACAATTCATCAAATCAAGGGTCATAGAGACCTTTGCCTTGGCAGGTTGTGGTAACATTTCTTCAGTGGTTGGCATGGGTCTCTTGATATCTCTATTGATATCTTTAGATCTAAGCATGCTGTCAGTTTTCCAGCTTTTCTCACTGCTGCCACACTGCTAATACAGACTGTAGGAATTGTCACTTTCTTGATTACACCCTCTTTTCCAGTTCCTTATTTTGATGTTAGTTTTGAGGGCAGCTGGAACTCTATCAACAGATGCTGATTTGGTTTGAAACATTCGTCTACTTTAAGGGAATATTCACCAGAACGACACCAAAATAATATAGACATCTTTGTAATCCTATAGGATCTGTCCAGTAGTCAGTGGCTTAGTGACATTTAGAGTCATAGAGTCATACAGCATGGAAACAGGCCCTTTTGCCCAAACTGGTCCATGCTGACCATGGTGTCTGCTTGAAACACTACAAGTCTGTTCAGGCACATTTATGGTTACTAGTTCCAGCTTTGGACTTGTTTCAGTTGAAATGAGTGGATTTTGCTCAACATCTACTATCTGGAACTCCAGATCTTTCTTCTTTCCATTGTACTGGACTATAAACTTCATTGGATCTTTTGGGATGAGTATCATTTCATCATGTAGCTTAAGGGCTTAATTTTCAGGTCACCACCTTGAGCCATTTTTCACAGCTTTGTGAAGCTCATGATGTTGCAGAAAACATCATTGCCTCTATGACTCCTCGTGTCCATTTGATGCTCTCCTTCTGCATTCATCATTCTGACAATCACAAATCGTTTGTCACCTTTAGACTGATGATGCCAATGGATTGTATGATGTGGAATGATTCATCAGACTTATTGGTTTATATGTCTCCAGAGCCATGGTATAGCCTTGATTTTCTTCTTTTTATTTAAACACTTGTGTGCAAAGTGATTCAGCATGGAGTTTTCTGCATTGATTTCCCCACACCTTTCTTTGGCATGATGTCTTCCACAATGTTTATATCATGCCCTGTTGTCTTGATCTTTCTGTTGACCTTTTTAAAATATTTCTTCCTTTCTTCCCAATTTGTTGCTCTTATTTGGCCTCAAATGTTTCTCAGCACAATGCTGAGGAAACATTTCATGAGGAAACATTTTAGTTGTAATAGTTTAGATGGAGCGGATTTTGTCCAGTGCGTTCAGGAAGGATTCCTGACACAATATGTAGACAGACTAACACAAGGAGAGGCCACTTTGGATTTGGTGCTTGGCAATGAACTGGGCCAAGTGTTAGACCTGTTGGTAGGAGAGCATTTTGGCGGTAGCGATCATAACTCTGTTACTTTTACTATAGTCATGGAAAAGGATAGGTACATACAGCAGGGTAAGGTTTATAATTGGGGG
>NC_063354.1:23500828-23508773 GCF_021869965.1 Rhincodon typus | reverse complement strand
CATACAGCAGGGTAAGGTTTATAATTGGGGGAAGGGTAATTACAATTCTGTTAGGCAAGAACTGGGTAACATAAAATAGGAACAGATGCTGTCGGGGAAGAGCACTATTGAAATGTGGAGATTGTTCAAGGAATGCATACTGCATGTGCTCGATATGTTTGTCCCTAGCAGGCAGGGAAGATGCAGTCGAGTGAGGGATCCTTGGTTCTCAAGAGAGGTCGAACAACTGGTTAAGAGGAAGAAGGATGCTTATATAAGGTTTAGGAAACAAGGAACGGAAAAGGCTCTGGAGGGATACAAGTTACCCAGGAAGGCGCTGAAGAAAGGGCTTAGGAGAGCTGAAAGGGGGCATGAGAAAACCTTGGCAGATAGGATCAAGGAAACTTCAAGGCTTTTTACATGTACGTGAGGAATAAGAGAATGACCAGAAAAAGGGTAAGGTCGATCAAGGATTGTAAGGGGAATTTGTGCACGGAGCCTAAAGAGATAGGAAAGGTCCTTAATGAATACTTTTCTTCAGTATTCACAACTGAGAGGGACCTAGTTGTAGAGGAGGACAGAGTGAAACAGGCTGGTAGGCTAGAGGAGGTAGATGTTAGTAAGGAAGATGTACTAGGAAATTTGAGGAACTTGAAGATAGATAAGTCTCCCGGGCCTGATGGGATTTATCCAAGGATTCGCTGGGAACCAAGGGAAGAGATCACAGGGCCTTTGGCAATGATTTTTTTCGTCCTCACTGTCCACGGGTATAGTGCCGGAAGATTGGAGAGAGGCAAATGTCATTCCCTTGTTCAAAAAAGGGAATAGGGATACCACTGGAAATTAGAGGCCAGTTAGTCTTACGTCAGTGGTGGGCAAATTATTGCAAAGGGCTCGGAGAGATAGGATTTATGATCACCTGGAAAGGCACAATTTGATCCGTGATAGTCAGCATGGATTTGTGAGGGGTAGATCATGCCTCACAAATCTTATTGAATTCTTTGAAGAGGTGACCAAACACATGGATGAAAGTAGAACAGTGGATGTGGTATACATGGATTTAAGTAAGGCATTTGATAAGGTTCCCCATGGTAGGCTCATGCAGAAGGTAAGGAGGCATGGGACAGGGGGAAATGTGGCAGATTGGATTCAGGATTGGCTGACCCTTAGAAGACAAAGGGTGGTAGTGGACAGAAAATATTCAACATGGTACTCAGTTACGAGTGGTGTACCACAAGGATCTGTTCTGGGTCCTCTCCTATTTGTGATTTTTGTAAATGATTTGGATGAAGGAGCGGAAGGGTGGATTAGTAAGTTGGCGGACGATACGAAGGTGGGTCAAGTTGTGAATAGTGCGGAGGGCTGTTCTAGGCTACAAAGGGACTTTGATAGGATGCAGAGCTGGGCTGAGAAGTGGCAGATGGAGTTTAACCCTGAAAAGTATGAGGTGATTCATTTTGGAAGGACAAACTTGAAAGCAGAATATAGGGTTAACGGAAAGATTCTTGGCAGTGTGGAGGAGCAGAGGGATCTTGGGGTTCATGTCCACAGTTCCCTGAAAGCTGCCACCCAGGAGGATAGAGTTGTTAAGAAGGTGTATGGTGTGTTAGCTTTCATTAATAGAGGGATTGAGTTCAAGAGCCGTGAAGTTATGCTCCAGCTATACAAAAGCCTGGTTCGGCCATATCTGGAATATTGTATTCAGTTCTGGTCGCCTCATTACAAGAAAGATGTGAAGGCGTTGGAAAAGGTGCAGAGGAGATTTACCAGGATGTTGCCTGGAATGGAGAGAAGGTCTTACGAGGAAAGGTTGAGAGAGCTAGGGCTTTTCTCTTTAGAACAACGAAGGATGAGAGGTGACTTGATAGAGGTGTACAAAATGATCAGGGGTATAGATAGAGTGGACAGCCAGAGACTTTTTCCGAGGGTGCAGGTAGCTATTACGAGGGGGCATAGTTTTAAAGTGAGTGGAGGTAGATATCAGGGAGACGTCAGAGGTAGGTTCTTTACTCAGAGAGTGGTCGGGGCGTAGAATGCATTGCCAGAGAGGATAGTGGAGTCGGCCTCATTAGGGGCATTTAAGCGGCTATTAGATAGGCATATGGATGATAGTATAAGGTAGGGGTGGAGGTTAGATAGACCTTAGGATTAGAGTAAAAGTTCGGCGCAATATCGTGGGCCGGAGGGCCTGTACTGTGCTGTACTGTTCTATGTTGTATAATGCAACGCACTCATCTGTTCCCCGCTCCCCAATAAAACGCTCTCGCTGATGACTGACCATTTCAGAGCCTCTGCATGTCATATCTATAGCCTTCTTCAGAGTAAGTTTCCCGGCAAATCTGCCCTCATGGCAGGATCTCTTGTTCCTCAGTCAGTCCTAGCTTTGATGAGATAATCTTTTAGTTATCCAAGCTCAAAGGATTCAGTTGGACATATTAGTGTGGTCACATACTGGTTAGTAATTTCCTTTACCCACTGATTGATTGATTTATTGTCACATGTACCAAACTACAATGAAAAGCTTTGTTTGTGAGCAGTACAGGCAGATCATAGTAAGCAAGGATGTATAGATCAAAAAGATAGAGGCATACAAGATACATTGCACAGGATGTGTGCTAGGCAAGATCAACGTTAGGAAAATCAGCAGATTTGAGGCTAGAGAGTCCATTCATCAGTCTGATAACAGCCGAAAAGAAGCTGTTCCTGAACCTGCTCATTCGTGCGTTCAGGCTTCTGTATCTTCTGCCTGGTGGAAGAGTTTGTAGGAGATATTACTCGGGTATCGATGGGTCTTTGATGATGTTGGCAGCCTTTCTGCAGCAGTGAGCTGTGTAAATAGAGTCCATGGATGGAAGGTTGGCTTCTGTGATGGTCTGGGCTGCACACACCACCTTCTGTAGTTTCTTACGGTCCTGGGCAGAGCAGTTGGCATACCAGGCCGTTATGCACCCGGACAGTATACTTTCAATGGTACATCTGTAGAAGTTGGTGAGGGACCTTACGGACATGCCAAGTTTCCTGATCCGCCTGAGGAAGAAGAGGCATTGTTGTGCTTTCTTGACAGTTGCATCTATGCGGGAAGTCCAGGACAGGTTGTTGGTTATCGTTACTCCAAGGAACTTGACGGTCTCCACCCTCTCAACCTCAGCTCCATTGATGTAGATGGGGGCACGATCTCCTCCTTTCTTTCTGAAGTTGATGATCAGTTCTTTAGTTTTGTTGACATCAAGAGAGAGGTTTTTTTCATTGCACCACATCACCAAGCCCTCTACCTCCCTTCCATATTTTGACTCGTCGTTGTTAGATATCCATCCCACCACAGTGGCGTTGTCAGTGACCTTTTAGACGGCATTCATTCGGAATTTGGCAGCACAGTTTTGGGTGTACAGGGAATACAGTGGGGGGCTGAGGATGCATCCTTGGGGAGACTCTAGTGTTGAGTGTTATCGTGGAGGAGGCGCAGTTACCTGTCTTCACTGATTGCAGTTTATGGGTCAGAAAGCTGAGGATCCAATTACAGAGGGCGGAGCCAAGACCAAGGTCATGGAGCTTAGAAATCAGTGGTGTTGCACATGGAGCTGTAGTCAATGAGCAGGAGTCTGATGTAGGTGTTTTTGTTGTCCAGATGATCCATGGATGAGTGCAGGGTTAGGGATATGGTATCTACGCTGGTGTTTAATACACTGATCATAAGTAACTTTAATATGTCATTCAAAGTTTGATTTCAAAACTTTTAAAATCTCTGCGGTGTGAATTCTCTGCTCCTCAGTGAGATTGAATTTGTATTATAGCTTGTAATATCCTTTCACCAGCACTGATAGCTGGCTTTCTACATTTGCTCAGGATTTTTGAAAATTAAGTCCATAGCTATTTCATAATTTTGCCCTGAAATTGGAAACAAAAATTCCCATTTTGTCTCTAAACTCTTTTCATTTTCACAACAGCAGGGAGTGGAAATGTGCAGCCATTTTGATTCATCCAATAATTCAAAGCTCTAGACTCTGTTTTTATTTTTACTTTATCTTTGATGTTTCTTTCAGTAGTTGGTCCCTGACAGCTCTGGAAATCCATTCATTTTCAACTGTCCCAATCCTGACACCACACTTCAACTGATGTGTGTAATGGCTGCCAGAGACTCCACAGAAAGGCACTTACAGCAGAGGTGCATGTCACATGATTATGGCAAGCCAGCCAGTACACTAATCACAATTGCATTTCATAAAACATAGTGTTCACGATCCTTCAACCTAATTTGCTTGAAAGTTTGTCAGAAAATCAGTCAGACACTGGTGTTTGAAGAACGTGTTACTAGTTCTTGAACCTGGTTTTCTTAGATCAGATGAAAGAGCAACAAGGCAGAGGTACTGCGACAAAATGAGCAGTCTTTTTTTGTCTCTTTGCATCAAGTAGTCTCAAGACTTTGAACAGTGTTGGTCACAGTGGATAGAAGGACATACAGCTGGCTTCCACACTGCTTCTGCTGATGCTTCAGGGCTGCTGCAGTACTGATTTATTGTCATGGTTCTATGAACAAGTCCCTGCCGTGTGGTGGTCCTGACCTGGGGGCTTCTCTGTGTGGTGCAGATCAGGTCAGGCGCAATGTAGAAGAACGACTGTTGAGTACATTGTTTTGTTCAAAGACGTTATCAGGCCACTCACTATACCATTTATTTCTTTTTCCTGCTTGCATGAGGGAGAAAAAAAAAAGTCACACTATAAGAAAAGGTAATGCTTGGAAATGAACACACTATTGTACTGGGATTCTGTTTTGAAGCATACGAGACAAGTCGAGCTATTACGTGTCCTTTGCAGTTTTTACAGAGGAAAGCAGAGGGGATGCTTGCCTTCATTAGCCAAGGCATAGAATGTAGGAGCAAGCAAGTGTTGTTACAACTTTATCAAACATTGGCTCGGCCAAAGATTGAGTAGTGTGTGCAGTTCTGGTCTCCATTGGAAAGATGATCGCACTGGAGAGGATGCAAAGATGATGCACCTGTATGTTGCCTGGGATGAAAAGTCTTAGTCATGAAGAGAGCTTGGATAGGCTGGGTTTGATTTTCTTGGAGCAGAGGAGACTGAAGGGTATATTGGATTGAAGTATATAAAATTATGAGAGGCATAGACAGGGTAGCTTGTGAGAATCTCTTCAGCATGGCAGATGTGTCTAAAATCAGGCGGCATATGTTTAAGTTGAGGAATAAGTAGTTTAGAGGAGATCCAAGAAAATACTTTATCACCCAGAGGATGGCAGAACTATGGAACCCTCTGCTTGAAAGGGTAATGGAGGCAGGTATTCTCATAACATTTAAGAAGTATCTGGATGAGCACTTAAAATACAGGAGAATAGTAGGCTATGTATCAAGTGCAGGTAAATGGATTAGGATAGTTTGGTGTTTGTTGGTGGGCTGAAGGGTCTATTTCTTTGCTGTATGACTCTATAACTCCATGGATTTTACATGGATGATTCAGGTCTCCCCATATCTCACCCTCATGAGCATAAAATAGGATATGTTGGCATTAGGGTGACAATCTGTCACCATCACTCCAGTCTCCAAAACTACAGATACTGCGTGACAAGAAATCTTTCTCTCTGCATTGTTTGAGTGTCAGCTGTGAAAATCTTTCAGAATATTTTACAGTAGCTACAATGAGGCAGCAAATAAGTGGAAATAAAGATCTGCAACCAGCCGATTGCTGAATGGAGCAGCAGGTTCTTCAGGTGTAGGTGGGAGGCTCTGCACGTTTCAAAATTCCTTTCTGAGCTCTTTCTGAGTCTTCAATGAACAGAAAAAGACATTGAGGGAGCAGGGACCTTTTAAACGACTGGTTGTGATTGATCTCCTATTATGGCATTACTTATTCTGCCACATGAAGTCCAGGCCTACCATCCCAGATGCTTGCAGAGTCCACCTTTGTACCTCTAACCAGCCTCCTTTTCTCTGGATGGTCACTAACAGGCCATTCAATGCTTGACTGGATGCACACAGACACCAAGGGTGGGAGGGAGCCCGACTATTCAGTCTCCTTTCCATCTCCTTCACCGTTTCAGAAAATGTACAACCGGAACCAATGAGTGTTTGTCTTCAGCTGAAATGAAAAAGCCTAGAAAAGGGAATGGGATCTAAGGGAAAGGGGAAGAAGGAAGAATAGAGACAGGCTACTTTGTGTACTATATCCATTTGCTGTGATGATATCAACATGACTGATTATCAATCTAAAAATGCTATGTTGCTATATAATCGCTGTTCCCAAACCAATTAAATCTACTTCTATGATAACAAGGTTATCAGAAATCTGAAGAAGGATCTAGGCCCAAAACGTCAGCCTTCCTGCTCCTCTGATGCTGCTTGGCCTGCTGTGTTCATCCAGCTCTACACCTTGTTATCTCAGATTCTCCAGCATCTGCAGTTCCTACTAAATCTACTTCTAACCCAATTTGCATCAAATTAGTTCCATGGATTTTGAGTGGGTGGCTGGCATTTCAGATACTACACAATGTATAGTTAAACAACTCAAAGTGCAATAATAAATTAAGACAATCTGTCTGAAACAAAGGGCACTTTAAAGGGTTTAAGTATAATATACTTATCCCTCCTTTCTGGACTCTCAAGTATGAAAGGGAAGATTTAAACTGTTGCTTCACTCTTAAATGTTCAATCAAAATGCAAACTTAAGGAAATTTAGTCTGATTGATCACCTAGCTGGAATTCAACTGCTTGAATGCCATATCAGATATCCCAATTTTGGTGAGCCATCATTTAGCTGAGCTGTTTGATATTCAAACTGTTTGCATGTTGATTCCCCAACAAAAACAGGAGTCGCTGGAAAACTCAGCAGGTCTGGCAGCATCTGAGAAGAAAAAATTCAGAGTTAACATTTCAGGTCCGGTGACTGAGGAAGGGTCACTGGATCCAAAACGCCAACTCTGATTTTTTCTTCACAGATGCTGCCAGACGTGCTGAGCTTTTCCAGCAACTTCTGTTTTTGTTCATGATTTACAACATGCCCAGTTCTTTCGGTTTTTATGCATGTTGATTCTGCTTGTCAAGTGAAACCAAAAAAATTTGACACTGCTAGCACTTTCCTCCCAGCCTATCAGGTGGGAGAGTGGAGAGAGATAGTACTTTTCTTTCCCCATCACCTTTTAAACCCTGCAAATCCATGTTCACAACCCACTTTCATAAGAACATGGGACTTACGACAGGAGTAGGATATTTGGCTCTTTGAGCTTGCTCCTCCATTTAGTGAGATCATGTCTGATCTCCCCACATGTCACCACTGGATCTGTAAGTAATAATTTATTAGTTGGGCATTCCCTTGGAGATTGAGAATTTTTAAACAGAAATTTGAAATTCTAGTTGATTGCTAAAAGGATGATGCAATAAGATTACAAATGTTCTTTGCTTAAACAAACAAGCTAAAGGCTTAATTGACCAAATCTTTTTTTAAAAGATAACTTTTACTTTAAACTACAGAATTACTTTTGCCAAAATTGAAAATTCCATACTATGGTTATCCTTCACCACGTTCAGGGTAGAGCCTTAGGCCCAACCATCTTCAGCCGCTTAATCAATGACCATCATAGGGTTGAAGGTGGGAATGTTCACTGATGATTGTGCAAGGTTCAGCACCACACAGAACTCAGATAAACTGAAGCAGTCCACATGCAAATACAGGAAGACCTGGACAATATCCGGATTTGAGATGATATGTGGCAAGTAACATTCACTCCACGTAAGTGTCAGGCGATGACAACAGTCTACTCACTGTCAGCACAAATGTTTCTGCTATTGTGTTCAAGTGTAAATACCTCACCTTCTTCACATGAAAACAACTTGGTCTCCTCTTTCAGAGGTAAAAAGGTGTAGAGCTGGATGAACACAGCAGGCCAAGCAGCATCAGAGGAGCAGGAAAGCTGAAGAAAATTTTCTGAAGAAGGGTCTAGGCCCAAAACGTCAGCTTTCCT